>NC_044552.1:4224888-4524888 GCF_007565055.1 Rhinopithecus roxellana | reverse complement strand
CTTCCTTCCTTCCTTCCTTCCTTCCTTCCGTCCTTGACAGACTTTCACTCATGTTGCTCAGGCTGGAGTGCAGTGGCGCGATCTTGGCTCACTGCGACCTCCGCCTCCTGGGTTCAGGTGATTCTCCTGCCTCAGCCTGCCGAGTAGCTGGGATTACAGGCTTGGGCCACCACGCCTGGCTAATTTGATGTTTTTAGTAGAGACAGGGTTTCTCTATGTTGGTTAGGCTGGTCCCGAACTCCTGACCTCAGGTGATACAACCTTGGCTTCCCAAAGTGCTGGGACTACAGGCATGAGCCACTGTGCCTGGTCTGCTCAGGGTTTTTCTTGGTCTTCATGTATTTGATCCTATTGGTTAGGTAGCTGCAATCCCTTGCCCTCATTTTACAGGCATAGAATGGGTACTTTATTTAGGAAGGGTTATGATTGCAAGTCATGTCAGGTTACCAGAACTCGAAACTCTACCTTTGGATTTTGCAGCAACTGTGTTATTGAGGTGGTGGCATTTCCTTTAGGTTCTTGCTCTGCCTTGAAAAAGCTGGCCAGAGGCCATGCATGGTAGCTTTCACCTGTAATTCCAGCACTTTGGGAGGTCAAGGTGGGCAGATCACCTGAGGCTAGTAGTTTGAAACTAGCCTGGGCCACATGGTGAAACCCCATCTCTACTAAAAATAGACAAAATTATGGTGGCGCACACCTAATCCCAGGTACTTGGGAGGCTGAGGCAGGAGAATGGCGTGAACCCGGGAGGTGGAGCTTGCAGTGAGCTGAGATCGTGCCACTGCACTCCAGCCTGGGTGACAGAGCAAGACTCTGCCTTAAAAAAAAAAAAAAAAAAAAAAAGAGAGAGAAAAGAAAATGTGGGACCTTGGGTAAGTCCCACACTTTTGTTTTCCCACAGTTGTTTTCCTTAGCTGCAAGTATGGTGTGATTGGAACACAGAGTTCCCCTCCAGAATGCTATGATTTTTATCTTTCCAGAAGTCTGTAGTCTTTCATTTTATTTCATTTTAATTCTACTAATATTTATTGTCTACTTTGTATTACTTGACCGATTGTAGGTTCTTTTCTCAGGTGGTGGGGAGGGACGTGTGGGGGTCATGCAGGATTGGGAGCAAGGGAGATTCAGGAGGGCTTGAGGCCAGTGGGTTCTAATTACACAAGGATTTTGTTAAAATGCAAGGGCCTCGGATTCTGCATTTCTAACAAACTCTCAAGGCCTACACTTTGTGTAGCAAGACTTTGGGACTGACTTTGTTCTAGGTGCAGTGGCTCACTTCTTTTTTTTTTTTTTCTTTTTTTTTTTTGAGACAGAGTCTCGCTCTGTCGCCCAGGCTGGAGTGCAGTGGCCAGACCTCAGCTCACTGCAAGCTCCCCCTCCCGGGTTCACGCCATTCTCCTACCTCAGCCTCCCGGGTAGCTGGGACTACAGGCGCCCGCCACCTCGCCCGGCTAGTTTTTTGTATTTTTAGTAGAGATGGGGTTTCACCGTGTTAGCCAGGATGGTCTCGATCTCCTGACCTCGTGATCCACCCGTCTCGGCCTCCCAAAGTGCTGGGATTACAGGCTTGAGCCACCGCGCCCGGCCTTCTTTTTTCTTTTTTAAATCTCACCAACCTGTCCCAACCTGAGCATTGAAGGGTAGTCTCTGTCCCAACCTGAGCATTGAAGGGTAGGGTTCCCAATAAGATCTCTGCTACCAACAGAAGTTTGAAAACTATTGTTATAGAAGATCCAGACCTGGTGTGGTAGCTCATGCCTGTAATTCCAGCACTTTGGGAGGCCATGGCACGAGGCTCACTTGAGCCCAGGAGTTTGAGACCAGCCTGGGCAACATAGTGAGACCTCATCTCTTTTTTTTTTTTTTTTTTTGAGACAGAGTCTTGCTCTGTCGCCCGGGCTGGAGTGCAGTGGCCGGATCTTAGCTCACTGCAAGCTCCGCCTCCCGGGTTCACGCCATTCTCCTGCCTCAGCCTCCCGAGTAGCTGGGACTACAGGCGCCCGCCACCTCGCCCGGCTAGTTTTTTGTATTTTTAGTAGAGACGGGGTTTCACCGTGTTAGCCAGGATGGTCTCGATCTCCTGACCTCGTGATCCGCCCGTCTCGGCCTCCCAAAGTGCTGGGATTACAGGTTTGAGCCACCGCGCCCGGCCGAGACCTCATCTCTTAAAAAAAAAAAACAAAACCCTTTTCTGAACCAGCAGGGACTGAAGAGACACCCTCCTGTAATATAAAAAAATGTTTAAAAACAGTGATACAGGCCAGGCACAGTGGCTCATGCCTGTAATCCCAGCACTTTGGGAGGCCGAGGCTGGCAGATCACTTGAGGCCAGGAGTTCAAGACAAGCCTGGCCAATATGGTGAAACCCCATCTATACTAAAAATATAAAAAGTAGCTGGGCGTGGTGGTATGTGCCTATAATCCCAGCTCCTTGGGGGGGGGGGGGGGGCTGAGGCAGGAGAATCGCCTGAAACTGGGAAGCAGAGGTTGCAGTGAGCTGAGATCATGCCACTGCACTCCTTCCTGGGCAACAGAGTGAGACTGTCGCCTGTAATTCCAGCTACTCAAGAGAGGTTGAGGCATGAGAATCACTTGAACCTAGGAGGCCGAGGTTGCAGCGAGCCAGGATCCTGCCGTTGCACTCCAGCCTGGGCAGCAGAGTTAGACTCTGTCCCAAGAAAACAAAAAAACACAGTGATGTAATTATAAAGCTTGAGCATTGCTTGAAAAAGCCTCTTTTGGCCCAGTGGCCCTCTATGTTGTAACCAGTATTCGGTTTTCATTCTGGAAGGAAGACAGCTAGCTATAATGTGTTGCCTGCATAGTGTTATCATGAATTTCCCAAAGCTTCCATGGCTTGCTTTAGTAGACAAAGAGCAGTATCAGTAATTTTTGCCTAGAGCTCTTAACTGTTTTGCTGGTTTCTATGCAGAACTCACCTTGAATGCTTATATAGTTTTTAAAAAAGAGAAGTTCTTACTGGATAATAGCAACCATTGATTGAATGTATACCTACCTAAATGCTTTATACACACAGCATTTTACGTATTCACTTCTTTTTTTTTTTTTTGAGACGGAGTCTTGCTCTGTCACCCAGGCTGGAGTGCAGTGGCCGGATCTCAGCTCACTGCAAGTTCCGCCTTCCGGGTTTACGCCATTCTCCTGCCTCAGCCTCCAGAGTAGCTGGGACTACATGCGCTCGCCACTTCGCCCGGCTAGTTTTTTTTTTGTATTTTTAGTAGAGACGGGTTTCACCATGTTAGCCAGGATGGTCTCGATCTCCTGACCTCGTGATCCGCCCGTCTCAGCCTCCCAAAGTGCTGGGATTACAGGCTTGAGCCACCGCGCCCGGCCTCGTATTCACTTCTTAACCACAACTCTGTGACTTAGCCATTTCCCCCAAATTGCAGCTATGGAAACAAAAGTGGGTAAAGGGGCCAGGGTTGGACCCCCCCGCCCCCACCACTTGACCCCAAATCAAGATGTTTCACTTTGGATCCTGTGTTTGATTTCACTGTCCTGGCAGGTGGTATTACCTCAGGTTTATGCAGCCATAGTCCTGGGTTTAAAGCCTGCCTCTGTCACAATCTCTGTGCCTCAGTTTTCTTATCTGTAAAATGGATGTGATACTTACAGTACCCGGGCCACTCGGTTTTGTGTGGCACTGGCTGTACCTTTTATTTGTTGTTATGATTTCATTTGTTATTCTTGCCATAGTCACTAAGTTTATTTTCTCCCCCTTCCTCCCAGTGGTTCTTTAAAAACCGTTCTCTAAAATGTTAAATTAGCAATCTTGTGAGATTTCTTTCTGGAGTTAGTTTAAGAGGTTATATTTATGTTTTCTTATCAACCTACAAAATAAAGCCTATTAAGTGGTCATTTACAGAGAAAGCAGTTAGGGGATCAGCATATGGCTTTTACTAGATTTTGTGGGTCTTCGTTTTTTACCTGCCAAGTTTCCTCATGTGGTTGGGGAGGATTCCTTGTGCCTGGAAACATCACAGCTGCATGTCATGGTCTCCCCTACCCTTATTTTAAAATACTTGAGTTTTATTTGTGAGCTATTGAATATACTTAGCGGGGCTCTCTGTAAACATATACTGAATTTAATAGCCAAATGATGTACACATGGGATGTGCACGTATAATCTCTTTTCCAATTGTCCCCATTATATTTTCTTCCTTGACAAACTATAAAAACAAGGGAGTGATTTTCAGCTAATGGTTATGTTCTTCTTTTTTTTTTTTTGAGTCTCGCTCTGTCACCCAGACTGGAGTGCAGTGGCCAGATCTCAGCTCACTGCAAGCTCCGCCTCCCAGGTTTACGCCATTCTCCTGGCTCAGCCTCCCGAGTAGCTGGGACTACAGGCGCCCGCCATCTCGCCCGGCTAGTTTTTTGTATTTTTTAGTAGAGACGGGGTTTCACCGTGTTCACCAGGATGGTCTCTATCTCCTGACCTCGTGATCCGCCCGTCTCGGCCTCCCAAAGTGCTGGGATTACAGGCTTGAGTCACCGCGCCTGGCCTTTATGTTCTTTAAAAAACTGTTTTTCAGCCAGACATGGTGGCTCATGCCTGTAATCCCAGCACTTTAGGAGGCCAAGGCGGGTGGATCACCTGAGGTCAGGAGTTCAAGACCAGCCTGACCAACATGGAGAAACCCTGTCTCTACTAAAAATACAAAATTAGCCCGGCATGTTGGTACATGCCGGTAATCGCAGCTGCTCGGAAGGCTGAGGCAGAAGAATTGCTTGAACCCGGTAGGTGTAGGTTGCGGAGAGCCAAGATGGTGCCATTGCACTCCAGCCTGCGCAACAAGAGCAAAACTCCGTCTCAAAAAAAAAAAACAAACAAAACAACTGTTTTTCAGGGTAGTTTTCTTGAAGCATGGTTTTCAGAAATGTTGTAAATTAGTAGGACCCTGACTTTGAGTCAGGATCCTAGATGGAATGAAATGACACCTAAAAATCGGTGTCCTTCTTGGGCATACTCACTGAAGAACATACTGCTCCATTTTCTTTTCCCTTCTGCATTTTTCTGAAAAATTTCTGTCTATATCTTTTTTTTTTTTTGAGATGGAGTTTTGCCCTGTCACCCAGGTTGGAGTGCAGTGGCACGATCTTGGCTCATTGCGGCCTCTGCCTCCGGGTTCAAGTGATTCTCCTGTCTCAGCCTCCTGAGTAGATGGGACTGCAGGTTCCCCCCACCATGCCTGCCTATTTTTCTGTATTTTTAGTACAAATGGGGTTTTGCCTTGTTGGCCAGGCTGGTCTTGAACTCCTCGCCTCAGGGGATCCTCCTGCCTTGGCCTCCCAAAGTGCTGGGATTACAGGTGTGAGCCACCGTGCCTGGCCCGCTTCTCTATCTTTGAAAAAGGATTTTTGGGGGGCATTAAGGAAATTTGTCCCTTTTCATTTTATGATAGTTTTGTGGGATGTCTTTAACGTTTTTTGTGTGGTTCTTTAGAGGTAGGCGTATGAAGACACTGGTCCTTTTTTATTTGCTAGAGAAGTGGGATTCTTTTTAATTTTTACAGAGACAAAAACTAAACATTTATGTGCATTATTTAGTATTTTGTTCTGAAGAAACATGCTCTATTTGTAAAACAGGAAATGTGTGGGAAAAGGGCAATTTGGCATGTTGTTGCGTTTGCAGATCCAAATTTATTTTCCTTCATTCAGATAATTTAACACAGGCAAATAACTGATGCTTCCAGAGTGGCTTCTTATATAGCAGCCCAGGACGTGAGTGGGAGATTTCCGACCTCGAGTTTTTATGTGTCAAGGGGTGACTTAGCCAGGGCAAGATACTGTGTTGGCCTGTTTTCCATTCTGGGTTTTTCTGTTGGTGGTGATCCTGGGCACCTTTAAAAGTCTTTGGTTCAGCCTGGGAAGGAGACTTCAGAGGTTTCCACTCCCCCTTTCCCAGTTTTTTTTCCTGATTCTTCCTTCCAGTCCCTATGCATATCAGTGGGATCCTTAAAAAGCCACTGACAATCTGGTGGTCTAAAGCTCCACCTGCAGTTAGAAAGAAGCTGGTCAGCCTTCTGGAATGTTCTTTCTCCACTGGAGGCTAGTGAGCACCTCCTGACTAAAGGAGGTTTTGGTTGTGCTTTTAGCTTTGGGGAGGTCATTGAACTTCAAGAGCCCTTCTGGTTTCCCGTTTTGTGTGATAGGATTAAAAACCTCTATTTTGCTCCGTCTCTGTGACTTGGGGTGACAACTTCGGACCAGTGGAGAAGGTGTGTGGGCAGCAGGAAGAGCTGTTTGATCTCTCCTTGCAAAACGTCTCTGGGCTCAGGTTCAAGAGTGGAGAAACCCTCTTGAATATGGAACAGTTGGCCCTTGGGGTCAGTGGCAAAGACAGGAACGAGCTGCAAAACTTTGTCCTGACCTAGAAGGAGGTTACATAGACAGGCTTTTGGATCTTTGGTGTTTCCTTTTTTATAAAGGCCATGTGCACAGCTGTACGTTCAAAATTGGAAAATTTCCTACATACACAGCTTCTTCATTAGATACTGATACTGGTTAATTCACAATCACCTGTAATTGGAAGCAGCTGCTGTTTCCCAGCTGACTAGGTGTCCAAGTCAGATGCTTTGAATTAGCTGAACTTGGATTATTCATATTTTAATTAAAGTCCATTTTAACCTCCCCCCCAGGCTTTTGCCTCTCCAATGACTGGGTTTTTATAGTAATACATTTGAAATTACATGAGCATCCCAGTAGAAAGGCATAATGTAAGTTCAAGGACTTGCAGTTGATTATGGCATTGTATTATTAAATAGTGAATTTAACAGCTTTGCAATCCCTTTTCTCACCCTCTGAACCTTGCCTCTGTAGTGGGGGAAAATTTCATTCCATTTAGGAAAGTTGAGACTTTTGTCCCCTTTCCTTCTCTTGAGACGGAGTTGTATTAGCCTAATTGCTTGTGTTACTGCTACAGGGAAGGTACTGCATGAAGTGGGACAAGCAATTTTCTGGTTTCGTCTGATGGGGTTTTTGCAGATTGAGCCATGACTAGTGGGGTTTTGGGGCAGTGGGAATATTTTCTCAGAAGGGGGAAAAAAGTTAACAATTGCTGTGGTGTGGCTGTTGTCAAGTGTTTCTGCATTGGGGTAGAATGTTCACCGAACAGCTTGTAGGAAAAAAAGACTGCCTTGATTTTTGGGAAAAAAGTTAAAGGGGAAATTGCTTTGCATTTTTCTCTCCATAATGTTAATGAGGTAAAGAGGCAATGCTGGAGGAAAGGAGATAAATGGATGTTTCCTTCCTTCCCTATTTAAGCTGCCTAAGTTGACTAAAGTTCGACTTGATAAATGTCCTAGTTAATTTAATTTTGTGTTAGTGCCTCTCCTCCCCTCGAGTGTCCGGTCCATTTTCAGCTGACTTGCAGAAAAACCAGGTTAATGCGAATCCATCAGATTCTGCATGCCTGTTAAAATGCTTAAGCATTCTGCGTGGTGTGGGAGACATGATCTTTGCCTAAAAGGGTCCCTGGAGAGATAAAGTATATTCCTGCCAGTGCATTTAGGGATTTATACATATATAACTGTCTCATATGATTTGGCATTGTCACATACTGAGCACCGGGAGAGCCAAAGGAGTTCTAGGGTTGGTAGGCTGTTTGGAGGTAAAAGTTTGCTACTGGAATAGTCCTTGCAGCTCAGCCACTTGCATTTCCACATTTCCTCAGAAGTTGCCCAAAGGATGTACATCTTGTTGGCAGCCTCATGACTTTGGGGAATCCCTGTTGTGTCTGTTTAGTGCTTTCTACATTAGGTCAGAAATCTTTCTTCATAAGGTCAGAGATACTGGACCCCTTTTTATTATGGAAATAACTAAGTCTCTTGGGGTTCTCTGGAATGAACCAGAGGGTCTTGTTGGCCTGGTCCTTGGAGGAGAGGTCCAGGCTGTTGCTTTCAGTATCCATGGCACCTAGAATTTCCAGTGACTATTGAGTATTACATTGCTGTAGTAGTTTCTTAGAAATAGACGTGGTACAATTTGATTGTGTTTTTGGACCTTCTCCCAAGTTGCAAGGCCACCAGCACTCAGACTTTGGGTATACCATATGGACGAGGGAACACATTGGACAAAGCGAAAGCTTGTTACCATAAAGTTTGTTAGAAGGTGACACTCCCTTCAAGTTTTCAGTTCTTCATGAATGAGTTCTTAGTAAAAGTGCTTTGTTGAATTTTTTCCATGGTAGTAACTACCATGTTTTGAGTGCGTTGTTAAGTAACATAAGTATATACTATTCTCACACACTTTTGGAAACCTGAATCTATTATTTTATTTTTACTGATGAACAGATTGGGCTTTGGAGAAAGAAGTGGCCTGAAGTAACATGCAGTGTGGGTGGCTGGAGTATATGCAGGGACTGGAGTTACAGCCCAGTTTTCTTAATTGCTCTGATTTTATTTATTTTTTATAGAAACGGAGTCTTGCTATGTTGCCCAGGCTGGTTTCAAGCTCTTGGGCTCTAGCAGTCCTTCTGCTTCAGCCTCCCAAAGTGCTGGGATTACAGGCATGAGCCACCATGCTCGGCCTTAATTGTTCTGATTTTAATAATGGGATGATAACTCTGTACCCCAGGGTATACAGATGAGAGATTTTGGCTCTGGTATCTCTATCCTGGGTAAGGTTTCTCATGGTTGTAGGCCAGTCTCTTTGTCACGAAGAGAACTAGTAGTAAAACTGGAAAAAACGTACCTGTTGAAAATAATGACAAATAAAATGTGACTTTTGTTAATTCAGTAGCTGTTACTGAAGCATTAGATTGATTTACGTGTTTAAAAGTACTTATGAAAGACAACAGATAACAGCTCTCTATTGGTCATAACTTATTAATAGATAGCCAAGTCTGCAGAAAAAGAACAGTCAAGGATTCCATGTAGTTGCAAATGGCAAGTTCAAGAGAAAGTTGGCAAAGAAAGATGGATAGATGGAGAGAAAGCAGAAGAAATCCTTTTTTGAGAGAGAACATGCTGTTGGAGGATGCTGTAAACAGTGGTAAGGGAAAAACCCCATGAGAAAGGTGAACTTTGGCTGGGTGCACTGGCTCATGCCTGTAATCCCAGCACTTTGGGAGGCTGAAGGTGGGTGGATCATTTCAGATCAGGAGTTTGAGATCAGCCTAGCCAACATGGTGCAACCTTGTCTGTACTAAAAATCAAAAAATTAGCCGGGCCGTAATGGCGCATGCCTGTAATCCCAGACTGAAGCAGGAGAATCACTTGAACCCAGGGGTGGAGGTTGCGGTGAGCTGAGATTGTGCCACTGCATTCCAGTCTGGGCGACGGAGTGAGAACCTGCCTCAAAAGTTTAAAAAAAAAAAAAAAAAAAAAAAAAAAAAGGTGAGCTCTGTAATAATAGTGTGGCTGGCTAGTACAGCTCAGCAGAGAAAGGGTCTGGGGGGACATGCTCCCCCATCCCTGCCAGTCTCATATCTTATCTGCCATACCTGCTGTGAGAGGAATTGATTGGAGGAGTGGTTTGGGTGGAAATTTTCCAGCCGGGCTGGGCATGGTGGCTCACACTTGTAATCTCAGCATGTTGGAAGGCTGATGCAGGTGGATCACAAGATCAGCCTGGCCAACAAGGCGAAACCGTGTCTCTACTAAAAAAAAAAAAAAAAATTAGGGCGACACGCTCAGGTCCCCTTCCATGCTGTGGAAGCTTTAATGCTGCTCAAAAAAAAAAAAACAAAAAAAAAACCAAAAACAACTTAGCTGGGTGTAGTGGCATATGCCTGTAATCTCAGCTACTCGGGAGGTTGAGGCATGAGAATCACTTGAACCCGGGAGGTGGAGGTTGCAGTGAGCCCAGATCCCGCCACTGCACTCCAGCCTGGGAGACAGAGTGAAACTGTGTCTCAAAAAAAAAAAAAAAAAAAAAAAATAAATAAATAAATAAATAAATTGTCCAGCTGTTGTATAACACAATTCACATGTACATATATTCATATATATGGACAATAAATTGCCTTTTGTTTTGTTTACATCACTAAATGCAGTGTGGTTGTGACTCTTAGTTTTGTCACAACCTAGCAAACACAGCTAGGATTTAAATTGCCTGGTTGTGTGTATTTTCAACATTAGTGAAGTACTTAAATGTTTTCTGAAATGGTTGGAAACACTTCACTCCTATCTGCAGTGTCTGTGTTCCAGATGATACATATTCCCCGCTAGTTTGATTTTGTTGGGGGTGGTTAAGTTTTGTGAGCCTGACTTTTCATGTGTGTATGGATTTACATACATAGCACAGCTTACTTCCTATTTCCGGTGATTCCCTGGCCTCTGGGGTCGTGGAAGTATGTGCCCAGGTGTATTACTCTTTATCGCCCTCCTTGCTAATTTATAAAAGCCTTTACTTCCATAAGTACTTGCCTGATTGACACCACTTGCATTAAAATCCTACTGTCACTTCCCTTAGCTTTCCCAGCACAACTTTCTTGTACTTCATTCATGTACACCATTATTAATTTGCACTTGTGTCAATTTGTCAGAGTTGATAAGGCACTACCCTCTAGTCTCCCTACTGTTGTCATAGTTTTCTTTGTTTGAAAAATAGTTACTTTCCTTCTCAGGTTCTCATTAGCCTCTATCGTCTATGGGGTAAAATCTAAACTCAAGCATTACCTAAGATCCTTCATTAAATCAATCTACTGGCACTTAGGAGGCAATCAGTAAGTGTGGGTTGTTATCCTAACTTTGCATTCTATATTAACTTGCAGATCATCTGGATGAATTTGATTAAATCCCCTTCTCTAGCTGACTTTATATTTTGGGAAATTTCATGTCTAGGGAAGTTGAAGGAACAGTAGGAACATCTGGGGCACTTACCACCTAGACTGAAAAAATGAACACCGGGTCGTCAGTATGTATATTACCCATTGTCTACTTTCTTCTGTCAAATCTGTGACTTTGGAAATTTTGAAATAGTGCTCTTGGTTACCCATTAAAAAAGGGTAAAATAAACATGCTGTTGCTCCTGCTGCAGCACTTCAGTAGTAATAAAAAAATAACTTCAGTGACTTGGGTTTTTTTCTGCCAAAGTAAATGTTGGCTCTCTTTCAGATGTAGTAATGTTGCTTCTCTAAATTCGTTTGAGTTAAACTAAAGCAGGGCCAAGTTGAGAAATTAGTTTCTCGGCTTTTTCCCTTCCAATTTAGAAAAAAATTAAGTTTTGGATACTCTTGTTCCTATAATTTTCTTCCTTGTTCCTTCCTCCTCCTGCATTAAAAAAGATCATAAAGATTCAGCTAAGATGTCAGTGAAAGGAACAAAGACCCAGCCTTTTACATTCTTTATGTGGAGTTATTGTTGGTAGTAATCTTAAAATAGGGTGTTTGAATCCATGTTGAGGCAGTTAATTCAGTAGTACAGTTTCTTGTGAACCACAAAATGCTAAATAAAGGTGAAGCCTTAACCCCCCCCCTCCTTTTTTTTTTTTTGAGATGGAGTCTCACTCTGTTGCCCAGGCTGGAGTGCAGTGGTGTGATCGTGGCTCACTGCAGCCTCTGCCTCCCAGGTTCAAGCAGTTCTCCTGCTTCAGCCTCCTGAGTAGCTGGGATTACAAGAATGCGCCACCACCCCCGGCTAATTTTTTTATTTTCATTAGAGGTGGGGTTTCACCATGTTGGTCAGGCTGGTCTTGAATTCCTGACCTCAGGTTGTTCTCCTGCCTTGACCTCCCAAAGTGCTGGCATTACAGGCATAAGCCACTGTGCCCGGCCAACCCCTTATAACTTGTGATTTTTGCCTTTTTGTGAGTTTTGCCTTATGGTTGCAAAATATGCTCGTGTATTACTAGCTAGGAAATCCAAGCAGGTATCACACCATGCCATCATATGAGTGATAACTGAGAGTTATGCATTAGCTGGTATTGAACAGATTTGCTGGTATGTTAGAAAGTTTCAGTGTGTCAGTGTTTGGTGTGTATAAGCGTGGGAGAGCCTGCTATACACGTGAGACGCAGCTTCCAGTCAGTGTGCACATAGTACTTGGAGGGCATGCTGGTTGCAACCTTCTTATTGTAATAAGGAACTGGTTTGGCTAGGTGAACTACGAAGTCGTTTTGGATTTGACCCAGACTGGCTGTTTCTCACTCTTTACTGCAGTTCAATTCATGTGATGCTATTAAGATAATAACTTTGTCCAAGAGCGAAAGAATGTGAATACGTTGTGGTATGTGTGAATTCACAAGCAACATTCAAGATCAGTTTCAGAAATGTTCAGAGCAAAATCTGAAGTCCCCTATATCTCCCATTGTACTGCCTTCCTCAAAAGTAAGCCATCAGTGGTTTGCACATCTTTCTAGTCTTTCTGTGTATTTACCTGCATACTTGCATGTTTATGTAAACATACAGATGAGTTCCCCGCGGGGGGGGGGGGGGCGCTTCACTTTGGGCCTATTTATATAAATGGAATGTAAGGTCATGGTCTGTGATTTAACTTTTTCTCACGTAACAATATCTCAAAGATCTTTCCATGCCATTCTTTTTCATGCTGCAAGTAGCAGATAGGACTAGTGTCCTGTAGTTTATTTAGCCACTTTCTTCTGATAACTTTCTTCCAGAAGAGTCCTTGGCATTTAGGAGGTGCTCAGTAGACCTACAGGTTGTTCATGCTGTTTTGCTCACTTTATAACATTTCTGTCCATACACCTTTCCAACATATGGTATTATTAGCATATGATTGAGTTGTAAGTGCAGGGTCCAAGGGTATGTGCTCGGGGTGTTTGTGTGTGTGTGTGTGTGTGTGTGTGTGTGTGTGTGTGAGTGAGAGACAGAGTCTTGCTCCGTCGCCAGAGCTGGAATGCAGTGGCATGATCTCAACGACCTGCAACCTTCGCCTCCCGAGTTCAAGTCATTCTTGTGCAGTAGCTGGGACTACAGGTGTGCAGTGCACCGTCATGCTCGGCCAATTTCTGTATTTTTAGTAGAGACTAGGTTTCGCCATGTTGCCCAGGCTGGCCTCGAACTCCTGGCCTTAGGTGATCTGCCCATCTGGCCTCCCAAAGTGCTGAGATTACAGGCGTGAGCCACAGCACTGCTCACATGCTGTTTTTGAGTAGGGAGAAATTTTTTCCTTCCAAAAACATTCAGCCAATCTACACACCCACTAACAGCATATGAGAGTCTTTATTTTCCTTCTTTCTTGCCAACACCTAGCATTATAGAGCTTCTTTGGTTTTTGCTAATAAATATGACTCATCGTTGTCTTAATTTGCATTTCTCTGTTCTGAGCCTTTTTCGTTGGTCTGTCAGCTGTCCATATTTTTTTTCTTCATAACCTTTGTCCGCTATTATGTTGGGTTGTTAGTCTTTTTCTTTCTTTCTTTTTTCTTTTTTTGAGACCCCGTTTTGCTCTTGTTGCCCAGGCTGGAGTGCAATGGGGAGACCTCGGCTCACCACAACCTCCACCTCCTGGGTTCAAGCGATTCTCCTGCCTCAGCCTCCCGAGTAGCTGAGATTACAGGCATGTGCCACCGTGCCCAGCTAATTTTGTATTTTTAGTAGAAATGGGGTTTCTCCATGTTGATCAGGCTGGTCTTGAACTCCTGCCCTTAGGTGATCGGTCCACCTCCGCCTCCCAAAGTGCTGGGATTACAGGCGTTTGCTGACGTGCCCGGCCTGGTTGTTGGTCTTTTTCTTACCGGTTTTTGTCAGATCTCTTCATGTTCCTGATACTTATTAAATACGTTGCAAATATTGTCTCCTAGTCTGTCCTTTGTCCTTTAAGTATGTTTATAGTGTTTTTTCTCTCATAGAAGTTCTAAATTTTTCTGTAGTTCAGTTTGGTTTTCTTTTATGGGTTTTATGTCTTTGCTTAGAAATGCTTCTCTGACCCCAAGAATACGAAAATATGCTGATAAATTACCTTTCTTTTTATTACCTCCCTTTGAGCTAAACACCATCCTCCAGCTTGCACTGTCCCATCACCCCACCCACTAAATTGATACGGAATTCCCCTCTTTGGAATCCTCAGAAATGATTTCTTCTTTCAGCCACGTATTATGGATACCTTAGGGTTTATTCCTGTTGAAGTCCCAAACGGTATAATTTTTCAAGTCTTGGCATACATTGATTATGTCCATCATTATTCTGTGTTAAATAATGTTTTCATACATCCCGTGGATATATAGGAAACAGCTCTGGGATACATACCAGATTTTCCAGATTCAGGATCCACTTAACATAAAAATCTAGGTAAATTCCCTTTTAGTTTTATAATCCTTAATAAGAAAGGACAAAATGAGATTGAAAAAGAGATGACATCCATTATGCTATTGTGTTTACATTTGAAAGGCAGCAAACATAAAGCTAGGAGCTTGCCCTTCAACAAACAGCTTTAGTTGGCTCTGGGAGAGCCACCCTAAGAACTGGCTCTGAGCCCCTCGCCTGGATTGCAGTCAGTGCTTGCTCTCATCTGTTGTACATATTTAACATTCATGAGGTTTCTTTTAAAGGATATAACTGCTTTGAAAACATTTCAGAACAATTGCATTGAATTGAACTTTTGCATTAGTCTTTCCAGATTTTTTTTTTTTTTTTTGACACTTGCCACTACTGTCAATGTACTTTTTTTTTGAGACGAAGTCTCACTCTTGTCCCCCAGACTGGAGTGTGATGGCGCGATCTCGGCTCACTGCAACCTCTGCCTCCCAGGTTCAAGCGATTCTCTTGCCTCAGCCTCCCTGGTAGCTGGGATTACAGGCACCTGCCACCATGCCCGGCTAATTTTTTTTTTTTTTTTTTTAAATGTAGAGACGGGGTTTCACCATGTTGGCCAGGCTGGTCTCGAACTGCTGACCTCAGGTGATCTGCCTGCCTCGGCCTCCTAAAGTGCTGGGATTGCAGGCGTGAGCCACCGTGCCCAGCTGTCAGTGTACTTTTAAGTATGTTTTCATCACGTTTTCATCATGCGATTAATTATAATATGGGAAGTCAGTTACTTTGTGAAGTAAAGTTAAACATCTGGTCATAGAATGACTTAAAAATGGCAAAAAAGGAAAAAAAATACACATATATATAAAATGAGGTAAAGCTAAACAAACTGAGATAGAGGGTATTTTTGCTTTCATGCATGGACTTTGAAATTGCTTTTGATTGAGACCTTTCCTAGTTCTCTAACATGTTCCCTAATAAACGAAGTTAGAGGATAACAATTCTACAAAAGAAGGCAGCATCTTGCAAGTCATTGTACATTGCATATAGTAAGTATGAGTTCTAGCCATGCCTCCCTTTAAAAATTTTTTTCTTGCAATAAAAGAATTTGGAGAGCCTTTGAAATCTTGTATAAAGGAATTTTGCTGGCATAAAACATGCATTATGTATCACACTTGTAACCCACGTGATGAAAGAACAGCAGATTGACACTGGGTGACTCAACAACCTGCAATTTCTGATGTGTAACTACGAGCAGCAGGATTATTCTTTGTAACTTGGTTATAAGAAGTTTGAAGTTTTTCCTTTCAGTGCAGTATTTCCTGAGTCTCACTCTGTCTCCCAGGCTGGAGTACAGTAGCGCCATCTACAAGCCAATTGCTTGACTCTCCTTTGGGTCAGTGGCTAAGTAAATTAACAAGTAAAAACAACAGAAATGCTTTCTTTGAAGATATGAAACTTCAATAATAGAATGTGAGTTAGAATAGCAATCCAATTTTATAATCGGAAGAATTTTTTTTTTTTGAGATGGAGTCTCACTTTGTCACCCGAGTTGGAGCGCAGTGGCATCATTTCGGCTCACTGCAACCTCTGCCTCCCGGGTTCAAGCGATTTTCTGCCTCAGCCTCCCGAGTAACTGGGATTACAGGCGCCTACGACCACGCCCGGCTAATTTTTATATTTTTACTAGAGACGGGGTTTCACCATCTTGGCCAGGCTGGTCTTGAACTCCTGACCTCGTGATCCACCCACCTCGGCCTCCCAAAGTGCTGGGATTACAGGCTTGAGGCACAGCGCCCAGCTCATTGCAGTGTTTCAATTGAAATTTTGCTGTCTTTCTAATCCACAACCTTGCCTTGGGGCACATGAGCCACCCAACTCATTTTCCTGGATTTACCCCATCTTTCCTGCCTTCCCTGAGTCTGTCCTTTCCATTTTCCAGAAAGCAGTGAAAGCAATCATGATATCGCCTTAAAACCCTACTGGGGACTCCCCTGGGTTTTTAGACAAGTTCGCCATTTTGGCTAGGGGTTGCCAGGTCTTGTTGAATCTGGATCACCCTCCCCACCTTCAATTTGGGAAAAAAAACCAACAATGCTGGGCATGGTGGCTCACATCTATAATCTCAGAACTTTGGGAGGCCGAGGCAGGAGGATCGCTTGAGCCCGGGAGTTTGAGAACAGCCTGGGCAACATAGTGAGACCCTGTCTCAATTTCTTTTGGGGTGGGGGAAGAAAATAACCCAGCCGGGTGTGGTGGCTCACACCTGTAATCCCAGCACTTTGGGAAGCCGGGGCAGGCGGATCACCTGAGGTTGGGAGTTCGAGACCAACCTGACCAACATGGAGAAACCCCATCTCTACTAAAAATACAAAATTAGCTGGGTGTGGTGGCACATGCCTGTAATCCCAGCTGAGGCAGGAGCATCACTTGCACCTGGGAGGCAGAGGTTGCAGTGAGCCCAGATGGGCGCCATTGAACTCTAGCCTGGGCAGCAAGAGTGAAACTCAAAACAAACAAACAAAAAAACAAACAGAAAAACCTTGAGCCTTTCTTTTCTTGTTCTCTACTCTAATCATAGGTTCTTTTTCCTAAAAGTGCTTTTGCAATCAGGTGAAATGTGTGACCCCTTCTTAAAAGACTTCCAACTGCCTTTAAGTAAAATACCCAGGATTACAGAGGAGACCCATGACATTGAAATATGGCCATCAAAATGATAAAGGATGAATTTGTGATATGGAAATATGTTTCTTTGTCCCTTGTTAAATAAAGTCCTCAGAGTGGGTCTAATTATTATAATTTTAAAATAATGATGTTATTTCAAGATAATCTGCAACCACTGTAATTAAGTATAAGAGTATTTGCATTTTTTTGTGTTGATACCAAACTCACACAGAATTACATGTTTGGTATGTGACCTATATTCAAAATATAAGGCAGTGTTATATTTCAGCAAGAGATTGGTGAAAGTGAGTATGGGACTGTTTCCACATTCAAGTTCACAGACTTAAGAACCTCTGAGAATCTCTTTTCCTTCTTCCTGCAGTTGCTCCCTTTGTCTGGAACTATCCCACTGTTGTCAGGGGAGTCTTATCTTGGCCTCAGCTTCAGTGTCATTTCTTCGAGGAGACATTTCTAGGTTAGGAGCCCAAGTTAAACATGCTCATAGCTGCACCCTCTACTCATTTCAGCACTTTGAATCATGGACCTTTATGAAAAGCATTGTGTCATACGCACTTCCCCATTTGTGAGCTCTGTGAGCTTTCGGGGTGCAGTGACTGTTTCTGCCCCATTTACTGCTGATCAGTACCCTCAGTACCTAGCACAGTGTCACAGGCAGCCCTAAATAGTTGTGTCTTGGATGACACAAAGAGCAGTTGAGGCAGATGGAACAAAGCTTGTGAGGAAAGCGCAGGAGGTGTGACAATCCCGAAGAAGGACCTCCAGGACCAAGGGGAAGGCGCATTGGTGGTCTAGTGGTGTGTTAGGCCATTCTTGAGTTGCTCTAAGGAATACCTCAGATTGGGTAATTTAGAAAGAGAAGAGGTTTAATCGGCTCTTGGTTTGCAGGCTGTACACGAGACATGGCTGCTTGCCTTCTGGGGAAGCCTCTGGGAGTTTTCACTCTTGGCAGAAGGTGGGAGGGGTGGGAGCAGGCACCTCACATGGTCAGGAGGTGGGGGTTGGGGGAAAGAAGGGGAGATGCCACACACTTTTCAAACACCCGGATCTCACAAGAGCTCTCATTCATGATTGCTAGGACAGCACCAAGCCATGAGGGATCCACCCCCATGACCCGGACACTTCCTGCCAGGTCCTGCCCCCAACACTGGACATTACATTTCAACATGAAATTCGTGTGGGGACAAATACTTGAACTATATCAAGCCAGTACATGTGAAGTAGAACAGTAGCCGAGAGAGTGCCCAACGTTGTTACTTATTTGTCTGAATCTTTGCAGTGGAATATAAGATCCACAGGGGTGGGATTTTATATGTTGTCTGTTTATAGTTCATATGAACATAGTCTGATTGCTTCGCAGTAGCTCACACATAGTAAGTGGCCAGTATTTTTCACGTGTATTATATCAGTGTGTACTTTCTTCAGGCCTTAGCTTGATCCTTTGCAACAATGAGGGAGTTCCCTCCTAAGACCCCTTTGAGCTTCTATTGAAGTCTTTTCCTTCCCTCTACAGTTAAAGGAGATCTTATTCTAGGGCATAACTAGGCCCTGTGGGGTTACAAAGGTGAATCTTACTTGGATTTTGCCTTCTGGCGGGGTGAAGAAGGTAAGGGTCCACCCTGAAAGCAGCTAGTAAGCCCTGGGACCCAAGCCAGAGATAAGTGAGCTTTCCTTATCTCTAGGGAGCAGTTGATAGTGGCACTGAGGCTGAGGGACTGGGGGCAAGGAGCAGGGGTGGTTGTCCAAGCCCCAGAGGGAGGAGAAGTGTCACCACTGGGGAACAGCACAGAGTGATCCTGACTGGGGTTGGTGAAATCCCATTAACAGTTAATCCAATGAGGTGGCACTTGAGCTGGGGCTTGAAGAAGTGAGTATGATTTCCTCCAGCAGAAGGGTAAGTCCAAGGGAAGCATCGAGGGAAACAAGAATAATGAGGAGTCAGCACCATGAGACAGGGTGAGAAGAAAATAAATAAATAAAAAAGAATAATGAAAAGTAGTTAAGAATGGTGCATGCAGAACACTGTCAGTAGTGGTCTGGTGCCCCTCTTTTGTGGGGAACTGTCTGAAAAGAAAATCTTTTATTTTATTACATAAAGCCAATTCTACTATTTTTTAAATTGTTTGTTACTGTTATATTAAAATAGAGACAGGGTCTTGCTATGTTGCCCAGGCTGGTCTCAAACTCCTGGGCTCAAGCAGTCCTCTCACCTCAGCCTCCTAAAGTGCTGGGATTACAGGCATGAGCCACTGTGCCCAGCTCCTTCTCACTCTTTAAATTGTTTCTTTAAAAAAAAAAAAAAACAAAAAGTGCTTTAAGGCCGGGCGCAGGGAGTGAGTCATGTCTGTAATCCCACCACTTTGGGAGGCCGAGGCGGATCACTTGATGTCAGGAGTTTGAGACCAGCTTGGCCAACAAGGTGAAACCCTGTCTCTACTAAAGATACACATGGGCGTGATGGTGTATTCCTGTAATCCCAGCTGTTCAGGAGGCTGAGGCAGCAGGAGGATCACTTGAACCCAGGAGTTGGAGGTTGCAGTAAGCTGAGATGGGACCACTGCACTCCAGCCTGGGTGACAGAGTGAGACTCTGTCTCAAAAAAAAACGAAAATAAAAAACATGATATAATTGGGACAAGAAGCAATGTGTATTGCACTTGGCAAAATCGTGGAACATACAAGTCACTAAACCACCTGTCTTCATGGAAAGAAGGTGGGAGAAGATTTTAAATTTTTTCGTAGACAAATTAGTGAGCTTCTATTGCTGTACAGTTGACAGTCATGCACCCATTTTAAGCATACAGTTTTGTTAATCATACATACCTATGTAACCACCACCCAGTTGAAATACAGAGTATTTTCATTACTCTAAACGTGTTTCCTCACTCCCTCCCAGCCAATGTTTTGGTATCTGTCACTATAGATTGTCCATTATTTTCAGCATAATGGTCTCAAATTATTCATGTTGCTGTATTTATCAGTTCATTTCCTTTCACTGCCAAATAATACTTCATTGTATGGACATACCACAATTTATTGATGTGCTGGCTGATAGACTTTAGATTGTTTCCAGTTTTTGGCTGTTAGGTGCTGTGAACATTAGTGTTCAAGACTATTTGTAGTCATAGGTTTTCCTTTCTTGTGGGTAAATACTTAGGTGTGTGATTGCTGGGCCAGAAAGTAGTCTGTGTTGAGGGTTATAAGAAACTGCCACACTTCTCCGATGTCCTTGAACCATTTTGCAAGTGTTCCAGTTGCTCCACATCCTTGACAGCTTAGTATTGTCCGTCTGACTGCTTTCTGTGCAAGGTTTGTAGGGTTAGTATTTGGCCAGAGCCAAGCTCATGTGACGAAGAGTTGGTGAATAGTTTTTGGATGTTTAAAAATATTTTGAAAATTCACACGAGGCCTGGTGCTGGGTGTAAGCCCAGCCCTTTGGGAGACTGAGGCAGTGCGAGATCATTTGAACTCAGGAGTTTGAGACCAGCCTGGGCAACATAGCATGACTGTGTCTCCACCAAAAATTAAAACAGCAAAATTAATCAGCCATGGCAGCACACGCCTGTAGTCCCAGTTGCTCAGGAGGTTGCAGTGGGAGGATTGCTTGAGCCCAGGAGTTTGAGGCTGTTGTGAGCCATGATTGCACCATTTCATTCCAGCCTGGGTAATAGAGTGAGACCCTGCCTCAAAAATACAAAAATAAAAATTCACATGAGAAGAAGTGTGTAGTTAATGAAAACCATCTTGGTGAATGTGTTTACCGTCTCCTCGTAGTTTAAAAATGCTCCTTTACTCATCTTCCTGAAGTTACGATTCTACTAACCAAAAAAAATCCTTCACTTTTCACACATGGTATAGCTTGCTATTACAGTGAAGTGAAGTTGTTAGAGGCACAATCTGTTTTCCCCTCCTGTTCTTAGTGACCGAACTGATCTGATTTCTCCGCCTGCATCAGGCTTGAAGGAGCACTTAAATGAAGAAGGGGAGTTTCTTGGATGAGAGGAGGAGCCTTGGCCCTGCAGTGAAGGGATGCTGCAGAGAGCCTGCTAGGCCAGAATCGCTGCATTCAGGAGCAGTATATGGAATGGGCAGCCAGACCCTTCCAGCTCAGTAGTGGTGGGACAGCGTCTCTTGCACGTTGCCTATGTGCATATTCTAAAATGTTGTTTTCTCTAATAGTAACACAGAAACCACAGAAATGAAGAAAAGAAGTTAACCCTTGTTCCTCTACGCCACACAAATGTTGTAAATATTTTGCCGTATTTTTTTTATAGTTGTTCTTTTCCTTCCATTCAAATATTTTTGTAATCCTACTGTATATACAATTTTTCTTTTTCAATTTTTTTTTTTTACTGGACATTGTCATAGCGTTTTCTTATGTTATTACATATGTTCCATAATAACAAATTTTTTGAAACCTCTCTCATTGCCATCTTTTCTGAAACAAACTCCCTTTCGATTTAGGTTTCCTAATGGATGTTGTAGGTCTGTGTGATGAAGCTTTTTATTTTATTTCTGTGTCCTTTTTTTCCATAATAGCCATTTTAACAGGTATGTAATTTTCTATACAGTGAATGTAAACTGCAGTTTTCTTTATTGCACAGCGTTTATGTTTTCTTAGGATGGATTATCAAATATTGAATCTCTGGATCAATGGAAATAGACATTTTAAAGTCTTCTGTTGTATTTTGCCAAATGATTTGCCAGAAATGTAACACTCCTGAGTCCTAGCGAGGCTCAGAGAGCACCCCAGGGCCCATTGTAACATTTAAATATTAAAATTGGAACCAGAGCCAATTTTAGTTTAAGGAAGTTTAACTTGTAATATTATTTATTTATGTTTTGAGACGAGTCTCACTCTGTCACCCAGGCTGGAGTGCAGTAGTGCAGTCTTGGCTCACTACAACCTTTGCTTCCCCGGGTTAAATGATCCTCCCACCTCAGTGTCCTGAGTGGCCGGAACCATTGGTGTGGGCCACCATGCCCAGCTAATTTTATTTCATTTTTTGTGGACACGAGGTCTTCCTATGTTGCCTCATCTGGTATTGAACTCTTGGCCTCAGGCGATCCTCCTGCCTCCACCTTCCAAATTGTTGAGATTACGAGAGGCATGAGCCACCATGCCCAGCCTAAGTTGTAATATTTTTTTAGTTTGAACTAAAGGCAGGACACCTTTAGAAAGACTTTTCATGTGCAAGTATAAAAAGTTTGACAGGGCACCAATGCCTGCTCTGGAAGTTGATCTTTCTCTTTCTCTTCTCTGGGTGAGAAAAGCATTGTTTGATCCAGTTCTTGACTTTGCCGTGTTCCTTTGTGACTCTTATGCCAAGTTGCAGTAGTCAGGACTTCTATTCCAATAATAGGCAACAGCTGCCACTTACAGTATGGTCAGTGAACTGAGGGATTTGCACAGGCCCTTATTAGCTGGGCGTAGTAGTGGGTGCCTGTAATCTCAGCTACTGGGAAGGCTGAGGCAGGAGAATGGCTTGGACTCAGGAAGTGGAGGTTGCAGTGAGCTGAGATGGTGCCACTGCACTCCAGTCTGGGTGACAGAGCAAGACTCCATCTCAAAAAAAACCAAACAAAAACAAACAAACAAAAAAAAAACAAAAAAACCCCAGAAACCCGCTAGCTCTTTGAAGGGGCAGATGTTTGTAAATGAAGGAATTAGTGGGCAGAATTTTTGAACTGATGTTGTAAATGTTTGCGATAAGGCCTTGTTAAATATATTTCTATTTATTTAGTAAACATTGAGTTCTTAGAATTTTCTGGAAGGTTGTTCATAGCCAGGGAGACAGGTATACACACTGATTATTGGTATTAGGCAGTGTCGTGCAGACTTGACCTCTTGACCTCCTAAGAATGAGCCTTGAGACTGGACGCTGCCATACCAGAAGATGAAGAGTCCTCACAGCCCGTGCTGGATTTCTCACTTTATGTGGGAATATCTCTCCCTGTTTTAGACTCAATTTGTGCTCTTTTGTTGTTCTGCTTAAGTGGGTGTGTCATAGCATCTGGCCAACTCCTGCTGTATTTGTCCTCTGAACACAAAAGGCCCGGCATTGGCTGCCAAGAGGGACCTGCTGGTCACAGGGGACCATTGCCTGCTCCGGAAGTTGATCTTTCTCTGTCTCTTCTCTCTGTGAGTAAAGCATTGTTTGATCCAGTGTTTGACTTTGCCATTTTCCTTTGTGATTCCTATGCCAGGTTGCAGTAGTCAGGACTTCTGCTTCCAAATAGTAGGAAACAGCTGCCACTTATAGTATGGTCAGTGAACTGAGGGATTGCACAGGCCCTTGTGAAAGCTTCCAGGAAAAGGATGGCCAACCACTTTAGGTTAGGTGCACCCTAGAGGGAAGGCAATTCCCTTTTTTTTTTCTTTTTGAGATGGAGTCTCTTGCTGTTGCTAGGCTGACTGGAGTGCAGTGGTGTGATCTCGGCTCACTGCAGCCTCCGCCTCCTGGGTTCAAGTGATTCTTCTGCCTCAGCCTCCTGAGCAGCTGGGACTACAGGTTTGTGCCACCATGCCTGGCTAATTTTTTGTAGTTTCAGTAGAGATGGGGTTTCACCATGTTAGCCAGGATGGTCTCGATCTCCTGACCTCGTGATCCGCCCACCTCAGCCTCCCAAAGTGCTGGGATTACAGGCGTGAGCCACTGCATCCGGCCAGCAGTGCCTTTTAAAGGATGAGAAGAAGTTACGTAATGGGTCACAAGGTTGGAGAAGCAGAGTGAAAACCTGCTTACCCTGGCAAGTAAGGAGGAGTGAAAGTGCAGGGCTCAGTGCAGTGTGTTGTGTGTACATGTGCATCACATACAGATTTGCTGGAGTGGGGAGGTCGATGCAGGACATGGAAGGGAGATGAGGCTGGAGAGGTAGAACTTGTTCTGTTGGGAGTCAAGAACCAATGAATTGTAGAACCAATAAATTGTACAGTTAAAGCTGGGGTGGTGCACATCCCTGATGTCATATCCCTGATGTTATGTGACTTCATTGTGAGGGCCTCAACCCAACTTTTGCATAAGGTGAGTGATATAAGGGAAGGAATTTGTGTTCTGGAAGACATCTGGGAGCTTGGGACAGAGCAGGCGTCCTGGAGCAGAAGCTGTTTTAGGAAGAGAGTGTAATGAATTGAGATAACTGTTTCTTTTTTGGGGGATTAATAATTTCTTGAAAGAGGAAACCTATAAATCCAAATTAAAGAATTTAGATAACTTGAGAGTGATTAGAAACTGCCTAGCAAGGTCTTTTGTAAGCTTTGCCTGGTATAGAACCATCTTACTACTTTATGCAGACCACTTGTGTGACCAGATGTGTCTCCTTTTTTTTTTTTTTGACTGAGTCTTGCTCTGTCGCCCAGGCTGGAGTGCAATGGCACAATCTCGGCTAACTGCAAGCCCTGCCTCCCAGGTTCATGCCATTCTCCTGCCTCAGCCTTCTGAGTAGCTGGGACTACAGGTGTCCACCAACACACCTGGCTAATTGTTTGTATTTTTTTTTTTTTTTTTTTTGAGACGGAGTCTTGCTGTGTCGCCCAGGCTGGAGTGCAGTGGCACTATCTCGGCTCACTGCAAGCTCCGCCTCCCAGGTTCCCACCATTCTCCCGCCTCAGCCTCCGAGTAGCTGGGACTACAGGCGCCCGCCACCGCGCCCGGCTAGTTTTTTGTATTTTTAGTAGAGACGGGGTTTCACCGTGTTAGCCAGGAGGGTCTCGATCTCCTGACCTCGTGATCCACCCGCCTCAGCCTCCCAAAGTGCTGGGATTACAGGCTTGAGCCACCGCGCCCGGCCAATTGTTTGTATTTTTAGTAGAGACAGGGTCTCACTGTGTTAGCCAGGATGGTCTTGATCTCCTGACCTCGTGATCTGCCCACCTCGGCCTCCCAAAAGTGCTGGAATTACAGGCGTGAGCCACCGCGCCCGGCATATGTGTCATTTCTAATAGTAATGAAGTTAATTTATATAGGTAATAAGATTTGTAGGGTAAAGCATTTTAGGGCCATTTCAACGGAAAACAATTGTTCAGCATTGGTGTAGGTGCTCTGTGATGTAATAGTAAGAATACTGCAATTATTGTTGGAAGTCTTGATTGGAAGGAGATTGCTGTATGATGAAACCGGGTTCAGAAATACATGTTTCAATACTGAATGGACCCATTGCCACTAGGGTTATTTATTTATTTATTTATTTACTTACTTACTTTGGAGACGGAGTCTCACTCTGTCACCCAGGCTGCAGTGGAGTGGCATAATCTCGGCTTTCTGCAACCTCCACCTCCTGAGTTCAAGCGATTCTTCTGCCTCAGCCTCCTGAGTTGCTGGGACTACAGGTGTGCACCACCATGCTCAGCTAATTTTTGTATTTTTAGTAGAGACTGGGTGTCACCATATTGGTCAGGCTGGTCTCACACTCCTGACCTCGTGATCCACCCTCTTCGGCCTTCCAAAGTGCCGAGATTACAGGTGTGAGCCACTGCACCTGGCAGGGTTTTATATTTAAAAACCATCTTATACCTCACACACAGAGAAGGACCAAGGACCACATCCGTCGAGTCGTTTTGTAAGGCTAGACTCTCATGCACAAAAGTATTTTGGTAGTTTTATCAACCTCTTTTATATTCTGATACTGCTTCTTCTCAACCCAAAAAAGATGTTTCCCTTTAACTTTTAAACAGTCAAAAACAAACACCAGTGCCTTGGTCAGTAACATTTTTTTACTCCTTTGAAGTAAATGCTATGTTTTTTTTTTTTTCTTGGCATAATTCCTAGCCTAACTTGCTGCACTTGGGCATTTGTAGTGTGCATTCTAATAGAATCATTTTGGGAGTATTTGCAGGTTGTGCTAGAGAAGACAGCAGCAGCAAATCAATATAATATGATATTCTCTGCATCTCTCAGAGCTCCTAGTGGCATTTATCTTCCTTCATACTTTTTTATTTGTTCTTACTTAGCTTGTGGTTATGTTTTCCAAGTGGTTTTTTAATGAAAAGTTGCAAAACCCAGTACAAAGAATTTCCCAGATGTTAACCGTAGCATATTTGTGTGACAGTATTCTCTCTCCTTATCCCTCCTCATCATCCTCCTCACAACACATAGTTTCTGTAATTCTGAACCATTTGAGAATATGTTGCAAGTGTAATATCCCCTTATCACCAAATACTTCAGAGTATATTTCCTAAAATTAAGGATATTTTGTTCCCAAACCATAGTACAGTTTTCATTGAGGACACTAATGCTGGGAGGCCTTAAAGCTGCTGCCCGTGTCCCTGTAACATGTTCCCATCGTCCTCTGAGCTCTTACTTCCTGACAGACACATCAAGGTGTTCGAGGCTCATCTTGGGTGTTCCCAGCCCCCGTCTGTCTTGATTGTTTTATGGTTTTTGATGCTGTTGTAAAGGTTTTGTTTCTTAAATTTCATTTTCCATTTTGGTTTCCACTGCAGTATTCATAGCGCCTCAGGGCTGGCCCTGTGGCCTTATCTTGGCTTCCTGCTTACATCCTGTGACCATCTCCATCCTCAGAGTGTCCTCTCCTAGTTTGAGTGACTGCAGTGAATCTGAGAAGTCCTCCAGTCTTTCCTTGTCTTTCCTGCAGTCTGTCCTTGTCACCTAAAGCATCTCCAAGGTGTTGTGACAATCAGAGGTTTGGAGGTATTTCTTTTTAGTTGTCATTCATTGACTGCTTATCTGGTTATTATTTTTTTAAAATTATTTTTATTTTTTATTTTTTTTGAGGAGTCTCACTCTGTTGCCCAGGCTGGAGTGTAGTGGTGCGATCTCGGCTCACTGCAACCTCTGCCTCCCGGGTTCAAGCAGTACTCTGCCTCAGCCTCCTGAGTAGCTGGGATTACAGGCGCCTGCCACCACGCCTGGCTAATTTTTGTATTTTTTTAGTAGCGATGGGGTTTTGTCATCTTGGCCAGGCTGGTGTTGAACTTCTGACCTCATGATCCACCCGCCTCGGCTTGGGATTACAGGCATGAGCCACCTTGCCCTGCCTGGTTATGTTTTTGTAAGTCAGGGTCCTTTCCTAGACTCTCCTTCTATATGCAGCACTCATTTTTTTTTCAAAACTCAAAAGTGTTTTTTGTATGGATGGGATCTTGCTGTGTTACCCAGGCTAGTCTTGAACTCCTGGTCTCAAGGAGCCCTCCTGCCTCAGCCTCCCAAAGCACTGGGATTTACACACATGAGCCACCGTGCTTGGCCAGCAACTAGCTTGTCAAGGGTGTTTGGCCCATACTCAGTGGGGTTGGTAAGCTCACCTCATCCTTTTCCATTATATGATCTGTGGCAAATCCTAGCCCCCTTTGAATCCTTTTCAGACTTTGTTTCACACAACGCTCCTGTCAGAGTTAACCAGAGAGTGGAAAAAAGTACTAGATTATTTAGCATACCCTAGATTTTCTCTACAAATGTAAAATGTTATTTTTACTGTTGAAAATCGGCATATATGTAGTACAGAAAATTTAGGAAGCGGAAAAAGAAAAACAAAACTGGGAAACTACAACATTCTTAATGCCCTCTTACATTTATTCATCGAAATCTGTGCAACAAATAGATGTAAGACAATTGAGTCAGATTTAAAATGTAATATGTTTTCCTTTCCTCTTCTTAGGAGCTCTTTAGCAGAAACGTAGTAGCCAGGACATTTTAGGGAGCTTACCCAGCTTTTTCTTGATATGTAGCAATAGAAAATGGTGTAACCAGAATGCAATCAAAATTGCATTCAAATTGTAGTTCAAGTCATTTCTTTTTATTTGATTAATTTGCTTTATTAAGTATCTTCTCTGGATTCCCCTCTCCTATGCTTGCAAAATAGTAAAAAGAGAACAAAGTAAAAAGAGAACAAAATGTTTTCGCAAGAAGTGACTACTAGTTTTCGTTAGCAGTTGTTAGTGCCATCACAGTTCTGGTAAGGTTCCTAAGAGCACTCATTACTACAGTTGGAACTCAGATTCCATGAGTATCTTGTCAGGCTCAGTGGTTCACGCCTGTAATCCCAACACTTTGGGAGGCAGAGGTGGATGGATTATCTGAGGTCAGGAGACCAGCCTGGCCATCGTGGTGAAAAGTCCCTAGTAAAAGTACAAAAATTAGCTGGGCGTGGTGGTGCACACCTGTAGTCCCAGCTACTCGGGAGGCTGAGGCAGGAGAATTGCTTGAACCCAGGAGGCAGAGCTTGCAGTGAGCCGAGATCATGCCACTGCACTCCAGCCTGGGCAACAGAGCGAGACTCCATTTCAAAAAAAAATTTTTTTTTCCTTGAGTTTCTTATGTTTTGTTAACTTTCTGTTATTTGTACAGTTGAAACCTCAGAGGATTAGGATAATTGCCTTTTCCAGTTTTCCTGAGCTGCTGCAAATAAACTTTCATATTTTTACTCTCCATACTCAGTATAGTTTACATTTTTAAAAGTGAACATTTATACATGTATTACTTACAAAAACACTCCCTCCTCTCAGTAAAGACCCAAATCAATCCACTAGCAAAATAGAACAAGAGAAGTTAATGCTGGGTATCCTTAAATGCGTCCTGAGAATTATTTTATTTTCCAGGGGTGGGGGTGGGGGTGGTGGGGGAGTGGAGAGGACGCTTTGGTGGTGAAGTAATTTTGGGGTACTTGGACTCTAAGAGGATCATGGTGTACACGAACACATCTAAAGGAAAGAAACCTAGCTATCTATATCCGATATTTCTCAAACTTCATTGACCAGTGAGCCTTAATTTTGAATACAATGCCTTGGACATAGAGTTCTCTGGAGCCTCCTTTGAGAAATACCAAAGTCATGTAAAGAACGTTGAGTGTAGATTGTGTCCCTGCTGCCAACACCTAATTTGTAAGGATGAAGGTATAGTAGGGTGGCTTGTAATCTTCACTGGGCTCTCAAATTTTAGGTGTCTGTAAGACAGAGGTGTGTTTGGTAGAGGAAGGGATGACTGGATTGGTGAGTGGGATCGTGAGTTAAGGTCTTGCATACTGATGTGGTGGGGCAGTTTTAGAGGGAACCAAAACATTTGTTTAGTCCCAGCTTTTCGTCGTGGACTCCTGTGCTTTGTGTCAGAAATAGGTGTCATCCCTTTTTCTATGGGAAGGAATTTATAGTTTGGAGGAGGTGGAGTTGGATTTGGAACCTCAATTGGCCTGCATTGAGAACTGCTGGTTTCCTGCTCAGTTAGACCAGTTAGGGGGAAATAAGAAGACTGCCAAAACCTGTGGCTTGTGTCTCAGTTCCCTTTCTCCAGCCACTGCACCAGAGTTTCGGCGCCACACAGATGGTTCTCTGTGGCAGTTCTCAGAGCGGTCCTCATTTGGCCGGAAGCTACTCAGGCAGCCTCTGTTTCCTCGCTTCAGCGGGGTGGGCTTGGTTGTGGGTGAAAGAGATAAGATATTTAGCAGTGAGTCATTTTTTTTCTGGTAGTTTGACCTGGTTACTTTGAGGACGATTGCTTCGTCCTTTCTCGTACTTTACCCACTTAGGAAAGTGGGAGTCCTGGCCGGCCAGCGTTGCTATCTCAGACCCTGTGGATGAGGGATTCTGTGTATCTGTTGAACTGCCTGTTTCCTCCCAACCTCCAAAAGGTTATAGTGTCCCCATTCTTCTATGAGTGACCAACATGGAGTGCCATGTATGTTCAAAATATGATTTCTAATTGGCCCAGTGTTTGTAAGAAGAAACCTTTGATTTCAGGGTGTGCTGCTTTATCTCCTGCATCTGGGGTTGGGATAGGCTGAAATCTGTTGGAAGAATTTTCTGCAGTGAAGGTTGGATGGGTGTTCTGTCCTGTTTTAATTATTTGACTGTGGGACCTTTTCTCTCGTAAGCACTGAAAAACCTCTGAGACAGTAAGCAAAGCCTGATCTGATGTATGTTTTAAGGAGCGGTGTATAATAATACATGTGTAAAATCTCTCCACCTTAAAGGTGTGCTGTGGGCAAGGAGGGAAGCGGAGAAGGGCCTGGGAGTAGAAGGGATCATTCCCCTGCAATTGGATAAGTGACATTTAAGCTGCATTCCATGTAAGCTTTTGGGCTTCAAAACCTTCCCCTCCCATCTCCAGCTTCCTTAGATACTGTGCTTGTTATGAGCTCATTCAGAGTAATAAACTGTACCCGTAATTCATGAGCTTGCAAGGTCTTCTTTAACCGCTTGCAGCCAGGAGACTAATGACAACATTTAAAATTACAGATTGCTCATTTTGGAGTCTATCTGTTTCGAGTTATGAATGACATTTATTAGCCACTTACTGGATAGTAGAACCGTTTTGCAAAGACTCAGTGTCCTCGTGTGTGTGTGTGTGTGTGTGTGTGAGAGAGAGAGAGAGAGAGAGAGAGAGAGAGAGAGAGGAAGGGTGTAGAAAGGGAGCAAGCAGAGTCCCCCTTTTATGTATGATTCTTAGAGGTGTTACAGGATGCAGTAACCATGAGGACTCTGGTGCTGCACAAAAGTTGAATTCTTACTTGGAAAGTTTAGGTCTGGGACGGAAAGGTGACAGGAAGAAAAAGGTTAAGGTTACCCACACTCTATCAGTGATAGTTATCAATGAGTGACTGTTGGTAGACAGCAAGCAAATAATATTGGGGTAAGAAGGTTCTGGATACAAAAGAACTAGGTAAGATTGCAAATGTAGTCTCTCTATAAACCAGAGAGTGAAAGACAAATGTTTAAAGCAGCATGTAAGTAACTGGGTTTTCCATAACTATTTCAGAAATGGCTACAATTACTTAAATCCCAGGTCTTTAAAAATTCCAAAGGAACAGCAAGTGCCACATAAAGAGGAAAAGCTGCAAAATGGTAGGATGGGACCTGAGTTAGCAAATGGGAAATTGGGCTCTTTTTTTTTTTTTTTTGAGACGGAGTCTCGCTCTGCCGCCCAGGCTGGAGTGCAGTGGCCGGATCTCAGCTCACTGCAAGCTCCGCCTCCCGGGTTCACGCCATTCTCCTGTCTCAGCCTCCCGAGTAGCTGGGACTACAGGCGCCCACCACCTCGCCCGGCTAGTTTTTTTTGTATTTTTTTAGTAGAGACGGGGTTTCACCGTATTAGCCAGGATGGTCTCGATCTCCTGACCTCGTGATCCGCCCGTCTCGGCCTCCCAAAGTGCTGGGATTACAGGCTTGAGCCACCGCGCCCGGCCTGGGCTCTTTTTTTTACTATAACATTTTGTTCTTTTTTCACAGAGTGCTGAGAGTATTAGCAGAACTTTAATGCATTTAGAAGTGACACCATATTAATCATACGCATTTCACTTTCTGTCAAGAGTTCTATACATTTTGGCTTGAAATCAGTCATCAGTGTGATATTTAGAGGTTTACTACATCACGTTCATACCTTTATTTTTAAATACCAGGTTTCATCTGAGTGACTAGAAGTGCCGTTTATTTATTGACTGTGGAGGTTAATGTATACACTGGTGGATGATTGCAGTCCATTTTCCACTAAGCCAGTATTACATGAAATGAGTATTGTTGACCACATTTTATTTTCTCTTGTGGAATTAACTCAATAGTCTGTAAGTCCTTAAAAGTAGTTTCTGTGGGATGAGTCTCTTCCTTTTCCCATAGTGATTTGATAGGAAGACTGAATGAAAAACAGTAGTTGTCTTGTATATTTGAAGCATAAGGAAAATTATGTGGATACTCAAGCATTAAATTCAAATCGGCAAATGGGGCTGCCCTCTTTGGTATGTTGGTAAACATGTTTTATTATTAGCTTGAGAAGGAAATGCCTGGTATAGTGACTAAGACTGTAATAAGGAAAGATAACTACTTACTTTTTCTGGAACAGTGAAAGTTTTGATTAATATAGATTATCAGTGTTTGTGAATTGTACATTGATATGTGTTTTTGGTCTTTGGTAACTTACGGAAAAGTTTATGTTAAGAGAAAGAATAGTTTATAGCTCTTTGGACATGGGAGGGCAAGGTGATACCTTTTCATCTTTCTGCATGAAAGATGATTCATGATCTCAAGTCTTCATTTTACAGGTATTTTACTATGATCAACATGTTACTTTAAGAGTAATGAAGGGAAAGCTTTCCATTGTTGACTTAGTAGTTCAAAGCCTAATGGTGTAAGTCCTGTTTTTGCCTTGATAATCAGGAAGATTTATTCCTATGCTTTATATTGATTGTGGTCACTGTACTTTCTTTTACATGTTTTCTTACTTTGCTAGATTTGTTAATTTTTATGGTGACCCACTTTTAGTTAAGTGAGAATTTCCTTCTAAATCAGGGCTGTCCATTGCCTAGGATGGCCAACCTTAAGGCAAAGGATAACATATAACCTCATTTTGTATCTGTTTATTGCGATCACAGGTTATTTGGTGGTTATTTATTTTTTATTTATTTTTTGAGATGGAATCTTGCTATGTCGCCCAGGCTGGAGTGCAATGGCGTGATCTCGGCTCACTGCAACCTCCACCTCCTGGGTTCAAGCAATTCTCCTGCCTCAGCTTCCCGAGTAGCTGGAATTATAGGCACCTGCCACCATGCCCAGCTAATTTTTGTATTTTTTAGTAGAGACAGGGTTTCAGGCTGGTTTCCAACTCCTGACCTCAGGTGATCCACCCACCTCGGCCTCCCAAAGTGCTGGGATTATAGGCATGAGCCACTGCCTCCGGCCCAGGTGGTTATTTTTCAAAATGAGCAGTGGTTATGAAGTTAAACAACAAAGGATTTTGAGTAAATTCGAAGTACGGCAGGAATTATAATCCTAATTGATGATTTATAAAGGTAGCCTACAGAATTTTAGGTCTTATTGTGACAAACTAGTAGCTGCTGGTTCCTTTACCTCCACCAGCTTTCTGGCAGAACGTGTGATGAAGTTGTAAGGCACACATCCTATAGGCAGCACACCTGGGGATCTTGTTGAACTATTGCGCATTCTGGGGTTCAGTCTGTGAGGCAGGGCCTGAGGGTGTGCATATTTCCAATAAGCTCCCAAGTATGCTAATACTTTGCCTTGAATAGCAAGGCTGTGGGCAGTAATCCTCCACAGGCAGTGTGGCTGGCCAGAGGGTCATTGCCTCACATGCAAAGCCACTTAACTCCTGGCCTTCCTTCTTTGGGGTTCCTTTTTAAGCCTTAGGGCTTGATTCTTTAAAGTCCAATATTTTTGTTCATAGGCTTTCTATACATTTATTGGAAGCACTATTTAATATGCTTCTCACCTCTTTGCCCAGCCAAATAATACCCAATGTGAGAAGAGTTGCCCCTCCTTTGTTATTATTTCAACAATGTGGTTAAAACAATTTGGGGGCCGGGCGCGGTGGCTCACGCTTGTAATCCCAGCACTTTGGGAGGCTGAGACGGGCGGATCATGAGGTCAGAAGATTACCCTGGCTAACATGGTGAAACCCCCATCTCTACTAAAAATACAAAAATTTGCCGCTGTAGTCCCAGCTACATGGGAGGCTGAGGCAGGAGAATGGCGTGAACCCGGGAGGCGGAGCTTGCAGTGAGTGCGCCACTGCACTCCTGCCTGGGCGACAGAGCGAGACTCCACCTCAAAAAACAAAACAAAACAATGCTTTGAATACTGACCTCAGCATTTCACTCCCAAGGAAAAAAACCCAAACACCATTAAACAAAGCAAGCTTGTTGAACAAGGAAATGGAAGTTTTCGATAATTTGATAATGGTATTTCAGGTGCAGAGGTTACTGTTTGTATTATTAGTGTTAGGTGCCTTCTTTTTAGTTCACCTGGGCGAATCCTGGCTGCGAGTTTAATGATAGGTAATCTTGAAATCAGCATTAAACCCAGGGCATAGTTTAGTGGTTGAGAGCACTGGGTTGAGACCTCAGTAACAGTGATCATTCGTTTAAGCTGTGTGACTCTAGGCACGTTGCTTATGTTCTCTGGGCCTCCATTTCTTCAGCTGAGAGATAATCATAGTCTCAACCTTGATCCTGGTTGCTGTGGGGATTAAAGGAGAGAATAAATGTCAACTGCTGTAAACAGTCCTCGAGTAAGTGCAGGTGGTAGTGGTTACTCCCCCTAATAACCAGCCTTGATAACCAGCTGAGGGTGCAGGGCTCAGGAGGCTGGAGATCAGCTGCCCATCTCACTGCACTACCTCAGTTGTCCCAGCTTCCTTTTGCTCCTTTTCCTCCCTCCTGGAGCTGGTGGTAGAGAATGGACATAATTTGCTGATTCCCCACTGTAACTTGGGTAGTTAAACCTGCACTTTTTGTGAAATCTGGAGAGGTGTTATTCACTTTGTTTTTAGAGGACTCTAAAGCCAGAGGATTCTAAGCCTCCAGACCACCTCTCCCAGTCCGTCCAAGTTGCAGACACCAGAGAGGAGCCAGCTCATGGTTACGGTCGTTCTCTGAAGCAGCCAGACCATCATCAGAAGGCCCTTCACAGACTCCCATATCTAGATGAGTGATGCTTTACTTTTGACCTTTGTAGCGTGGCCTTTCCCCCTCTAACCCTTTAATCATCTCTTTAAAAAAATCAATCAACAAATATTTATTGAACGTTTCCTTGTAGGCTTTAAAATCCACCCGTAGGCTGCTCTGTGACTCTAAAGGATATCTGCCCTGCATCCAGAAAGAATGCAGTAGCTCTGGCAAATTTACTTAGTATCTGCTTTTGTAGATTATGAACATTTTCTGTTTTTCCTTGGAGTCCATGGGTGTGTCCAGTGCTGGCAGGGGCACGATCAGGTTGCAGGGTTGTGGTGTATCTTGTCTGCTTGGTGAGGTGCAGGGAGGGACGGAGCCGCTGTTTCCAGCTTGTGTTTTGCTCTCTTTATTGGCTCTTTCCTTTCAGCTGACTGCTTTTTACAACCAGTTGTGATGGAACATTTAAAACCCGTTTTGGGGTCACAACTGTTTTCTCACTGATTGGCAGGAGGGGTGCCCACTGGGAGCCAGCACAAGTCTGGGTTTTTTTGGTTGGACAGGGTTTCTTGCCTACAGTTTCCAGCTGGTAAATGAGCCTGGGCTTGAGGAAGTTGTTAGAGGCCTTCCATCTTTTAAATGTTGGCCATGTAGCTAGTATTATTGAAGAAAACGTGAAGAAAGGTTTTAAGAAATGGCCACTGAAGACTGATGTTGGCTGGTCATCCTGCACACTGTCCTTCCTTTATGTAGTGTAATGCAGGATTTCTTATTCAGAGGGCAGCTCTGCTGTGGGCCTACCCCAGGAGAAAGGGTGCAGGGAGAGTGCTGGCACTGGCTAATTCTGTCACTCCACTTTGGAGAGGGGAGAACCTCCTGAGCAGCTGAATTGAATGCCTTTGATGGTTTCCAGTTTTCACCACGCTAAATTTCATTCTTCATCTTCCTCCTCTTTGCCTACAACATAGCTTAACTTAGAGTTAAAATTGGTTTCATTCTTTAGTGCTGTTTCTCTTCTTGTTTGCATTAGTGGATGAGTTTAGATTCAAGCTAGAGTGTGGTTCTGATGTGTGAGTAAAGCACCTCATTTTCCCCTAACCACAGCCTTGTCACTGGGTACTTGGCAGAAGCAGACGCCATTGTTGACTGAAAATAAATGGAGTTCAAGGGGTCTTCAGGGTTCTTGAACTTGATTCCCCCCTACCCCCGTCTCTTTGGAGCCCCCCTTCGATATCTAATTGTTAACATTCTGTGTGTGAGAGATGTATTGTGTATTGACTGTTTATTTAAAGTCCTATGAATTCCTTGGACAGTGTATTATGAATTTACAAGGGAGTGCACTATATCTTTAGGGTATTTGTGTTAAATGCATTATATTACACAATACATTATTCTGAACTTTTGTAAGGAAAGAATTTTCTACTCTTCGTCTGTGGTTTTGGTTACAGTTTTTAAAATGCAGAGACAAATTCCAGCTCCATTTCTGGTGGCCCACTTGTGGGACCAAATCTGTCTCTCTAAACGTCAGATTTTTAGAAGCTCTGCCAGCAGTCCTCGAGGCTTACAGTGTTCCTGGGTTTCTGTTGGCCAGTAACTTGAACTTTTCGTACTTGGAGATCACAAGTGGCAGACGCCCTAAGTGCTTCACAGTTAAGATTTGAGGGGGACAGTCTCCTTTGGTGTCGAGTTCATCATCCGCAGCCGCAGAAACGACAAAAACTCAGGAATTCCTTCCCCCTAGCAGTGAGCCAGCCAGCCTCTTTTCTCATTAACAGCATAGTCATATTTCTTAAGGATCATCCTGTTTATTTAGTCCACCTTCTGGGGAAAGGGGAAAAATACCCTCTTCCTTCAACTTATTTTCAGGTACTTAAAATTGTTTTTTGAACTTTTGTTTTCACCGTTGGAGCACACCTGTTTAACCAGCATCTCGATTAAGAAATAGCATCTAGATTAATAGAACCTTATCAGCTCCTCCCTAGAAATGGTCTTCAGCACCATAGATGAGCTTTGATTTTTTTTTTTTTTAAACTTTTAAATAGGTGTGGGAAGACTTTTTACAAGAGCAGGGAACAGTGTACTAGGCACCTAGGAATAAAAACACAAGGGGCAAGTGGAGTGGGGGAAAATGGAAGGTGGGGAAATAGGCAGCCTATTTTTTTTCCTGACGTTACCCACGTATTTTGAAGTTAATATATATAAATTAATTATATATAATATATTAATATATTATGTATATTATATTTATTTTTAACATTAAAAAATTTAGACTGGGCCTGGTGGCTCATGGCTGTAATCCCAGCACTTTGGGAGGCCAAGGCAGGCGGATCACAAGGTCAGGAGGTCGAGACCAACCTGGCCAACATAGTGAAAGCCGGTCTCTACTAAAGGTACACAAAAAATTAGCCGGGCATGGTGGCAGGCGCCTGTAGTCACAGCTACTCAGGAGGCCGAGGCAGGAGAATCACCTGAACCCGGGAGGTGGAGGTTGCAGTGAGCCGAGATAGCGCCACTGCACTCCAGTCTGAGCGACAGAGCAAAACTCTGTCTCAAAGCAAAAGCAAACTTTTTTTTCTGTCGCCCAGACTGGAGTGCAGTGGTGCTCACTGCAGCCTCCACTCCCTGGGTTCAGGTGATTCTCCTGCCTCAGCCTCCCGAGGAGCTGGGATCACAGGTATGCAGCACCGTGTTCGGCTAAGTTGTGTGTTTTTAGTAGAGATGCGGTTTTGCCATGTTGCCCAGGCTGGTCCCAAACAACATCAGGTGATACTCCTGCCTCTGACTCCCAAAGTTCTGGGATTACAGGTGTGAGGGACTGCACCTGGCCTAGTTTTGTTTTCAGTACATTGCAATTAATGTTTACATTCAAACTTTAAAATTCCTTGGATCTTTGTTTTCGGTAAGGAGTTGTGGTTCTTCTCCCCCACCAGAAAATATGATTTAGCTGCCTCATTTTTGGTATTTTTCTTTTTTGATGACTTACCTCTATGGAAAACTTCGTAGTTTGTGGGGAGAAATTTTGTATATTTCTGTACTTCAGCTACTAGGTTCTCCCTTTAATTATGTGATTAGTTTAATTTCAGATTTATTACTAGGAGCTCATGAGAAATATGTTCATTGCCCAAATTTGCTAGGGCAGCAGAGCCTGGTTTCATCTAATTTGTGGAGTTCATTATCATGCATAATTAATTCATCGGGTCCAAGAAATTCAGACTCCCAGCCAGTGTAGCTTAAAACTTAATTATTTTCACAGGAGCCAGTCAGGTGTCAACTAAAACAAGTACTTGATAAGCTATAGACTCTGACATGGTTTTGTCCTGCTCAAAACTTCCGAGTTTCCATTCTAATCTTTATGCACAGAATAGTTGGTAACGGTTCTTCCTCCTTAAATTTTTCTGGTTTTCTGAAAGGGTGCAGGGAATACCCTCACCCCTTCCTAATTCCCCTTAGCAGCTTTGAGTCCCCTTTCTTAATCCTTTACCCCTTTTCTCGTTATTATACAGTGAATTTTGTTTAATTCCTTTGTGCTGGTTTGGAACAAGTGCCATTTTAAATATCATTTCTATGATGGAGTGCATTCTAGGTTTTAAACTGCAGGTTTATAAATGAACTTTTAGAAGGTGGGCGATTTGAAAGTGATTCTGTGTGGAAATAGAAGCCAGAGGTGCCAGATTCAAAGGCCATCTGGATCCGGAGACTCATTTATTGTCACCAAGAACTTGATGTTCGTGCTGTTTGTCATTTCCCTAAACTCAGCCTCTCTAAGGATAATGGCTTTTCACAGAAGCCTAAATGTAATGCTTTCTTCATTCCCTTGCTTCCCTTTAAAATCTTTTAAGTATCTTTTGGAAACATACTCCATTTGCATATAAACATTGATAGAAATCCAGAGAGAGAGTGAGTCCTGTTTTCTCCCCTGTGGTTAAATAGTGACAGTTGATCTACTGAATACCTTCCTTCCTTAAAAACAACGAGATTAGGTAATTACAGCAAATGTGGTCATTAGCCTCATCTGCTCTTACTATCTTATTATGTATTTGTAACTGTGAGAGCCAAAAGATGTGAGCATAAGCCAGACACTCCCTATTTTGAAAAGACAGGACTAGTAAAAACTTGTTATTGTACCATGGTCACTGATGGAATCTACAGTTTGAATCCAGTATGACTTTTGCTTATTGGTGAAATTGGTTTTCTTGTTTTTGTGAACAGTAAATAGGCTGTGTGCTTGGATAGTACTCAGGCTAATATAGGAAAGTTTAATCATGGCCTTTCTCCAGTTTAATTTGAAAGAGTGCAGTGGGGAAGTCCCCTGCAGGGTGGAAATGGTAGTAGTTGAACATGAGTGACCTTTTTGGTTGACTGACTGCCCTTCCTATGAAGCTGGCCCAGTGTCTTTCCTCTGTCAGGATTACTTCCTGTCTCAGCCTGAATAGTTTAAGTAGCTGCAAGATTGATGTTGGATATCTCTGGGAAAATTCCATTCTCTTGAATTTAACTAACAGAATACCTCTTTCCATTTCTTTCAACATGTTCCGTTTTTGACCTCAGAAGGAACTAAACATTATTTCTCATCCAACAGTCTCATTGTTCATCTTCTTTGGGCTTAACAATCCTGTGTTACCTCAGTCATTTCTTTTATGAAGGTTTCAGGTGCTTCATTATTCTCTATGTGGAGACTGTGTTAGTGTCCTTAAAAACTGACATCCCATGTTTTAAGCATCTGGTCTGCACTGTGAGTAGTATGATATTTTGCATCTATTTCACTCTGCTTCTAGGAATTTGGTCACAAGATGTGTAGTAAGTATTTTACTGTGTATCCCAGTGAAAAATTGAAACCAATAGGGGATTGGTTAAATTATGGAACATCTGTTCCATGCAGTCATTAAAATGATATGGTAGCAAGAATGTTGACTGACAAAGTACGTGAAAAAAGCAAGTGAGGAAACAGTATGTACAGTTTAATTTTTTTATCTTGGTAAATTTAGTAAATATATGTATACATATAATGTATAAAGCATACACATATAAACGTGTGTGTGTGTGTGTGTGTGTATGCTTTGACAGATGAAGTGGTGGTGTAGGTGCATGTGGGAGGGGCAACTAATCCATACTGAGGGATGAAAGAAGACTTGAAGGACAGGGATTAGCCAGGTGAAGATGGGATTGGCCAACAGTGTGTTCCAAAGTGAAAGTGGAAGGCCCAGAGGTGAGAAATGGCATGGAAGAGTTTTGGAAGAGGGATGGATGCTCAGGAGATAAGGCTTATCTATATTTTCTCCAGGAAACCTGTATTATTCTGTAATAAGCAAAAAAAAAAAAAAAAAAAAAAAAAAAGGTCCCTAGAAAGCTTCCTCTTCCAAATAAGAATGTCAGGGAAGCAGCGGGAAAACAGATTGCTCTGTTGCTTTAAGGCTGTGGATTTTGGACTCTTAATGAGATTAAGGCCAGGGAGGCTTTTCCAGGTTGGCTGGATGGGCTGGGGCTGGGTGTCTCTGGTGAAACAGATGAATTCCAGATAGGTAATTTAATTTCCAGAGGTGCCGCACAAATGCCTTTGCCTCCTGCTACTGGTTAGAGCAAAACAAGCATGTGATTTATGTAAAAATACATGAATATTAGTTTTTATCAAAACCCTGCAGAAGAAAAACAGTATAAAAAATGACATTTCCTGCCATAGCTTCTTTGTGGAACGAAATTAAGAAAATCAGTATTCTTTACAAATGACTAGTCACAATGGAACTGGTCTGTTGAACCTACTCTTTGTAGATAGCATTAATAGATCAACCGTCTCCCACATTACTCCAACCGTAACAGAAATAGTGATTTACATAGGAAAATGCCAGCTGAATTAAACAAGAATGGCCCTGAATTCTACTGTAGGGAATCTTTCTTTCTTTTTTTTTAGAGACAGAGTCTCACTGTGTCGCCCAGGCTGGAGTGCAATGGCACGATCTCCGCTCACTGCAACCTCCGCCTCCCAGGTTCAAGCCATTCTCCTGCCTCAGCCTCCTGAGCAGCTGGACTACAGGCGCCCACCACCATACCCGGCTAATTTTTTGTATTTTTAGTAGAGACGGGGTTTCACTGTGTTATCCAGGATGGTCTCGATCTCCTGACCTCGGAATCTGCCTGCCTCGGCCTCCCAAAGTGCTGGGATTACAGACTTGAGCCCCCATGCCCGGCCTCCTGTAGGGATTCTTAAGATGGCACAAGCTAGGCTATGAATACTTTGGCCTCCCCTCCTCTCCCCTGTTTTTGGGTGATGTTCCCCTCTGGATTTCTTGCTGGGTAGTTCTGGAGGGAAGGAGATGCCCTCCTACATAAGCATCTGCAGGTGCAGAGATGGGATGGGCCTAAGTAGTCTGAGATCTTCCAGGACATGGATTTCCATCTCGAGAATTCCCATCCCTCCTTGGCTCTTTGGTGGCCCAGTTCTGGAAGTTGAGATTTGGACCAAGATTATTGTCTTAAAATAAATCTTGGATGTGACTCCTGCCAGGATGACTTGTAAAAAATTTCATGCCAGAAACTGAGCTGACTTTGGTTTGTGGGCTGGAGGTGGCTGATTTCAACTCTCTGATTGAAACTCTCGTTCTAAATTTTGGTGCCCTGTTCACTCTGAGTTGTCTTCTCACGGCTGCCTGCCCAGTCCCTTTGTGGGAATGGGAACCCTCATAGAGTGAATGTGAGGACTTCACATCCTTAGGGATGTGGGTATTTTAGTTCCAGGGCTAACATGCACGTTTGTAGTGAGATAGTTGCTATAATAATGCTATAATAAGCTGTTGGTCTCAGAGACCCTTCCATATGGCGTATCAGTGGGGCTTGTGACAGTAGGAATTGCAATCTTAGAGGATTCATATCACCCTTGCTCGTAATCCAGTAACCCCTGGTAGTGCCCATCACCAGCCTCACACCTCCTTGTGCCAGTCATGGGCATGGTGAGCCTCTCTGGTACACTTTTACATTAGAAAAAGTCTGAAGAGGCCGGGCGCGGTGGCTCATGCCTGTAATCCCAGCACTTTGGGAGGCCAAGGCGGGCGGATCACCCGAGGTTGGGAGTTCGAGACCAGCCTGACCAACATGGAGAAACCCTGTCTCTACTAAAAATTAGCCGGGCATGATGGCACATGCCTGTAATCCCAGCACTTTGGGAAGCCAAGGCGGGTGGATCACCTGAGGTTGGGAGTTCGAGACCAGCCTGACCAACATGGAGAAACCCTGTCTGTACTAAAAATTAGCCGGGCATGATGGCACATGCCTGTAATCCCAGCTACTTGGGAAGGCTGAGGCAGGAGAATCTTGAATCTGGGAGGCAGACTTTGCGGTGAGCTGACATGGCGCCATTACACTCTAGCCTGGGCAATAAGAGTGAAACTCCATCTCAAAAAAAAAAAGTAAATAAAAATAAAAAATAAAAGTAGAACCTTTCCTAAGAGAAGGAGCTGAGAGGGAAGAGAGTGAACGTTCGGTGTCTGTGTATGGACATACTTAGAAAAAGTCTGAAGACTTGTGAGCAAGCCTTTCTCCCCCATAGGTGAATATTGAATATTAGATCTGCCTTTCTGCACAACACAAAAGCAAATTCCTTAACACAAGCCACGGATGGCACTCTGATTCAGCTTGCAAAAAAGGTAACTCCCCCCCCTCCCTTAATATTTTCCTTAAAAATTTTTTTTCCTCTTAATACCCTAAAGCCCCAAAAGGGAGTTTGTATTATAAAATATTCTTTAATAAGTCACTTTTAACCACATGAAACTTGGGCAAATTTTCCACATTTGGACCAGGTCCCTGGCTTGTTATTGCCAGAGGTGTGGCTTTTGGCGTTAACTTTTACTTAATTTAGATGGCTACTTTCCAGAGAAATCAATTTAATCTAACAAATTGTCATAACTCATTCTACATACGCACCCCTACTGTCTGAATTTAAAAAACAGAAACAAAAACCTTGTAAGTCAGTTTTGATTTTGAGACGGAGTCTTGCCCTGTAACCCAGGCTGGAGTGCGGTGGCGCGATCTCGGCTCACTGCAACCTCCACCTCCCAGGTTCAAGCAGTTCCCTGCCTCAGCCTCCCGAGTAGCTGGGATTACAGGCGTCTGCCACCACGTCTGGCTAAGTTTTGTACTTTTAGTAGAGACGGAGTTTCACTATCTTGGCCGGGCTGGGCTGGAACTCATGACCTCGTGATCCACCGGCCTCGGCCTCCCAAAGTGCTGGAATTATAGGCGTGAGCCACTGCACCCGGCCTGAGTTTGGATTTTTTAAAAAACCAATCTTATTGAAGTAAAATTTACGCATGCAACCATTTCAGGTGTACACTGTGATAACTTATGACAGCTGCACACACCTGGGTATTACCATCCCATATATCCCATCAATATATGCCCCTCCCGTCACCCAAGAAAGCTCCCTTGTGCTCCTGTCCTGTGCCCCCATGCCAACGCCAACCTGCTTTCTCGCACTGTAGATTAGCGTTGCCTGTTGTAAATGCCATATAGATGGAAGCACTTTTGTGTCCACTACATCCCTTCACTTTGCTTTCAGATTCATCCAGGCTGTGTGTATCGTTTGTTCCTTCCTGTTATGGTTCAGTAGTCTCCTCTCTGTCTTTCTGTTCTCTTCCTATGACTCACTCATTGTCTGTTTCTTTATTTCCCTGTAAGGCTGGCCTGGTCCTTTCGTTATTCCCTGTAGTCTTTTTCTCAAGTGGGCATTAAAGTAGCCTTATCTTTCACACACACTGAAAGAACCTAGTAACTGAGAGATGATCCAGCCAGATTCTGCCCTTACCTTTACCCCTCACCACCCCATTAGGGGACAAAACAAGCAAACATACTGACAGACCCAAGCCTTGTTGTTCAGACAAAACACTGGGGTTCTCTTGGTTCAGTATCTTTCCTGCAAACCGAGCTGCAGCCTCCAGTTTCAGAATAGTGCCTTCCATAAAGTCTGTGGGAGTTTTCCGTTTATGTTGCTTGTTTTTAAACAATCTTCTTGGAAAAGAATTCAGTGCTGTTAATGAATTGCCGTTGGAGCTTTTTTGTACATTACAGAGTTAGGCAGTGGACCCCTGTCCTCTGCTTCCTGATCTCCTTTCGATGGTTAGGGAGAATATGTTGACTTAGAATATCAAGGAGCCATGGCACCCTAAGGAAACAGGAAAATCTCAGTTTTCATGGATGAGAAAGTCCCATTCTATTGGCTGTGTGTACCTGAGTATGTACACTGTAACATCTTGTTTTTAGTTGTATGAAGAAAGCGCTGTGCCTGAGAACCACTGTTTGGAGCTTGGGGTTGGGTAGCCTGGGTTTATGGTCACTACATGTCCCAACTCCCCAAGCCCTAGGAGGTACTGCACAAGCAGTACGGACAGGGTCTTGCATTTGTGCTTCTTCATTGGTGACTTCCCATTTTGAAGAGTGCCAGCTTTTCTGGGGAGTCTGCTGCCAACACTGAGCTGAGCCAGGGTTGCTGTTCACATCTAAGCAGGCAGGATGTTGGTGCCGAGGCAACATGCTGTCCTTGAGAGCACTGTGGAATTTGCAGCATGCGGTACAGATTCAGAAGTGGTGTATTTTTCTTGTGGCATTAGTGTTTTGACTTGCAGATCTGGAAAAGAACAGGAAGTCTTGGTGGAAACACTCTCTGGTTGATGTATAGAAACTTGGGGACTTAACTGCGTTTTAAGCACCACTTATTAGAAAATGAATTTCTTCTCGCTTGGGGAGATTTTTTTCAGATCTTGAATACATTTGTCGTCTAAGCCTCTTCTCCTAGTGGCAGATGATCCCTGCCCTCGGCCTAGGAGAGTAGCCATTGGTAATTATCTTTGGCCTGTCTCTCCCGAAATATTCTTATACCTTCTGCTGGCCCATGGCTGTCCGGAAGCCCTCATGGAGGTGCTGCTTTTGTTTTTATCTCTTCATTTAGGGAGAAAATACTACATCTGGACCCAAGGCCCGAGGTTTCCTGATGCGAGTCCTTCTAATTCTGGGTAGCCATGAACAGTGCTGCTGTTCATAGATAAGGTCAAGGGGATGGGTTTAAGGTGTTCAGGTAGTGGATGGCAGGGGCTGTATTCAAATTAATCTTCATCCACTCTGCAGGTTGCTGTGGCTCCTGTTTCCCCCAGTCCTGTGCTCTCCTGCTGCGATTCTATCAAATTACCCGTTTATTTATAACATTTGCCACTACTACAAATACCTTATTTGTGGTTTTGGTTTTCTCTGCTAGAATATAAAGTAATAATATAATTTTTAAAAATGAAGAGCAAGAATCCTTTTGTTCTTGAGGTGAATCTTGCTCATAAATTTACCTCAAGCACCTGGAACAGTGCCTGGCATGTGGTACTTAAATATTTGTTAAAGGAGTGAATAATAAGTAAATAGCATCTTGAAATTTGCTGTCATTCAAATTGTGATTTGTGGTGTTAGAGTTCTTATAGGCAGGGCTTAGTTTTAATAAACGACATTAGGAGCTAGTTATAAATCATACATTAGGCATAGTTTAATCAGTTTGGTGCTTGTGTATAGAAGCGGACAGAACGCTGGAGATACAGTTGAGGTCTCTTGAGTTAGAGGAGAGAGGGAACTTGCATTGGAACAGTGTCACAGACAATCCATGGTACATAGACGCCAGAGGTAGACCCTGTAGGTTAGGGAAGGTTTGGGGATTGTGAAATGAATGGGCAGCAATAATTAGTATAAATTATTATAAATTGCCTTTATTACTGTTGGTTTCCCGACTACTTCAAAAAATATACACATACTTAGCCTGGTGTGGTTAGTCGGGGTTGCCACTATAGAAAAGCCTTTCAGAAGAAACAGAAGAGTGATCCTTTCAGCAGCACATATACTAAAATTGGAATGATACAGAGAAGATTAGCATGGCCCGTATGCAAGTATGACACGGAAATTTGTGAAGCATTCCATATTTTTACGTATTGGAAAATCAGGTTTGGATTATGCATTTTCTAAAATCAAGGAATATAGTATCCTCAGCAATATGTTTTGAAGAGTATTTTGCCTTAGAAATAATTTTTACATAATGATGCCTATATTAATAAAGAACTAAGGGAAATAGAGCAGCATGCTTATCCAAAAATCCTCATTGTGTGTAAGTGAATTGATTCTGCCAGAAAGAAGAATGTAGACATGTTTTTATTGCAAACTTCCTTCAGATGCCAGGTAGTAGACAATCTACAGGACTAGGGAGGATGAGAGACAGGAGAGGTAGGAGAGCTGTGTCCCTTTAGAATGCTGTTTGTACCCATGATGGGTGAATTAGCAAGGTTGATGCCCATCTATATCAGCTGGCTTTCCAAGATCTATGTGACCTGTTGCCTTGTCTTAGAGAACTCCAGTGTGTCTCATATAGCTTTGATCTTTAATGTGGGAATCATAATGTAGTCAGTAAACCATAGGGTCAAGTGTGCAGCCTGCCATTTTAACTCAGAAAACTTATATATTTAGAAGTAGTCATGTATCTAGAGTGTGACTGGAATACCTTAATAATTGAGATGAGATACGGTCAAAAAAGTGAAATATCTTCAGCTGGTTCAAGTCACTTTTAGGCTGTAAATCCTCAGAAATTGTGGTTGTCCTGAAGTTACCAAAATAAATGAGTGGTGTTTCACCCAATTCTGTCTTATAAAACGTTTTTTCAACTTAGGAGTTCTGTTAAAATTGTTAGCAGAACTGGGAAAGTGTATTAATGAAGGAAGCAAGTCCTGTAGTGTGTGCTAACTGGGCACAATGTGCTGTCCATACATTTAGTACATTCATTAGTGACTTCAGAAATGAGTTTCTTAGGGCTCTCAAATTTGTGAAACAAGAAAATGATGACTTCCAAATTCTTTGTCTTCAGATTGATTCCCCAGTGACTGAGGGCATAAGCTGGAACCAAGATTAGAACACAATTTACACGGGTCCTGCTTCCTTTTTTTTTCATCCCACAAATGTTATCTTAAGTATTTTCTCAACTAATACGGAAAGTACCACTGAAGTGGGGTCTGCTGGCTTGAAAACATATGTGAAATACAGATTCTTTTTTTTTTTTTTTTTTTTTTTTGACATGGAGTCTCACTTTGTTGCCCAGGCTGGAGTGCAGTTTCACGATCTCTGCTCACTACAACCTCTGTCTGCCTCCCGGGTTCAAGCGATTCTCCTGCCTCAGTCTCCCTAGTAGCTGGGACTACAGGCACACGTATTTTTAGTAAAGACAGGGTTTTATGAACTCCTGAAGTCAAGTGGTCTGCCTACCTCGGCCCCCCAAAGTGTCAGGATTACAGACGTGAGCCACCATACCTGGCCAGATTCTGTGCTGCTTTCTCAGATTTAGTGCTACCCTACAGAGGTGGCCAGTTAGGAGTGTTTCATAATGAACACTCCTATGTCTTTAATCATTGTGAGGTTTGTTGCTGAGGACAGTAGTCCTCATGCTTGTGCTGGTTAGAAGTGAAGACATTTTGGACTGTTCTTGCATTTTTTTTGAGACAGAGTCCCGCTCTGTCGCCCAGGCAACAGTGCAGTGGTGCGATCTTGGCTCACTGCAACCTCTGCCTCCCAAATTGCTGGAATTACAGGGGCCCACCACCGTGCCCTGCTAATTTTTGTATATTTAGTAGAGACGGGGTTTTACCATGTTGGTCAGGCTGGTCTCAAACCCCTGACGTCAGATGATCCTCCTGTCTCAGCCTCTGAAGTGCTGGGATTACAGGCGTGAGCCACCACACCTGGCCCACAGCTATTGTTTTTAACACAGCTTTGAAAGCGGTATGATTTGGTTAATAGATGGCTATGGCCAGACACCCTGGATTTGAATCTCAGCTCTCTTTGTGGAATGACCTTGGGCAAGTCATTTAGCCAGCCTGTGCTTCAAGTTGCTGGTGTGAAATGGATAATAGTACCTTTGTTATAGGGTTGCTGTGGGGTTAGTGTATGTTTGGTCTAGAATGAATCTCTTGTAGACAGTCTTGAGTATAATGGGTTGTGATTTTGTGCTTCTTGTTCCATCAGAACCAGAAATGGTACTTCGTTGCATGTACTTAATTTGATTTTATCTATTTAGCAGTAGAATTTTTTTTCATCAGAAATAATTTCTTCCTGTCCCTCTGTGAAATCCCCTTGAGAAAGGGGTAAGAAATAGCTCTGAGGACCAGTTGAAAAATAATCGATCTGAAGCGTAACAGACAATATCAACATGACAGTTTTTTCTGTTTTGCAGGAAAATGCAAGTCTCATTTAGGATAATAGTTTGGTTTCCCAAGGTGGTTATGGTTATGGTTTTGTGTAACTGAGAGTCATTTAAAGGTGATGCATAGGTTTGCAGGTAGAAATACAGTTTTGTTTGAAATCTGGGGTGTTCAACCAACATTGTGGTAAGAGTAATTTCCCCCAAAACTCCCTAGGAAATTTTTACCTTTTACTTCAGTAAACCTGGAGTTTTGCCTCTTGAACTTAAAGTGAGGTTGAACTTAATCAGTAAAAGTGAGTTTTCCCCAAAGGTACCTGAGTGCTTACTGTGTCCATAACTAACTGTTGGGTCCATCATCCACCGCCAGAAGGTACCCTCTTGCGTCTCGGAGGTGCTGGTTCTGAAATGTCTTTTTTGGGTTTTAGTTGGAGTTACTCTTGTTGAGAATTTTGAGTCTCAGAAAATGCCGTGACTGCCTCGGTATTTGTTTCAGCTCCACACCCTTCATCTTCAGGCTAGATGCACCCTTGGGTAGCGTTGCACACAGCTGAGGTGTGGCGAGCCCATCCCTCCAGGGTTTGTTTCTTTAATACCAGACCTGCTCCCACAAAACTGGTGTATGTAGGCCTCCCCTCTTTTGCTGTGCTTGTTGCTGGCCAGCAGTGCCTGCAAGTTCCAGCAGATGAGGTGAGGACGGACAGGGAGGTAGAGGGTAGTCTGTTTGCCTTGGGACTGGGGTTCACTGAAGTTGCTAGGTTTTGAGTTTGCTCGAGATTAGTGAATATATGAGCTGTGAGAACAGGAATGATTAAAACGTGGTGGCGCATGCCTGTAATGCCAGCGGCTGGGGAGGCTGAGGCAGGAGAATCACTTGAAACCGGGAGGCGAAGGTTGCAGTGAGTCAAGATCCTGCCACCGCACTCCAGCCTGGGTTACAAGAGCAAAACTCTGCTAAATAAATAAATAAATAAATAAATAAAAGATTAAACTAATAGGACTTCTCCATCTGTATTGAAACTTTAAGGAGAAAGCTGAATTCCAAGGCCCAGCTGGAGAACACGTGGATCCAGACAGCATATTAGATGGAGGCGATCGGAGAAGGACAGGGAGACAGCAGTGAGGTGCAGGGGGATGAGGCACATAGTTGTCTACATGCAACAGGCAGGTCTTTGTCCAGGAAGAACTTCCTGTTTTTTGTTTATGCTTTGGTGATGGTGGTTGCTACCACCTGGAGAAAAGCTGCCTTTGCAGCCCCACAACTGTGCAGTTGCTGGGAGTGAGCAGGCTGGGAACCACATGCTCTTGTTCTGACATTCACTGGAGGCACCCCCCCCTTCCTTTCCTTACAAGGCATCACAGAGGATTGTCATTTGAGGCAGGCCGGATTCACTGGTGTGCCTGTTTCAGGACTGGCTTGTCTCATTAAAAAACATTTTTTGGAGCAGAAACAATGAGGGGTGGGAAAGGCAACAAAAGCCTCTTGAGATTCCCGGATTGCTCAGGATGTTATAAACAGTAAGTGCTGCTTTTGATCTTGGAGGGTGGTGTGGGGTAGGCGAGAAAGGGGGTGGTGGTTATTGGGAAGAGGGCTGGAGCCAGACAACCATAATGGCTTGTCCAAAGGCTGCTGTGAATCCCAGTGGTAAAGAGCTCTGCACTTCCCGCTAATTTCTGTTTTCTTTACTGTGGCTGGCTTTATTAAAAGGACATAAGGAAGCAGCCTAGACATTCAGTCCAATCCGTTTTCTAGGGTAGCAGATGAAAAACAAAATTAGGCCCTTTGTAGTTACAGAGAAAGTGAGTAGGATGGCTAGCTTTTATGGCTCATTCACTTTCTTGGGGGGAGAGAGGATGCTGTCTGTCTCTCATATGTATATAACATACTTGGAATGCTATAAATTATCAAAGAGATTCATTAGACAAGCACAGATGTTTCATTCTGTCTTGAAACATGGCAAGGTTTGAAGTTGGCGGACCAATGAGAAGTTGTGCTGCCTTGAACAATAATTTTAAAAGAGTGGCTCTGACAGTCAGCATATCTTTTATAACTTTTTCCTCTCTGTGGTTCTGCAGTGGCCATTTTGTGTCTGAGTGACATGGAATTTCTGTGTTTCTTTTTCCTTTTTCTTTTTTTTTCTTTTTTGGAGACGGAGTCTCCCTCAAGCCAGTTGCCCAGGCGGGAGTGCAGTGCTGTGATCTCAGCTCGTGGCAACCTCTGCCTCCCGTGTTCAAGCGATTCTTGTGCCTCAGTCTCCTAAGTAGCTGGGACCACAAGTGTGCACCACTGTGCTCTGCCAGTTTTTTTGTGTATGTGTTTTTAGTAGAGACGGGGTTTCACCATGTTGGCCAGGCTGGTCTTGAAGTCCTGTCCTCAAGTGAACCACCTGCTTAGGCCTTTACCTGTGTGAGCCACTGGATCCGGTCTGTCCATAGTTTCTGGAACACAATTAGGAAATGAGATCTGTGTTTGAGGGAGAAGCAGGAAGAGTTTAACCTGAGGATGGCCCTTTAACTTTATATGATGAAAAACTACCTAATCAATGGTTGCAGATTATGTAAATTAAAAAAAATTGGTGGGTACACATTATGCAAATTTGATGCAGTCATCAAGGCATCTTGCTTCACCGCATCATTTACCTTTTGATTTCAGAGAAGTTCAGCCCCTTGACTCTTTCCTTATTTGAGGTGGAGCTAAGCACTGAGATACTTCAGTCACACCCTTGTTAGGGAGTGTATCTGTGTAAATGCAAGCAATTTTAAGTAGACAAGGCTATATTAGTAGAACCTGGTTACTTTGATCTCGCCGGTTTCTTCCATTGTTTTATTAGTATGCTTCAAATACTTACCATGGTGAGCCGAATAGCCTCTGATCTGTGTGTATCAGTATCCAACAAAAACTTACCAGTAGAGACTGTGGTTGTGGAAGCTTATGAAGAGAATGGAAAATGTATTACAGTGTTAATGTCCTCTACAATTCCAATGACTTAGTATTCAGTTAAGACACAGGTAAGGTGTTGGTTATAAGCCGGTAATTCAAGATACGTTAACTCTGTTTCTTTTCCATCATAACCAGTTGAAAAGAGGAAGACTTTACATTTAATTAGGTAGTTCATGGAATGTAAGTGTGAGAATAGAAAAATATATTTAAGAAACTCAGTGATTGTACTTTACACAAATTAGAGTGGATTGGTAGCTTTGGGGGATTCTGTCATGTAAGTGGGTTGAAGTAGAAGGTGAAATGATGACTGCTCATTATCAAAAGCGTAAGTAAATGTGATTTGTAGTTTATTTTGAAACCTGCTGTACTTTAAATTCATCTGGTATTCATTACAATGCAGTTCTTAAAGAAGATGAAACTGTATAGCTAATGACCCAAATGTTTCCTTCTTATCTAATCAGGAATCCTTTAGTAGCTAGATTAGATGTTATTCAGAAAGGATAATATAAGAAATAATTACTATATTTCATTTGTGGAGTTAACCATATGGTCTCTAACTCATTTTCATATGCAATGTATGTAAATTAGAGACCAATCTATAGTATTTTCAGCCATTGCCATGCAAGAATATGAGTCATTCTCTCTCTCTCTCTCTCTCTCTGTATGTGTGTGTGTGTGTGTGTGTGTGTGTGTGTGTGTGTGAAACTTGCATGTGAAATATGACTTCCAGTTTGTAGTAATTTTGTGATATTGGCGCATTTATTCATCTTGTTTGAGAGTTTTATGAAATGGTGGAATTCTAATTTGGGAATGGGAGGCAGGGTATCATATGAACGATTTCATTATTACAAGTAGTAGTTTGCAGTAGTTACTATGTTGTGAGCGGACTGAAAATGCCAGGAACTTAAAAGGATTTTAGGAAGAAAATAACTAGGTCTGTGCAAGAATTCAACAGTCTGATTACTTAGTGTTATCAATTACAAAACACCTGGCCCTGTGCCAAGTTATGATATATTAAGTTTTAATCTCAGTATAATCATACACCTTCTTGTGGGGATAAAGGGAATGTCATTTTTTTACATCACAAAGAAAAATCATGAAATTATTAATAGTTGTTTGTGAGTTGTCCACTGTGTAACTGAGGCTAACTATGAACTAATGAACTAACATGAGTGTGTTGGAATATTAATTATGGCACATATTTCATTAATGAGAACCTGCAATTCGAATTATGTTTGACCAGGAAATATTTAACAAGTTTGTAAACCTTTTTGATTGGGCCTTGAAACATGGTTTGTAGCTTTTTATTACTTCTGCTCTGTTTCTTAAATGTGAGTGGCAGTGAAATCAAGTTCTCTATTCAGAACCAAAGACTGTGACTGTCAAGAAGTTTATCTGTTTCATAACTTGTCATTAGAAAACATTTCCTTCAGCTTTTCATATTTACAAACCAATTGCTTGACTCTTCTTTGGGTCAGTGACTAAGTAAGTTAACAAGTACAAACAAATGCTTTCTTTGAAGACTTCAGTAATAGAGTGTGAGTTAGAAAAGCATCTAATTTTCTAATTGGAATAATTTTTTTTTTTTTTGAGATGGAGTCTCACTTTGTCGCTGAGGTTGGAGTACAGTGGTGTGATCTCGGCTCACTGCAAACTTCGCCTCCCGGGTTCAAGCGATTCTCCTGCCTCAGCCTCCCGAGTAGCCGGGATTACACTGCCTGGCACTACGCCCAGCTAATTTTTTGTATTTTTCATAGAGATGGTGTTTCACCCTGCTGGCCAGGTTTGCCTCGAACTCCTGACCTTGTTGTTTGCCCACCTCCCAAAGAGCTGGAATTACAGGTCTGAGCCACCGCACTTGGCCTGGAAGAATTGTTTAAGGATTAGATTTAGTGTCTAGTGGTTGATGCGAGAATGGGGAATCTGCATAGCTCCTGTTTGGGAGGATGAAAAACACATAATTGTAATTTCAAATATCCAAAAAGGCATGTAGAATCATAGGATCATTTGTTGGAGCTTAGTTTTCAAGGAGCAATAAGAGTGAGGAAAAGGTGCACAGTCAGTCTTCTGTGCTTCTGATTCCAAGACCTGGTTAGAGGGCACTCGCCAGGCATGGTGGCACACTCCTGTAGTCCTAGCTACGCAAGCCGTATTCACTGTTGATCACTCTCTAGACCAGTTACTGATTTGCAAGTGCCTGTGAAACATGTTATCACCCCGTGTGTTTTGTCTGTGTGCAGGAAGCACTGGATACACTGGCTAGGTGTTTGCTTTAAGTAACATTCTTCCCTGATTCGTTTTTTTCAAAGTGGGAGATACTGGTAGCATCTACCTACCCTGCAAGGATTTAATGAGTTTTAATGACATGAGAAATGCTTAGATTTCAGGGATTTGTCTAAACCCAAATACCTGGGCCATAGTTTTAGCCAGGAGTCAGGGAATATCTGAACTAAGCCACTGGCTGCCCCAGAACTTCTCTCTTTAAGTCATTTAGCCAAACAGCAAATTAGGGAGCCAACAGCTCATTTTGGGGGTGACGTTTTGTATGAGGAGTTGGTAAACCCTGGGGGTAGCAGTAGGGGAGATTTCAGGATAGAGAAGAGGGGATAGTTGATTTCCTAAACTACTTCCAAATTATGTCTTCAAACAAAATAATACTTTCCCCCTGAATTCCAGATTCCAGAATATTAGGCATAACCATAATATAAACATAACAGCATACTCTTAAACCAGAGAGAAAAATTCCAAGCTGTTCTGAATTATCTGGTTCATTTGAGATTGGACTGTATGCAGTTTGGTCGTAGCAGCAGGCTCATTCTAGTAAATGCTAAGGTAGCAAACACCAGGACTGTAGGTTACTTTTCCTCACAACATTCTGGTTGTAGGTTTCCTGACGCATTCATTCTGACTGTTTTTCTTTTCCACTCTGTGGTAAGAAACCTCTTAGATCTGTGTGGGTGGTGGGCTTTTGCCTGCCAGGCAGGCAGGCACAGCCTGGTTTCCCAAATGCGTTTCTCCTGCGTTGCCTTCTGTATCCATTAAGCATATCTGAACTGTATAGGATTAGCTGTGTCTTGTTCTTTCCTTTTCTGTCTTACAATCACAGGAATGAGCTGGGTGTGTGTGTGTGTGTGTGTGACTCACCCTAGCCCAGCCTGGGTGTGCTGCAGCACCGGAAAATCTTGCCCTCTTCATAGATATGTGGGTGACTCCCTACTGCCCCAGCAGTAAAACCAGGGGAAGGCTTCCAATCAAATACCTCGACCTTCTCTCTTTGGTGCTTTTCCCTTGACAGCAAGCTTGTCATCTTTTGTCTTGAACTTACAGTGCTCAGAGACCACCCTAGTGATGTCCTTTTACTTCAAATCTTCAAATTCAGTCACATACTGAGGTACTAGGGGTTAGGACTTAAGCATAAGACTTTTTAGGTGACACAAGTCAGCTGGTAACATTTCTTAACATTGCCTTTAAAAGAAAGTTCCTTTTGTTGGGTGTGGTGGTATGCGCTGTAATCCCAGCTACTCCGGAGGCCTAGGCATGAGAATCACTTGAGCCCTGGAGACGGAAGATGCAGTGAGCCGAGCTCGTGCCACTGCACTCCAGCCTGGGCGATAGAGCAAGATTCTGTCAAAAAATAAAAAAGACCGGGCGCGGTGGCTCACGCCTGTAATCCTAGCACTTTGGGAGGCCGAGGCAGGCCGATCGCGAGGTCAGGAGATCGAGACTATCCTGGCTAACACTGTGAGACCCCGTCTCTACTAAAAATACAAAAAATTAGCCAGGTGTGTTGGCGGGCGCCTGTAGTCCCAGCTACTCAGGCTGAGGCAGGAGAATGGCATGAACTTGGGAGGCGGAGCTTGCAGTGAGCCAAGATCTTGCCACTGCATTCCAACTCCAGTCTGGGGGACAGAGCGAGACTCCATCTCAAAAGAAAAAAAAAAACTTAAAAGAAAATCCTTTTTAATTTGTATGAAGCCCAAGGTATTATCATTCATCCTTTTTGTGTCCTAGGAAATATTTCTATAACCCAAGATTGGAAGGATTATCTCGTGTTTCCTCTTGGAGTTTTATAATGTTTTTCTCCCCAGTTTGCTTGTGATAACTTTAGAAAGAAAAGCTTCACGAATTTGCATGTCATCTTTGTACGGGGGCCATGTTATCTTCTCTGTAATGTTCCAGTTTTAATATATGAGCTGCCAAAGTGAGCAGTATGATCCCCCTCTTTTTTCTTTTTTTCTTTTTCTTTTTTAAAGACCGTCTTTGACCAGGCTGGAGGCTCACTGCAATCTCCATCTCCACCTTCTAGGTTCAAGCAATTCTCCTGTCTCAGGCCTCCCAAGTAGCTGACACTACAGGTGTGCACCACCGTGCCTGGCCAATTTTTGTGTTTTTTGTAGTTTTGCAGCCTTGCTGCGTTTTCCAGGCACGTTGTAAACTCCTGAGTTCAAGTGTGATCCTCCTGCCTCGGCCTCTCACAGTGCTGGGATTGCAAGTGTGAGCCACCACTCCCACCAACTGCTTTTTGAGTTAATATTTGTTTGGAGCAAAGTATGGGTCAGAGGTGTTTTGTTATTAAAAAAAAAAGAAAAAAAGAAATGTCTTTTGTTGTTGTTGTTTTAAACTCTGAAAGCAACCCCTGACCTTGGTGAAAGAATTTCAACAGCCCAGAAAGGAATAAAGTAGTAAGTTGCACTCAGCCTGCCTAATCCCTTGCTGGAGGAGATGCTTTTTGAGTTTTTCTGTGTATTCGTATGTGTGTATAATTTCTTTCTTTCTTTTTTTTTTTTTAAATGAAGACCGTAACACAATTTCAAAACTTGATTTTTTAAACGTAATTTAGTCACCACCTTTACTTTCTCTTCAAACATGGTTTTTCTTCCCATTGTCTTTCTTTATAAAAACTTTGATAATCTGTACCTTGTCCCTGAGGGAATTGTGTTATTGTTAATTTTGACTTTTATTTGCAATAAGAACTTTTGAATTGAGACCCAGTATTTATGTGTGCCTGTGTGTGTGTGTGTACAGACACAACTGAAACAATTTCATCTTAGCCGCTCTCTCTGTGTTATACTGTAATCTATCCTTCTTCTTCCCGCCCCCCCCCCCCCCCCCCATTTCATTTAGAAGAAAACTGCTTGTCAAGAGACCCAGCATATTGATTTGCTATTAGGGATCAGCAGTCTAGAAAGTACATCTTGAACATTCACAGCTTGTCCTGAATTTAGCTGTGGGAATGTCTAAGGGTCCTTTGACCAGTCCGTGCTACACAGGGACCCTTTCTTCGTGATGGTGTGTTGTGCAGGAGGGTGTTCAGGGGTGACATGATGTTCTTTTTTGTCAACTTGGGGCTTTGATTTCATCTCAGAATAAAGAGGATCATAGAATTCTTGCTAAGTCAAGGAAATTCTTGTTTACTGCCGTAGACTTTACTTCATCAAAGCGGTTCTCAAACTGTCATCTAGGGATCCTTAGATCATAGTCCCTTCCTGGGAGTTTCCAAGGTGAAAAGCAGTACTGTGGTAAAAACTGAGACATTGTTTTCTTCATTTTCTCACAAACGTGCAGTGGGGCTTTCCAGATACTACATGATATGTGATATTGCATCAGATTGAATTGAGTTAGGAGAACTGTGTTGACTCCTGTTAAGCCAGATATTAAAGATACTTGCAGAAGTGGGAGTGCCACTTTTCTCACAACTTTTTCAATTTGTAAAATACAGTTTTCATAAAAATCTTCTTTCTGTTAACATGTAATGGTTGTATAATTTTCTAAATGAATTAATGTAAAATTTGTTTTAATTTCTAGTACGGTGAATATCAATGTGTATATGAAACCCATGTAAACAATAGCTTTTTTGAGTCCTGAAAATATGTACTACTATGCAGCCTGTAATTGCAGAAGTATCAAGTCATGGTGAATTTTGTTTCATTTACACCTTTAAGTGAAGCAAATCTCAGCCTTTTTTTGGGGGGTGGGAGGTGGAGACGGTAGAATTCAGTGGTGCCATCATAGCTCACTGTGACCTCAAACTCCTGGGCTTATGCATTCCTCTTGCCTCAGCCTTCTCACTAGCTAGGACCGCATGTGTGCACCACCATGCCCAGCTAAGTTTTATTTTTTGTAGATGGGGTCCCGCTGTGTTGTTCAGGCTGGCCTTGAAGTCCTGGCCCCATGCCTCAGCCTTCCAAAGTGCTGAGATGACAGGAGTGAGCCACCATTCCTGGCGTGTCAGTATTGTTTTTATTTTTGTTGGAGACAGATTCTGGCTCTGTCACCCAGGCTGGAGTGCAGTGGCTCAATCTTGGCTCACTGCGACTTCCACCTCCCAGGCTCAGGCAGTTCTCATGCCTCAGTCTCCCAACTAGCTGGGACTACAGGTGTGTGGCACTGCACATGACTAATTTTTGTATTTTTAGTAGAGACATGGTTTCACCATGTTGGCCTTACTGGTCTCAAACTACTGGCCTAAAGTGATTAACCCTCCTCGGCCTCCCAAAGTTCTGGGATTACAAGCATGAGCCACCACGCCCGGCGCAGTATTTTTAAAAGCTGTGAATTCTATTTAGAGACAACATACCCATGATACTGATGACATAATGAGTCAGGTGTTCAGATTTCCCCTAGTGTCAGTCTCATATTTTAAAATAAGGTCTCTACATTGATACTGGTTGGGTTGATAAAACATGTTTTTTGTTTTTAATCTCTCTCTCTCTTTAATTTGTTGTTCTTGAGGATAAATGAGGTCACTTGTTCCAAGGGCCACAGCTTTTGAGAGTGCAGGTGGGCCATTTGATCTGGCAGCAACATTTGGGCCCGACCTGAAACACGGCTGATGGGTTTTGCTTTGGGGTCTTTTTTTCTCCCCTTTTCTCTCTTACTCTGTTAGGCTCCTTCCTCCTTCCCTTTTTGGGGGTTGGTGCTATTTCTTTTTTGAAAATTTATTTTTTAAATAGACAAATAAAAATGATAACTTCTAGGTTCCTTTTTTTTCTTTTTTAAGAGACAGGGGCTTGCCCCGTCACCCAGGTTGGAGTGAGTGCAGTGGCGCGATCATAGCTCACTGCATAGTCGCCTTTTGACTAGCCTCCACCTCACTCCTGCACATTTTCATATTTTAGTCCCTTATCAGTCTGCAACATGTGTAATGTTCACCTTACTTCGTGAGGCCACGAGGGGGAGATCTGATGATGGGATCTCGGGCAGGTGTAAATGTGAGTGATACTGCATTAGGCTGCCATCCCTTCCATTCTGGAAGAGTGTGTGTGTGTGTGTGTGTGTGTGTGTGTGTGCGCGTCCCTGCATGCTGCCATTGGATGGTGGGGAGGAGTAGAGAGGACTAGGAATGAGGGAGGGAGGTCATAAAGGACACAGGAAGCCTTGGAAAGAAGAGCACGTAGCAATCTCTGGGGTAAAACAGCAGAGCTATAGAAATTTGGTTGTAGGACAGTCTTTATAAAAAGAATAAATTCAAGCAGCAGATGAATGGGCTTGATTGTGAACTGGACTGAAACACGGTCTCTGCCCTCTTTACTTTCACATTCTCATCCTTCAAGACTCAATGTTACTTCTTTTGTGAAGCATTTTTCATTCCCCCTTAGATGCATTTTCCATGTTGGAGTAGCTCTGGTGCGTGTACCTCGTTCCTATTTGTCTCCACACACATTATACAGTATCTTGTTTGTTTTCAGAGAACCCCTACTATCCCCAGCCTAGCCACCTTTGATTCATCTTCTTAGTGAATTGCCAGTGAATAGTTATTACAGGCCCGGGACATGTAGCTATTCAATAAATACTGGTGCAATGGAAGACTCTCCCCTGTGTGAGAGTTCATGAAGGGAACCAGGAGGTGAATGTTAAGGGTCAGTGTCTTGCAACACCCCTGGTAGGGCTTTCCAGCCTTGTAGCTCCTAAATACCCTTACTTGACAGTGTTTCGAGCTCTGAAGAAGCAAAGATCCCCACAAAGTCACCTGTATGGAATTCAGGTAGCGATAGAGCTTGTGAACAGGATCTCCAAATTCTTCAAAACATAGTAAAGCTACTATTTACTGGGCACCCACTGTGTACCAGGTACTGGGCAGGATGATACGCTTTACATGTATTACTTGCAATTCCTAATAACACCAGTGTCTGCAGGTTGCTGTTGCAGGTTGCAAGTTTGCCTTATACCTATAGTTACTTGAAATGCTGAAAATCGAAGGTTACTATTATTTATTGTCATTGGGAGGGTTAAGTGATTAGATGTATGGTGCTTGGAACATTGCTAAATTTTATTGACTGCTTACTCCTGTTGTTCCAGAAGCAGAATTTGGCGTATACAACTGTTTATCTAGGTTGCCCAGTGTAATACAGTAAGTGTTAAAGTCAGGACCAAAGTCTCCTTTACTCTAGACTTCAGAACATTCATACAGTCATAATGTAAGCGTGTCTCTGGCTTCAAGTAAGAGATTCAAATGGTCAAGAAGCACCTTCCTCTGTTTAAAATTCACAGTGACTTCATTTACACCTGTGCAGCACATGTTAATATGGCGTGGACTATTGTTTTGCTGCAGGAAGGGTACGTGTCAAGTATGTAGAGTGCAAAGGGCCCTTCCTTAGATGCCTAGCTGCTGAGGCTCCTCCTGGGGATGGGCATGGAGACACCCTTCCTTGTTCAAGGAGCCTGTGGACAGTGACCAGCACTAAAAGTCAGAAAAGTACATTAAATCTTCAAATGTAATATCTTCATAATGGGCTTTTTTTTCTAGGTTCTTCTTTTTCCCTCGGGGCCACATGAGCGTCTGTACACCTATTGTAAACCCATTGTCTCAAGGAAGCAAAGTAGGTCAAAAACAGGATTTAGGAACCCAAAGAAACGATCTTCGTTGGTGCTTAAATTGAATGAGGCAGAAACAAATGTCTCTTTAGTATGTTTTTGTTGTTGTTGTTGTTGGTTTTTTTTGGATTATTTTGGTATCACCCCAGGCCTGTAATTCCCTCCTTAGTCATCATCTTACTATCCCTTGGGACTCTGGCCTGGGATTCTTCTGCTTTGTGGTTGTGATTAATTCTGCAATGAGTGGGTTGGGGAGGGATGGGCCTGGGGAAGTCAGCTGCTGCTAGCAGCGAGCAGGAGTAGGGTTTACAGGGAAAGTTGACATCCTGCTGGGATCTAACAGAAAAGTTTGATTATTGTGCTGAAATAAACTAGCTCACAGTTTTGCTGTTTGACTCAGGGCAAGCTCACTGTGAATCTCAAGGAGTACTGGACTGTATGATGGCCTCTTTCGCTGTCCTTATCCCCATTGGAGGATGCACAGATTAGTTAATATCTCCCTTTCATGAATGAGAGCTTTTATCATTAATAAGCAGGTTAAACCACATGCGCTCTAAGTCTGTGAAGGTCAGGCAGCCATTTGGATTTTATTTTCCCATTTCTAGACTGCTGACAGAGTTCTTGTGCAAAGTTAGGAACTTTTGGGTTTTAAAATGTTTTCTTCCTTTGCCCATCCATGAAATGCCCTTATTCTTGAAGGGAGGACAAAGAAGGCATGAGTCTATGTTAGGTTGCAAATATTGTCTATTTTTGGGGAAAGATCTTTGTAGAATCTGGGTGGTGACTCATGTTGTTTTGTAGTCTTGATGGTTTAAAAAACACATCTCGTATATTTCTTTACATACAGCTCAGAGCTCAACATTAAGATAGATGTTCAGCAGATTCTTGCCACCACTGAATTTTCAGTGGCTTTCTGGGTTTTTACTGTGATTAAACTTAACATTCATTTAAGGAATGAGTTGTGATGTTGTCTGGTCATGACCTAAGGAAAAGGATATATATGTGCTCTAGGAGTGAATTCTGGTGAGAACTTGTGTATTCTTTCCTTTCCTCTTTGATTTCACAAGTCAGGCTGTAACTTTAAAAGAAACTATAGGGGCTGTTCCCCAGGTTATTCACAAAACGAGTCTTTGTCTGCTTTTTCATTCACCATCTGGTTACAAAGCTAAATTGGAATCGTGCTTGTTTTAATTATTTTCTACTTGTGTGGCCAGGAGGTTATTTGGTCTGGTGAGGTTACATTATAAGCCCGCGCTCTCATTAATACCACCGAGTCCACATCCTGCGCCAGCACTGGAATGGTTAAGTTGATCCACTTGTGTGGCCAGAGTTTGATACAACACAGTGGTCGCGACCACATTACCGGAGGAAGTATGGTGTGTGGGTTTTGCCCTCTTCTTTTTTCATTTTTTCTTCCAATAATGTTAATTGTTTCAGTGTACTTTTTCTTCCAGCAGAAATATGACTTAGGTTGGCAATCTTAGATTAGTGCCTGGTGTTGATTAAAGGGACAATATATTTCAAAAATCAGTTCTAATATATTAAAAGCATAGAGTGTAAATTCGGAAAACAGTCAAAGCATTGAACATTTTGAATGCTTCACAGAATGTGTCATGGAAATAGTGTAGCCAGACACTTCTCTGTGCGGTCGCTATTCTTGGTGAATCAGCCAAAAGATGCAATCATTGCTAAGAGGTATTGATTAATACTGGGAAAGTCACATCAAAAGCTTTCTCAAAATATATATTTTAAGTCCTCCTTCCATTCTTCACTTTCCTGCTTTGGGGAGACTGAATACTTCAACGTTGTCACTGGTTTTAAAAGGTGATTTTTTTCAGGTTCTGGGAAAGAGTATTACATGTTGTAATGAAGTAATTGTTTCCTAAGATAGTCCTTAAGTACAAGGACATCTCACTAGACTTCATTGTCTTGTGAAAGGAGCAGTAGTTCAGGAATTAACTACTCATTTAATAAAGCAAAAAGCCTGGGTGTGATAGCTCACACCTGCAATCCTAGCACTTTGGGAGGACGAGGCAGTTCGATCACTGGAGCCCAGGAGACTAGCCTGGGCAATATGGTAAAATCCTGTGTCTACAAAAAAATACAAAAACCAGCAGAAATACCCCAGACTGAATGGGGAATCCATGACATTATGCATTTGTCAAAACCTGTGGAATGTAGAACACAAAGAGCAAGTGAATCCTAATGTAAGCTGTGACTTCGATTAATAGTACAGTGGGGGGCCAGGTGCAGTGGCTCATGTCTGTAATCCCAGCACTTTGGGAGGCTGAGGCAGGCAGATCACCTGAGGTCGGGAGTTCGAGATCAGCCTGACCAACATGGAGAAACCCCAACTCTACAAGAATTAGCCGGGTATGGTGGCAGGAGAATAGCTTGAACCCAGGAGGTGGAGGTTACAGTGAGCTGAGATTGTGCCATTGCACTCCAGCCTGGGCAACAAGAATGAAACTTCATCTCATAAAAAGTACGGTGGGACCTCCTTCTGCAGTTTCCCTTTCCGTGATTTCTTTCTTTCTTTTTTTTTTTTTGGAGACGGAGTCTCGCTCTGTCACCCAGGCTGGAGTGCTGTGGCCGGATCTCAGCTCACTGCAAGCTCCGCCTCCCGGATTCACGCCATTCTCCTGCCTCAGCCTCCCGGGTAGCTGGGACTACAGATGCCCGCCACCTCGCCAGGCTAGTTTTTTGTAGTTTTTTTTTTTTAGTAGAGACGGGGTTTCACCGTGTTAGCCAGGATGGTCTCGATCTCCTGACCTCGTGATCCGCCCGTCTCGGCCTCCCAAAGTGCTGGGATTACAGGCTTGAGCCACCGCGCCCGGCTCCGTGATTTCTTAAAATCAACAGGTGTCTGAAAATATTAAATGGGAAATTCTAAATCATAAGTTAACAAAAATATCCTAGACTTACTGTCCCTACTTCCGGACTGTATTGTTCTGTTTGATATTTGGGAGCACACCTGCTAAGGCAGTCCATTAGCACTGCACGCTTGATGCAGGAACTGAGGCCCTTGAAAATAGTCACAGTGCCAAGCTCGAAACCAGTTGCTCTTCACCATATGTCAGAGTGAGGAAGGAAGGGCGGGGGGGATTAGAATGTGCTAGGAAAAAATGCCGACAAAGAATGAGAATTTTATACAGAAACAACTATTGATAATTTATTAATATTTACAGGGCATGTCAAATGGTTATCTGAGAAAAACCAAATTAGCAATCTATCTCAGGAATTTAATTTTTACATATATCTCAATATTAACTGGAGCTCGAACAATTCTTTTAGTAATGAATTAGAATATGTCATGTAATAGTGTTACCATCCAAGACTCCCAGTGTTAACACCAAATCTTAATTTTCATTTCATTAACCTGGCAGGTATTTGAAAGCAGCATTGTATCAAAACAGCTTTATTATGTAGAAAGAGCAATATTTAATAGCTCTGTTCCAGATTACTCCTAACTTCCCTATACTTCTGAAGGAATATTTATTATAGTGACAAAAGCCTGTACAGCAGCTCCAGGAGAAGAGACCACAGTGTTTAGAAAAAGAAATTAACTTGCAGCTGTGGTGGGTGCTACTTACGTAAGTCCAGCTGTCCCCTTTGAGCTCCTGCCAGTCTGATAGGCCCTCTAAGTTGTCGTAAGACCTGAACAGTTCACTTGTCTAGATCCTGCAGTGCTGGAAAGAGAACAATTGTGTGTGGGTTTGTCCTGATAAATAATCCAAAATAGTTTTCAATACATACATTCGTTGTCTACTCCTTGTTTCTTAAGATTCTTAAGATTCTTCCGGTATTCTTCTGTTATTTTTGAAACAATAACAGCTTTGTAGGAATGCAATCCTCACACCATAAAATTTTACCCTTTTAAAGTATATACAACTTGGTGTTTTTTAGTATATTCACAGTTAGGCAAGCCATTACCACTATGTAATTGTGGACTGTTTTCATCAATCCAAAAGGAAATCTTGTACTGATCAGTTATTATTTCTTCCCAGGTCCTGGCAACCACTAATGTCCTTTCTGTCACTGGATATTCCTGTTTTGGCCACTTCATATAAATGGAATCGTATGCTATGTGACCATACGTGTATGGCTTCTTTCACAGCATTATGTTTCTCCATGTTCCGTGAATCGGTACTTCATTTCTAACCTCCTCCTTCGGTTTTTAAAATGGTGGTTAAATACACATAACACCAGATTTATCATTGTAACCATTTTTTGTGGGTACAATTAGGTGGCATTGACAACATTTACAGTGTCATGTAACCATCACCACTGTCCATTTCCAGAATGTATTCCTTATTATTGCTGAAAAACTTTACATTGTATGAACACTCTGCATCTTATTTATCCAACCATCAGATATTCTAGCTAGTTGAGTGCCAAATTGGTTCAGGAATACATAGGTGAAAGAGAATAGCGTTATGCATGATCAGAAATGAAATTGAAAGTTGGTACCATAACATACAAATGACCAGGGAGTCTTGGGGCCAGGGAAACCTAACACTGAGGCGGTAATCTTTCCAAAGGAGCCACCTATTAGGATGTTCTGGAGAAGAGAAAGGTGCTCCCCCCCGCCCCCCCGAGACTTGTTTGGATGAACACACAAAATACATTTAGTGGGCAAACCTTTAAAATATGACATCTTAGTGTGTGGAAGTCCATAACCCAAAAGGAGGGCTTGCTCAGTACATGCAGAGGTGTTCCCAGAGCATGTATAAGTCTGTACGGTTGTGCAAACAGGAATTGATCTGACAGCGTGAAGACACGGCAGCCTTCTCTAATTAAAGCCTCTTGATGACATTAAACTGTGTTGCTTAATTATAATAACTCATACATTAACAGATCATGTCTCTGAAGAGGCATTGTCAGTGTGCTGCATAATGGAATAAAATTTGACCTTGTAATCACAGGGGTTCCTATGGAGCAGTGGCTTATGTCACCAATAGGAACATGAGCCCTAGAGTTACTTTGGCAGAAGTCAGATCTTAGAATGCTTCCTTATAATTCTGTTTCTATAAGGATGTTTTTTCTGTATCGATATGCATTTTAATGTGAGGATGCTTTTTATATACCTTGAAGGGAATAAGGTTTTCCATTCATTCCCTGCCACTACTTTTCTGATCACCCCCTCTTCATTTCAAGCTAGTCTGGGTTTGGTGTAATTTTCACAGCAGTTTTTGCACACTCATTTTACCACGTGCTTGCTCCTTTTGCTGTTTTCCATTGCGCTTTGGGGTACCAGCTTTCTAACTGACAGATGGGCCGAGTCAGGTACAGGCTGTTGTTACCAAAGGGTATCTTCCATCATGTTCTGTTTGTTTCTTCAATACTGTAATATTTGAGAGAGAGTATAAATGTAGGCAAGAAGGCCTTTTGAAATTCTACACAAAGTCCCAATAAAACATGGGGTACTGTGGGCCTGGGGAAATTCTAGTTCCTGTTCAAAACTGACTACTACTGCCATTTGAAGAACTGGAATATAACTGCATGTCATACCACTTAGGCTCATGAATATTGCTATTTTCATTGGTTTAATTTTCAAAAATTAGTGGTATTAAACCAGTGGGGTATATTTAATTTCTTCATGATGCAGATTATTAAACACTCACCAGCCTTTTTTTCTCTCTTGATTTTATAAATGGTAATTGAAAGTCCATAGATCTTAGGTTTGTGGAACTGGAATGGGCCGCCAGGGGATATTCAGTCCACACCCCTCTTTTTTTTATTTTTACTATTTTTTCCCCTCCTTCTTCTTTCCAGAGACAGTCTCGCTCCTTTGCCCAGGCTGGAGTACAGTGGCTCGATTTCAGCTCACTGCAACTTCCGCCTCATGGATTCAAGAGCTTCTCATGCCTCAGCCTCCCAAGTAGCTGGGATTACAGGCGTGTGCCACCACTCCTGGCTAGTTTTTGTATTTTTAGTAGAGACAAGCTTGCACCATGTTGGCCAGGCTGGTCTCGAACTCCTGGCCTCAAGCGAACCACCCACCTCGGCCTTCCAAAGTGCTAGGATTGCAGGTGTAAGCCGCCGTGCTTGGCCCACACCCCTCATGTTTTACTTGACCATGTTAGGTATGTCAGGGTCACCTTGCTTCTGGCAGGTCAGGTTCCTGTAGTGCTGTTTAGAACTTCGCATTTGACAGGTTTGACTGTTTCAGAAGTTCTCTCCTCTTCCTTCACATCTGGGATGCCATCATTCATTCTTGTGAGAACATTGTCTTGTTGCAGTTTCCCTTTCTCTGCTTGCCTGTCCACATTGAGGCGCCTCTGGGGGTGTCTTTCCTCCTAGTGTCCACTGTTCACACTGCAGGAGTGTGCTGGAGACTCCCAGATTTTCTGCCTGTGCCCCTCAAGCCTTAAGCGAATATTCCTATGTGCCGCCCATAGTTTCTGTGGACCAACAGCTGGAGCAGGCTCTGTATTCCTCCTCCAGAGTATGGCCCCTTTGGTGTGGTGTAATTGCCTGTAATCCCAGCGCTTTGGGAGACTGAAGGGGGCGAATTGCTTGAACTTGGGAATTTGAGACCAGCCTGGGCAACATAGCAACACCTCATCTCTATACACAACACAGAAAAAAATTGCCAGAGATGGTGGTGTGTGCTCGTGGTCCCAGCTACTCAAGAGGCTAAGGTGGAAGGATTGCTTGAGCTGAGGATTGGAGGTTGCAGTGAGCTGAGATTGCACCACTGCACTCCAGCCTGGGTGACAGAGACCCTGTCTCCAAGGGAAAAGAGAGAGAGAGGGAGAAATAAAAAAGGGAAGGGAGGCAAGGAAAGAAAGAAAGGGAAAGAAGAGAAAGAAAGGAAGGAAGGAAGGCATGGCCCCTTTATCATCCCAGAAGAGATGATTCCGGTGAGTGTCATGGAGATCAGTGGCTGCCTTTTCCCGAAACTGAAAAACAGGTGGGGAGTGTGAGGGAGGGAAGGAAAAGTATATCAAGACTAATTTATTTGTGCGTTTTACAACACTGGTGGTTCAGTAAAAATTGGCTATTGCGAAGATTTCTGTATATTGTTGTTAAAAATAGGAACCTGAGATTAAATGTTTGTAGCTTTTCATGTTTTGGAATGAACTACTTTGGTCAAACTCAATAAGTAATGCTTGCTAACTTCTAGTTAGGGCTGGAATATACATTTTAATTCTATATTTAAAACACTATTTGTAAATGCCTGTGTACAATAAGACTCATGTAGGGAAACCATTTTGTCTGGGGAAAGAATGTTCCCCAGTGTTGAACACTACTGTCTGGAGCTTATTAAAAACATACCCCCTTCAGTGTTCTAATTTAGCATTGGTTCACTAGTAAAATTCAGGATTCTGTTTTTTGTTTTTGTTTTTGTTTTTTTTAAAAATAGATTTAGGAGTATACAGTTCTGTACATTTCATGTTATTTTTAAGTTTATTTTTAAAAATTAAGAGATGAGGTCTCACCATGTTGCCCAGGCTGGTCTCCAACTCCTGGGCTCAAGCAATCCTCCCACCTTGGCCTGCCAAGGTGCTGGGATTACCTGCACGAGCCACTATGCCTGCCTACCTTCTGTGTATTTTAACATATCACCAGGATAATGTATTTTTTCCTTCTCTTCGTGTAATTCTGTTGTGCAGTCAGGATCGGAGACTCAGTGATCTGGTTAGCAAGTTCTCTCGCCAGAGAAGGGTTAACTTATTTTTAGTATTCAGAGTGTGGTTCGGTAAGCCACATGTAAAAATCAATTTGTTATTTGTCATCACCTCACTTAAATGTGTAATGGGAAAGGTTCCGTTGTCCCCCTCTCAGGGTGAATGTAAACAAATGCGAAACTGAGGTTTTGCCTCTCTTCCGAAAACCCTGCCATCTCTTCCAAAACCCTGCCTTCTCTTTCCTGCGACTAAGAGGTTCTGCTTCCCTTCATGCAGTTTTAAACCACCATAACTGCTGATCAAAACTCCCAGACTTTGTCTATTCTCTCTCTTACATGAGAGGTTTTTGAATGGCTCTTATCTCTTTCCTTATAATGTTAAGAGTTTTCCTATAGAAACCATTTTGCCTGGGGAAAAAATGTTCCCCAGTGTTGAACACTACTGTCTGGAGCTTGTTAAAAACATACCCTCTTCAGTGTTCTAATTTAGCATTGGTTCACTAGTAAAATTCAGGATTCTGGTTTTTTTTTTCTTTTTAAAATAGATTTGGGAGTATACATGTAGTTCTGTACATTTCATGTTATTTTTAAATTTATTTAAAAATTACTAAGTAATAAGCAATATTACCAAGTAAAATGAGCATTAGGCTTAGCCGCCCAAGGTGCACATCAGACCAGTTGTTCCTAGAGGTGCCATGTATGTCTCCACAGCTCGATAGCCGCCGGCACTCGTGGCTCAGGGCACCTCCTGTTATCTTTCCTTTCCCAGCTTGGGCTGCTGTGCATGCCTGCAGCAGGCAAGGTCTGAGTCCAACAGCCACAATGGGGGAGGCAGGTGGTAGAAAGCCATGGTGGTGGCTGAGACCCTACAGGGCCAATGGATGGGCGCTTCTCACCCGCCACACCAGTGAAACCCCGGCCAAGGAATTCAGCCCGGTCTGAACCGGGGAAAGATATAAGGATTCGGGTGTGTGTGGGGGGTCCACTTGCACTAAGCAAGGGGTTCTCTTTCCCCCCACCCCCTGAATTTTCCCCTTTTTGCCTCTTAAACTATTTTTCTCTTCTTTTCCTTTTCTAAGTGAGAGGGCCCCCTCCCAACTCTGTTTCTGATAGGGAAGTTAACGAAGGAACAGCCCCTGCTGGCTGAGAACTGCAGATTTGAGAGGGCACATTTGAGACACTCAAAACAGATACAAACAGCCTCTAAAATGCCTTTTTAGTCCCAGACTTACTTCCAAGTTTCAGGCAGAGGCCCTAGAAAGAAAAACCAGGTCTGAGGGTTCCGAGGCCAGGCAGCAGGCACAATGTAAATGGGAAGGATCGATTCCTGCCAACCAAATCCTCCACCTCACGGAAGGACGCCATGCTTCATGGTGTAAACAGGCCCAGGGAACTCAGTTGCCGACAGCAGGGAGAAATGGAGGCGTTGGTGAGGGCAGTTAATTCCTATTCTCCAGGTTTTCCCTCCTTCATGGGTATGTACCGCAGTGGTACCTATGGCTGGCCCAGGGATAAGAAGTGGAGAGTGAAAGGAGGCCACTCACTTTCTCTGTCACAGCCTACGTTTTTGCTGAAAGAAGGAAGGGAATGACGGACGCCTGTATTCCCTGTCTTTCAGAATAGGCAACCAGTTATCTTCACCACCCCCAGCTTATACTTCTCTGGAGTGTATCCTAAACCATCGGGACTGCTTTGACTCTCAGAATCTGGAGGAAAAATGTCTCTTAGCCCTCTGCACAAAGGTTTGGCCAAATTACCATTTACAGAAAGCACTGGCTTGTCCTTAGAAAGAAACCATTTATTTTGATACCATTCGGCAGTTGGAACTTATCTGTAGACATGAGGACAGATGGTCTGAGGCCCCATATGTGCAGGCTTTCTATACCTTGCAAGGCAACCCAGACCTTTGCCGACAATGTCGGATTGTTCCAGCCCTCCTGTTTGCTGTCTCAGGGAAGGCTGCAAGGGGCGAGCCCAGGAAAGGAAAGAGGCACTCCTTGCAGAGGAACCAGCTCCCTCTAGCCCTGCCCCTCCGGGTCCACCCCAACCTCCCTATCTAGCTTCAGCCTCTCACTTGACCCCTCCTAAAAATTCTCACTGTCAACAAGGCCCTGTCTCACTCTTTCCCCTCCAACAGATGCCCTTTGAATTTGGGCCCAGTAAGGCCCAGTTTCACTTCTCCCTGCAGGACTTAACGCAAATTAAGGGGGATCTTAACAAGTTTTCAGATGACCCTGATATATATAGAGGCTTTTCAGAATTTCAGTAAAATATTTGAACTCTCCTGGAGAGAAGTTATGTTACTTTTGAATCAAGACTCTGACAAACACTGAGAAGCAGGTTGCTCTGCAAGCAGCAGAGAGATTTGGGGATGAGCTTTACATCACATACAGTGTCAGGGAAGGGAGAAAACAGTATGAATGGATGACCCTAAATGGGATCCCAGTGACGAGGTAGAAGACTGGAAGCGGAGACACTTTCAGGTGTGCATAATGGAAGGCTTACGCAGAACTAGGACCAGGCCTCTCAATTTTACTAAGTTGTCCATGATTGACCAGGGATTTGATGAAAATCTCACTGCCTCCTTGGAAAGGCTATGAGAGGCCTTGGTAAAGCACACCTCTCTGTCTCCTGATTCAGCCGAGGGACAGCTAATCCTAAAGGATAAATGTATTACTCAGGCAGCCCCCAATATCAGGAGGAAGTTGCAAAAACTGGCCCTGGGACCAGAAAGTACATTAGAGGACCTCCGGAAAGTGGCTTCCTCAGTCTCTTACAATAGAGAAAGGGAGACCCGCTAAAGAGAGAAGATGCAGGTATTCCCAGGGTGCACCTGTTAATGGTTAAACAGTTATCTCCCCCACCAGGCCTTTTTTTTTTTTTTTTTTTTTTTTTTTTTTTTTTTTTTTTGAATATATAAGAGATGGAGTTTCGCTCTTGTTACCCACGCTGGAGTGCAATCGATGCAATCTCGGCTCACTGCAACCTCCGCCTCCTGGGTTCTAGCGATTCTCCTGCCTCAGCCACCTGAGTAGCTGGGATTACAGGCATGCGCCTTCACACCTAGCTAATTTTGTATTTTTAGTAGAGACAGGGTTTCACCATGTTGGTCAGGCTGGTCTTGAATTCCCAACCTCAGGTGATCTGCCCGTGTCAGCCTCCCAAAGTGCTGGGATTACAGGCGTGAGCCACTGTGCCTGGCCCAGTTATCTCTTCTAAAGTTTATCTGCTCCCATACAAGGTTTCATTTCTTTACCAGGGTGAAAAATCTTGAGGTACAATGTTAGTATATTTCACTTCTTATCTCTATGATCTTTGGCTTATTTATTTATTTATTTTTTGAGATGGAGTCTTGCTGTACTGCCCAGGCTGCAGTGCAGTGGCATGATCTTGTCTCACTGCAACCTCTGCTTCCTGGGTTCAAGCGATTCTCCCTCCTCAGCCTCCTCAGTAGCTGGGATTACAGGTGCACGCCACCATGCCCGACTGTATTTTTATCCACTGCACCTGGCCTCAGATGCCATGTTCTAATGGGCTGTGTCTATAAAGTTATTAAAGAACGAGGGCCAAGTAATTTGGGGTGCGTGTGAAGTGCTGAACATGGCCTTTCCAATTTGTGTGCACCTTCTTTCGTTCTTACTTTACAAATGAAGGAAGCTGATGTCCAGCAAGGTCACACAACAGGTATCACACGGCTGATTTCTGAGCCTAATTCTCAATCTGTGACTTGTGCGACATCATTGTACTTTTGATACTTTGTCATTAGTTGGGTGTGTATTTTACTACCTGGGAGTAGTTATGAACAACCAGTTTGGTGCTAATGAAAAGTAGTTGTGGTTCCTCGATTAGATATGCTGACCTCCAGATTTATAAAGGCTACTCTCATTTTGCTTTGGGTGGTCTTTGTAGTGGATGAATATTGGACAAACCGATAAGGTGATATATATGAAACAGTCGATTTATTTGGGACAGACTTCTATTCATTTCTAGGACTTAGGAGCCCTGCTGGTGTTCTGTACTTGTGCCCCATTTATAGCCATGATGGTAGAGTTAGATTTTTGAAGCTGATGCCATGATCTTTATTTCAATCCTAGTTGGTCGTTTGCTGGTCAGAAATGTGTCTTGTTCCTCTTTAGTGGGAAAAATGTGAATGTGAATGTGAGATAGTTTTAGGTAACACTCAGATGGCCTTATGACCTATCAGAAGTCCTAAAGTCAGCTATGGGGATTACGCTGTTTGCCTCCAAGCTGTGTCTTGGGAAGGGATGAGTCGTTCTCTGCAGAGTAATTGAAACCTGGTCAAAGGCCTGACCACCTCGAAGCAGGAGGCGGTGTTAATATGCTTCCTATATCCAAGGACAGTTATCTCTTTTTAAAAAAAAGTGAAACAAAAGAGACTGTGTTCAAAAGGAAGCCTTTTCTTTTATACCCATGCTCTCCTTCCTGTCCATGTGATGTTAGAAAAAGTGTTATTTTCACTGTTACATAAAAGTTTTTGATGGTTTCTTCTGTGCAGTTTTGAGATGTTTCCTAGTTGATGGAAAATTATAAAAAATTTATGCAGAAATAGTGCCCGCTGCCCAGCCCATTTCTTCTTGCTTTATGTACCTACTGTTTACATAAATGTTTTTCCCTCCCATATGTTCTTTTTTACTCTTGCACATTTGAGTGGAAAATACTTAAAAAGTTTTCTTACGTATACTTATGATTTTACTTGGAAACAGCAAGTGTAAGATCTAGAAGCAGAGGGGCTTTCACCTTGTCTGCAACACACAGGAAAGTAGACACAGTGTCTAGGGCAGGCCCCAGCCTCCAGGGTAAGATTGGCATATGCCAGCAACCTTGCCTACCCGTCATGACCCTGCCATATTGTAGGTATTGAGTCATGCTTCAACAAGGCTTCCCACGCTTCATTTACTGGACCTTCTATTTTGTCATCAGAATAATTTATATTTGTATATAAAATTTCTTGGGTGGGGCAATACTATAATCCAGCAGTGGCTTAAGAGGTGCCAAGTAAGTTTGCCACCTATTGTGGTGTTAGTCTTTATTGTTTAGTAAATGGCAAAGAGAAATCAGATCGATGAAAGGCAGAGTTTAGAGTAGTGCCTGCTTAAGGGCAAGATCACATAGTATCTGCATTGACTCAATAAATATTTCAACAAATGAAATGACCTAGTTTAATATTATGGGAGTGTATGTGAATACTGATCATGACTCAGGAACTGTAGAAAGAAGAGTGAGTATTCTTTCATTATTTCAATCCTATTTAAGTCCTGTTGAGTACAGTTTGATACCCTATTTTGTATTTGATTTACAAGAGCAATATATTTTTGTCTTAGAACATTTGGGCTTTCTGCTAAAAAAGAAAAAAAAAAGGGAGGGGAACAGCATTTGTACCACTCAGTGATAATTATTAACATTTTGTGGTATCCATTTTTCTTTTCTTTTTTTTCACGAATTTGGGTGAAACATCAAGAAACAATACAAAAACAATCCGCGCAGCAGCACTGCACAAGAGCCGTCCTCAAAGTCTGGCTTTTAAATAATTTTCTGTATCTTTCTTTGTAATTGGGTGGAGGGTGTTCCACTGGGCGGCTGAGTTGAATTGCCTCAATCTCTCCACTTGGCCTTTCTGCAATTTATTGAGCATCTACTGTCTCCCAGGCAGTATGCAGTGTGATCCCTCTCCCTACCCGTTGTGCCCGTTTAGCCTCTGGGACTACCCCCGACAAGGGTGGAAACCTGAGGCAGAGCAGACATGAGGGTGGTTGGATACTCCAGGTTTGTCAGCCCAGCCACTGTGCTGCATTGCCTGCTAGAATTTATTAGCACCTACCTAAATTAAAGTTTGATCTAATTCTGTACTGTTGAAAGTGACAAAAGTAGTGAGCTTAGTGCACCTTCGTAATTACCTCCTTATGATAAAAAGAGGTGAATTGCTTAGTTAGAATATACACATTTTTAATGGGAGGTATTCTATTAATTTTTTTAGTTTGTTAAAATTATAGAAAAATTTGTGGTTTATACTGGCAAAATTTTCCATAAAATTATTCAAATAGCTTCTTCTTCAAAGGGAACATTATTATGCATCTTGACCTTTTCCCACTCATTATTTTGTGTCCTTATTTACCTGTAATTTAGGCATTTAGTACTAGTACTAAGGAAGTTATTACTGAGGTGCTTTGATTGAAGACACCTTTGCTGAGTCCTAGGAAGTGAAATAGTGAGGGTTAGGCCTGGAGCACTGGCTCATGCCTATAATCCCAGCATTTTGGGAGGCCGAGACATTTTGTGGTATCCAGTGTTTTGGACGGGTTACCTGAGGTCAGGAGTTTGAGACCAGCCTGGCCAACGTGGTAAAACCCCGTCTCTACTAAAAATACAAAAATTAGCTGGGCGTGGTGTTGCATACCTGTAATCCCAGCTACTTGGAAGGCTGAGGCAGGAGAATTGCTAGAACCCAGGAGGTGGAGGTTGCGGTGAGCCGAGATCGTGCCATTGTACTCCAGCCTGGGCGACAAAAGCGAAACTCTGTCTCAAAAAAAAAAAAAAAAAGGTGAATGGCTGCTTTACTTCACTGTCTTAGTTCAGGATTAAAAAAAAAAATGCTCATGAGCATGCTCTTCAAATTTTGGTTTTGTGATTTCTGGGGTTTTCCCATTTAATTCCAGATGGAAGGGTGTCATTAAGTTCTCTTCAAATGTAACCAAATATGGTGTGTACTATTATTGCTGGTGGAATACAACGGTGGTGAATATCCCATTAAAAACTCCTCCCTAGCCCCTAACCACACTGAAGTTATGTTAAAGAGTTGGATGTGTATGGAAAGTATGATAATCTTTTGGTATAAAATTAGGCTTTTGTATAGTCAAAGAGGCCTCTGCTAAGTGTGGTTCCATTTGGTGTTGAGGGCAGCTCGATATCCTGTCACTTTGTCCCCCAACATTGAGCAGATGTTCTCTGAGTTAATGTTGCTCTTCAGTTATCTTTGACAGAAGCAGGGTCTGGTTAAGATCAGATTGTTTAGACTAATGTACATTGATCTTGGTATAATGATCACAAGACTTTAAGCCAGCTCGACAAGCAAGTGCTGTTGGTGAGTTGTTAGATTGAAAAAACAAAGTAATTGTTTTGAGAATAGCTTCGGTGCCCTGGACTTACATTATAAGACATTGGTTTTGATGTATGCTACTTTTAGATTTACCTGGGAGAACCTTTTACTTGATAAATAGCTCCAGACTATTCTGCTCTGTACTGCTGATCTACTGAGAAGACCGGGGCTTGAGAGTTAGTGGGAGCCATGCTTTTGGACAGCTAGGGCGTCGAATGCAAAGTTCTCTTGAATTTTAAGGAAGTAGATGATAATCTCTTCTACTTGGGAGTAAGTAGTGAATTTTTTTTTTTTTTTTTTTTTTTGTAAATTTCCAAGGTGGGGCTGTGGAACTTACTTTCATGGTAATGGTGGACCCTTGAAGCATTTCTGGAAAGTAGATGAAAGAGAGAGATGTTTACTAATTCTGTTATTTTTACTCAGTAGGTGTATTTTTACTCAGTAGGTGCTTGAGTGGTATAATTTCCTCTCTAACATTCTGTCATGTTGCATGTAACCTAGATAAAGCACACTGGCATATAGGAATTTCCCTACTTACTTACCTTGGGGTGTGGAGTGTGTGTGGCTTTGTCAGACGCAATGATGTAATGAAAAATGGAATTAAAAAATGTGACTGAGAGTCCTACTAAAGTCTGAGCTCTCTGGTTTAAAAAAAACCAACCCCGCTGTATTGCGATGTCTCACTTACCATACAGTTCACCCATTTAAAGTGTACAATTCATTGTTTTTTTTTTTTAAAAACTGTTTGTAATCTTGTGCAAGCCATCACCACAATTCCAAAACATTCCCATTCCTCAGTCTCTGGTTTTAGAAACAAATTATCTATGACATTTCTTACCATGAGTTTGTAGATTATTTGATACACAGCTTTTTATTTTAACTTCTTTATGGATTTACTCCCAGAAAAAAATTTTAATCCCAGGTTGTCTCTTACTTGTATGAGGTTTTCTGTAGTAATACTTTTAACACTTACCTATTGTAATTCTATGAACATCAACTGAAATATAATTTTAGTAATAGCTTATTCTGTAAAAATGCTATTAATAATAATAATAAAAATATCAAAAAACATTTTGAAGGCATTACATTACCTGCTGTTTTGGATTATGATCATTCTTTTGTGTAGACAGTTGAAGATTTTAGTTTTTTGCCAAGCTTAATTTAATTAGGGAAGTAAGTTTGGTGCTATTGCAAAATTATATAATGCATGTTAAATATCAGTTCTCAGTGTAATTTGTTTTTTTTTTAATGCGGCAGCTGGTTTCTAGGCTTAGGAATGATAGTTGACCGGTTTTCGTACTGCTTTCCTGTGGTGCTTGTCAGAAGCTTCTAGTACAGTTTCTTCATTTCTAAGCTTTCAAGACTGATTGTACGCTGCTTATCTGTGTATGTAGATAAGTTTCTTGTCTTTCAAGGTCTTTTCAAGAGGTGCTGGAGCAAATTTAGAAATGCAGCATAGTCTAATTTTGTTAAGCAGGAACGTGTACCTGAATCTCTTGTGGAAGTACAGAAATTCACCAAGGTGGTACCTCTGGCTACCCAACTCTGATTTGGAAAACTGGGGTGATCTGCTGTCACTCACGAGTTGCACCTCAGCTACCGAACCATTGTTAATTTGTTTGTCCTCTAATTGAAATCTGGAGGTCGAGCTTTCTCATTGATCTTGGTCTAGTTAATGTATTCCCATCTTTTCCTGTGTCATTGAGAAAGAGCTTTTGATAGGAAGTAGTACATGGGAAAGTAATTCAACCTCTTGGAATTTTCAACCAAAATTCAGTTCATAATTAAATATATTAATAGCACATTGCTGGGAATGAAATAAGACCATGAGTTCCTTTTTATACGTTTTCTAGCTTTTGTAAGTTTGCTCTCCTTTAAAATGCAGATTTTGACGTTATTCGTCTTAGATGGAAATTTTCTGAGGAAGAATTCCATTTTCTTACATTTTCTTAGAGTTACATGGGCAAGGTTGTAGTTCAGCACAGCCCTTGGGTTGCTAGGAGTCTGTTACTGGGTCATTGAGCCTTGGGTGGACCAGAAGGCTCACTTTGATGAAGCCTGGGGAAGGGAACTGCCTGGGATTGAATCTCTGCTCTGCTGCTTATCCAGGTTTGCAACTTGGACTGGTGATATATGAAATACACATTCCGTAAGTGTTCATAGTTTTGTTGTCATTCAACTGTCTGTATTAGAAATAATGAATTATCAGTGATTTTCCTGATAACAGCCTGCTGTTTTGTTGTCAGATGTAGATTGGAAGCTTAGAGGTCCAGGGTCTTTCATCTAGTTAAATGTGCATTAAAGCGTCTATTTGGTGAACGTTACTTTTGTGGCATAAAATAGTTTAAATGTGTTTTCCAAAGATCCTGGCTTTCATTAAGGTATTCATTTATTCACTAGGAGAGTAACTCATTTTTTATTACACAGTAGCTTATAGCAGGTGTTAGAAACTCCTGTTAACACTAATGGCAATCAGCATTTAACTTTTTTCTTTACTGTCTGCTGTTTTGTGGTTTTCCACCATTTATTCTTAATTGTCATATATCGTGGAAGTAATTAAATCCATGAATCGCCTCCTCTTGTTATAAATGTTTGCACCTCTTTTAAGTTTGGTTGGCTTTCTCAGATTCTGGTTTCAATTAACATGCTTACGCTTTTCTGGGTTTGCAGGGCAGATTACTTGGCTTTGGTGTGGCTTTTTTCCTTCTTCCTTTCTGCTTTTATGCGTTTGGTTGATGCACCTCTGTACCTAACCCGCTTCTCTGGGAGAAGGGATGTGGAGCCATTGTTTTAAGCAACCGTTTTGACTTGATCTCCAGGAGCCTTGCTTGATTTTGTTTGTTCTGCTCCAACAACATCTAGATGCTTGTAGTGACCAGCTTGTAGTGGTCACATTTATTCCTATTGAAGTAATTGTAAATTTTTTTTTGGGAGACAGATTCTTGCTTTGTCACTCAGGCTGGAGTGCAGTGGCATGATCTCAGCTTACTGCAACCTCCATCTCCTGGGTTCAAGCAGTTCTCCTCCCTCTGCCTCCCAAGTAGCCTGGGATTCACCCAGCTAATTTTTGTATTTTTAGTAGACACAGGGTTTCACTATGTTGGCCAGGCTTGTCTTGAACTCCTGACCTCGTGATCCACCTGCCTCCGCCTCCCAAAGTGCGGGGATTACAGGTATGAACCACCGCACCAGGCAGTAATTGTAATATTTTGTATCAGAAGAAAAGATAGGTGGACTGTTTTCTTAAAGCGGTATTTGAGTGTCATCCCTGAGGCATTTCATGGTTAAGAACATGAGAATACATGTTAAGTAACTAAATATTCAGCAGCTACTATATATTTAAGTAGTTGGGTTGAGAATTTAGCTATAATTTATGGGCACAATGACGGTGTGGGGAAAAGAAGGACCCAGGTAGGTGGTGAAATGCTATCCTAAACCTTTTGAAAGTATTTAGAAAGGAAGTATGTTGATGAAATGCAGGACTTAACGAGAATGTGTGTGGGGAGGTGGTGGGAAGCATGGGAGAAGCGCACATGCTTGATGATGAGAGAAGTGGTTATTTTGTTTCATACAAGCAAGCATTCTTCTCAGTATTTTAACCTTTTACACCATCAGAATTCATTTTGCCTTCCCTGATTACTCATGTGGTTGGTGAGCATTGGAGAAAAATATTTTATTTTCCATGATATGTGTTTAGATTCCTGGGTATACTATCTAATGTATTATTGTTGAGCTTGTGAAAGAAAATGAGACAAAATATGAGATATTCTTCACTGGTTACACCAATGACTTTTTAAAAAAGAATTCTGTTGGGGTTTAAACATTTCCACTTTGTGTATGTTGGTGGTGATGGCTCAGAAATCCCTTTTACCAGACAAGGAAGCGTATTCGTTATTTTTCAGACAGGGTCTCACTCTGTCACCCAAGCTGGAGTGCAGTGGCGCTATCACAGGTCACAATAGCCTTGACCTCCAAGCCTCAAGTGATCCTCCCACCGCAGCCTTGCGAAAAGCTGGGATCACAGGTGCATGCCACCATGCCCAGCTGACTTTAAAAATGTTTTTGTATTGATGCTGTCTTCCTATTTTGCCCAGGCTGGTCTTAAACTCCTGGGCTCAAGAGGAAGCATCCAAACTGCGGGGATACAGGTATGAGCCGCCACACCCATCTGCAAGGAAGTTTAGTTATTTTAATTTCTCCTCCTCCTCCTCCTCCTTCTCTTCCTCCTCCTTCTCTTCTCCTCCTCCTCCTTCTCTTCTCCTCCTCATTCTCCTCCTCCTTCTCTTCCTCCTCCTCCTCCTCATTCTCCTCCTTCTCTTCCTCCTCCTTCTCTTTCTCCTCCTCCTCCTTTCTCCTCCTCCTCCTTCTTCATTATTATTATTATTATTATTTTTGTGATGAAGTCCTGCTCTGTCACCCAAACTGGAGTGCAGTGGTGTGATCTTGGCTCACTGCAACGTCCGCCTCTTGGATTCAAGCGATTCTCCTGCTTCAGCCTCCCGAGTAACTGGGATTACAGGTGTCTACCACCGCACCCGGCTAATTTTTGTATTTTTAGTACAGACGGGGTTTCACTATGTTGGCTAGGCTTGTCTGGAACTCCTGACCTCGTGATCAGCCTGCCTCAGCTTCCCAAAGTGCTGGGATTACGGGTATGAGCCACTGCACCCTGCCAATTATTTCTTTTATTTCTATTTTTTTCTACGAATATTCGTTACAGTAGATAATCTTTGTGGGAGTGGTTCTCAGTGTTTTCTAAATTGTATTTTATAAACTTCCATGGACTGGGACTGGTTCAGTCTTCATAAGCTCATAGAAATGATTTCAAGTTTGAACTGGATTTAATATTTTTTTCTAGAAGTTAACTTGTGGGTTTTCTTTTCCTCTTCTCTTCAGTTATACTTGAAAGGGCAGAGAGAATTGCAATTGCTTTCTTCTCAAGTATAAAAACGTCAAACATTGTTCTTTATTCTTCACTGAAACCATTACAGGTAAAAAGCCCACAATCAAGTTTTTGCAGACCCAGCTCTCCCAGCTAGATGAGAAGCAGCTGCAACAGGAGAACTACTGTGGAGAGCTCGGACCAGAGTAGGCTTTGCTGCTTAGGTTTAGTGGTTACTATTTTCTACCTCTTTGTGGATGGAGAGGTGGAGGGGGATGAATTAAGCCAGTTAATTGGAAAATACATATTTATTTCAGTAGCATACCATGTGAAGCAAATAGGATGGAAGTTTAAGACTTGTTAATTAAGACCATGAAAGGAACTCGATGGACAATGTTGAAAAGGGTTTTCACGTTAATTGTGTGTGTGTATTAGGAATGGAAAAACGTTTTCATTGAGATTCCTTAAACTATATTGCAACATGAGTTCCCCTCTTGACTTTGCAGCTTATGTTGTTCTGCTTTTCAATATTAAAAGAAAAATGTGGATCCCATCCATGAAGTCATAGCTCATTTTGGGGTGATGTGGTAGATAGGTCCTGGTTAGTTTTGAAGGACCTAATTGCTATATTAGGTTTTGTTTTCTAATCCAAGATGGTGACTTTTTATTGGAGATAGGAAATACTAAACAAAAATGTTCCATCTGGATGGAATTTTGTGGGCAGGTAAATTTTTAATGTCTCCATCCACAACCACAGCAACATTATGTGCCCTAGTTAGCTATTTGTGTGAAGAGGGCCTAACTGGGGTAGCCAGTGAGAATGACTTGAACGTTTTCAGAACTATTTGCAGGTTGGAAAATTCTCACTTCTATTTCCAGGATTGTTCAGTCTGGAGGAATAGTACAAATTAAAGTGCACTGTTTTAGAAGTGGGACTGGGTTTTGGCATTAGCAGCTCCATAATTGCAGTTTTGGCCAAAGATCACTGATGGCTTTTGGCTCATCCCACATGAGGAGCTCCTGCAGGAACACTGAAGAAAAAAGGAAGGGGTTCCATGAAGGGAAGGATAAACCAGGGCAGAAACACTGAGCTTCCCAGTTCCTCTCCCCCAACTCACTGCCCTCAGGGCTGCATTCTATCAAAAGACAGAAGGAAAGATGAAGGCTGGGAATGCTGCCTCCTTCCTGCAAGCAGTGCCTTATTCTGGCCTTCAGCTTAGCACATCGTCTCTTCTAGCTAGAATCCTTGCAGGTACTCTGTTTTGGAGATGAGACAGACACCGTTGAAATGTATATACAATGACAGAATTTATTCTCAGGCTGTGATTCTGCATCTTTTGCTAAGGATGTCAAATCTGGATATTCTCGATTCTTGTGGCAACGTGTTATTGGTTAGATGAGGAAAGTTAACAGAGATTGGTTGAGTGGAAGTAGCTGGGTCCATCATGTCTTGGATCTTAATGTTGTGTAAGTCTGCTGGATTGTTTGTTGAACTCTGCAAGCCCAGCATCTGTTTCAACACACGGCTGGAATTTGGGGAGACGCTGGAATTTGGGGAGACGCCTCCTCCATTAAGCTCGAGGGTGTGACCTGAGGCATACATCAGTACAGTCACACAGTCATGATAAGTAAGGTCGAAGGGTAAAGTCACAGAATCATGATCAGTAAGGTCTAAGGGACCGGGAGACCAATATGCTGTTATTTTTGTGCTGCATGTTGACCACGCACCTGAAATAAAGGAAATAGGCCGTGTTTTGCAGGATTTCTGATGAAGGCAGGTCTGTCCTGGCTCACTCAGTTTCTCCATGTCTTGAGCTGGAGATGCTAATCAAGAAGTGCATCTAATCAGGTGTCCACCTTCATTAGTAACATGGAGACTCTATAGCTAGTGGGAAGAACTTTGGTGTTACTGAGCAGTGGTGATCATAAATTATCATACTTCATTGATTCCAAGATGTGCTTGGTTTTCACATTTTAAAATGCCTAAAATGAGAAACAACCCAGTTTCGTCAGTCACATCGCCTGAGTGTGAGTTAATTTGGTCCAGATTGTTCATAACTTCATCACCACATCATTGGCCGTTCACCGATTGCATTTAATTGCTATTTAAACAAGATTCACACCGATTTCATTTCAATGCCAAATTATAGTTTTAATTTTTTTTTTTGAATTGACAAAGGCATAGAAATTGAGTGGCAGCAAGGCTGTACATTTGATTTTAGTGAAATAAATATTTGGTGTGGGAGGAATGACCAAAATTTCACTTTCGATTGCAAAACAACTACCAAATATTTTTGGCAACCTAATAACAGGAAGACGGTCCTTAAATAAAGTTATGTTAGGCCCTCAAGGATTGCTTGCTTATTCCAGGGTAGCTGGAGGCAGGAGAAACTGCCACATCCTTGTACTTAAAGAGATTTCAAAGTAAAAAAAAAAAAAAAAAAAAAGTTGATATCTTGGATTAAGGGTTACTAAATAGCAGTCATGTTTTCAGTTTGAGTGGTATGTAATAAAATGCGAATTTCATATTTGAAGGTGCCTTTTTGCTTACCAGAGAGGATGTTACTGAAGACCTACTGTGTTCACTTGGTATGAGGAAAATAGAGGTCACCCCAGGGGGCCTGTAGATTCGTAGGTGAGCCAAGCACTTCTGAGTAATACCAACAGTAACTAATGCTCTGATAGGGTCTGGTGAAAACTTACCCCAGGTAAAGAGATGCAGAAAGGTGAATATGAGTGAGTGAGTTAGGGGAAAAGCTGGGAGGATTCTGGTCAGCCTCTTGTTTTGTTCCCACCAATAGCTGCCAGGTAGGGACTGCTGGGTTAAATAGTCAAACTGGAAACCTTCCTTCTAGCTGGGACCCTCATGGAATGACACTGACCTCATGGAGCAGGAGGCCTGGGTCTCATCCCTGCTCTGCTCCAAAGGGGTTCAAATGAGCAGGCCTTTCTGGGTCTCACTTTCCTCATGTAAAATGGAGGGCTGGCATATGCAAATGTTGGTGCGTGTGTAGCATCTGTTGCTGGGAGTAGGTGCATTTGTAGCACACAAGGCCACTGACTTGCACCTGTGTTCTGGAAGCCAGTCCTATTCACCATTGGATTTAATTTAATCTTCTTGGGGAAGTGACCAATGTATGGATTCAACTGGGAAGTTATCCTGGGCTTCTGACGAGTTGCTGTGTGGTCCAGAGAGGCACACACTTTTGTGCAGCCTTATAAAATGGGATGTTTTGGCATCTGTAGCTGCTTCCCTTGGCAGGGAGCGACGGCCTGAGTCACTCACCCTCTTGCTTCTTCCAAGTGCTGTCCGCTCCCCGCTTCCCTCTGCTGATGACATACCAGGAGATTCTCTCTTCAAACTAGTGTTGACTTGGCTTGAGAGATGGTGGTATAAAGGAGCGATTACTATTGTACATATCCTTTTCAAAAAGGATAATCACTGTGCCGAATCTGAGGCCATGAGGCAGTTGAAATAGATGTTGATATTTCTTCCTTTTAAATTTTTTTCAGTAATAGTTCTGCCTCTTTTCTCTCCGATATAATGGGGGAACACAGCTCTTCATTGCAGGCTTATCTTCCCCGTTGCCCTCCTGAAATCATGTTAGTTTCTTGAACCCAGATTAATTCATTGGCATGTTATTCATTATAATAGAAAATACTAAAGGCTGCTAAAATCTGAGCCATGAGGCTTAGCTGAGATTCCCGAAAGACTATAATTTTAACAAGGAGGGCTCTCTTGTTAAGAAACTATGTAGCCCCCCGCCTCCCCACCCCGTTCCCAATATTAATGTTACTAATGTTACGTTGTCCTCTGTAAGCTGTTTCCTTATGACGTGCATTGTCATTGGAGAGGAAGACTATTTTTTCTCCAGCTCAGATGTAGATTACTAAAAAGTCCCCAGAGGACCACATGACCACACGATCCAGGAATCCGAATAGTGAAAGGCAGGCTCAAAGCATGGCCTGGAAGGTCTAAGTCAGGGATACAAATGAAGCTCTGCATCTTGGGGTTTCCTTGCAGATCCTTTTCCTGCACTTCAGTCCTTTCCACCTTACTCTCCTTTAACCTCCTAGAAACATGAAGTTGTCTGAGTGTCTATTAAGTAGTTCACATGGCTGTAGGGAGCAGACAGTGGTGGTGTGCTTCCAGCTGGCAGAACAGTTCAAAGGCAGGGCGCAACCTCTGCTTTTTCCCCCTCAGACGTGACTGTAAGTCTAAATTCACTGTAAATAGTCCATGTGTGCAGTGGAATAAGTTTTGTAAGTAAATCCGCATAGCATAGCGCCGCGAGGTTACTTATTAGAGCTGCAAAAGGCTATTGCAACATCAGTACATCTTTTGCTTTTATTGCTGAACAATATTCTGTTGTATGGATATGGCCGATTTTATTCATTCATCAGTTGATGGACACCTGGCTGAGTGGTTTCCATGTTATGTCATGATGAATAATGGTGCTGTGAACATTTGTGAGCAAGTTTTGGTGTGGACTGGTTTTCACTTTTGGGTGTATGCCAGGGAATTGAATTTCTGGGTCACATGGTAACCTTTTGAGTAATAGCCTTTTGAGTATTTTTCAGAGCCACTGTATCATTTTACACTCGCACTGCTGTTTGAGGTTCCAGTTTCTCTGCATCCTTTCCAATACTTATTGCCTGTCTTTTTAGAAAAACAGTTATTGTAGTAGGTGTGAAGTGGTATCTCATTGCTGCTGTTTTGATTTGCGTTTACCCACTACTGATGTTGAACAGTTTTCATGTGTTTATTGTTCACTTATATACATTACAGTAGAAATCTTGAGCTTAATTCATATCATTGTACCTATTATGAGAAAGCTTTGATCCATTTGTATCTTATTTAAATTTCCACTTAAATGGTGGTTTTAAAAAGAGCAGTCTGGGGACAAAAATACTTATTTAGGAAAAAATAAATACCGTTATCGAGGAAGGTCTCTTTCTGAACAACAACAACAAAATTGTATTCCAAAATCTAATGCGGATTGATTGTAGTAAATTAAGTGTTCTAGTAATAAGCTGCAGGCTCAGAAGTTAGGAGCCTATCACATTAGAATGGTCCAATTCCTGATGGGAATTCCATGTTTCTCTTTATTGAGAACTCAGAACAATTGTAAACCCCTTCAACCAATTCCCTACTCCTCCTACCTCTTCAGGATTTCAATGCAAAGAAAGAAAAATTCTTTTCAGTCAAAACAATTACTTTTTTGTTTCTAGGGAAACATAACAGAGATGGTAGTTTTGCATCAGTTGGAGCCACCAATTATTTTTGTCCCACTCAGGTGTTCATACTTCGTTAGTAGGAAATTCAAGAACCTGATCTTTTATCTACAGTAAAATAAAAACAAACGCGGAAAACATATCTGCCATTCATGTTCCTAAAGCATACAGTTCAAGATAACATTTTCCTCTGTGCCAGCACATCCCTGTATAGCCTTTTCAGAGTTCAGCATGGGGTGTATTTCAATGGCAGCAAGTTCTGTCTTGTTCACAGGTGTATCTAAGTACAAGGGATTTTGCAGATGGGATTGATCAAGGATCATTAGAACAGAAGAGTATCCAGGTGAGCCCAATGTAATCACAAGGATCCTTATAAAACAGAGGTAGGTGGATCACTGTCAGAGCAAAAAGTGAGACGAGAAAACAGGACCGAAGGTGAGAGTGGTGCAGTTTGAGGATGGATGAGGGGGCCACAAGCCAAGGCATATTGGCAGCCATGAGAAGCTGAAAAGGGCACGGTATTGGATTTTCTCAGAGCTTGCAGAAAAATCCAGCCTTGGTAACGCCACCAGCACAGTGAAACTGATTTTGGACTTCTTAGTTCCAGAACTGTAAGAAAATTTGTATTTTAAGACACAAATGTGATAATTTGTTAACGGCAACAGGAAATTAGTACATACTTTAATGCTTTCTTTGTCCTTTATTAACACAGGAGTTAGACATTTGATGTTACTGCTTCAGCAAGTAACACTGTCAGGCACACTTCTAAAAACTTTCAGTGTATTATATACACAGCAGGCATTCAAGCACAGATAAGGAAATGAGCATGTACTTAACATTCCCCAAGGTCACGGAGCCAGTAAGCAGCGAGCTGGGATTTGAACCCAGACCCCCCGGACTCTAAAAGTGTTCAGTATATTGAATGCTACTTTGATGGTTTTGGCCACATGATTGGTGAAATTCAGCTGGTAGTATAGTTAGGAAACCGTAGAGTACATACCCCTACAAGTAAGAATTGTATGGTTGATAAATGCTATAAAGAATGTTAAAGGAGTTACTTAGACTGGGATATAGGCTGGTCAGAGAAGGCTTTGAGAAGGTGATATTTGAGAACTGAATATTTTAAGAGAAGAGCCCGGGAGGTGAATTTCAGGTGGGGAACGAGCACAAAAACGTTGGTTAGGCTATGGACTGCTGACCATGATAAGAGTTCAAGAAGGAAATAGTTGAAAATCCAGAGGAATGTTCATTGAGAGCATTATGTGAACCCTCCCTCCCATTGTGTGGATTTGGTCACTGACTGGGTGTCATGCAAAGTGTCAGGAGGGAAGCAAACCTTACACATTGCCATTCTGCCTTTTCTGAGTAGAAAGCTTACAGGTCTCAAAAGTAGTTAGTCTAAGTTATAATGCAATTGTCTGCCTGTACTTTGTATTGATAAGCTACTTTTTAAGTGATACTTTGTTAGAAATTGTCCATGAACTTGATAACATCAAAAAATGCAAGCTAATATTTGGATTACTACAGCTGCAATGTGTGTAGAAATTGTAAAATTTTTACTCAAAGTGATTATGATTTTGTTTTGCATATTAGTTGATATTTCTAATGTTAATACATTCTAGAAGTTTCATATGGGAATAAAATACTGATTTTATTATTCACACACAATATCTCAAAAGTAATTTTAAGTAAAATTTGAATTGAGGTTAGCTGATTTATTTTTGCTTATGTAAAAATCACATAAGATTCACTGTTTTAACCATTGTAAAGAGTACAGTTGTACAGTTCATAGACTTTTAGTACTTACTGCATTTCTTTCTTTCCTTTTTTTTTTTTTTGAAACGGTGTCTCACTATATCACCCAGGCTGAAGTGCAGTGGTGTGATCCTGGCTCACTGCAACCTCTGCCTCCTGGGTTCAAACGATTCTCATGCCTCGGCCTCCAGAGGAGGTGGGACCACAGGTGCATGCCACCACGCCTGGCTAATTTCTGTATTTTTAGTAGAGATGGGGTTTTGCCATGTTGGCCAGGCTGGTCTCGAACTCCTGACTTCATGTGATCTGTCCACCTTGGCCTCTTCAAGTGCTGGGATTACAGGCGTGAGCCAACGTGCCCGGCCACTTAGTACATTTTTGGAACTTTTTCATCACTCTCAAAAAGAAACCCCATACCCATTAGCAGTAGTCCCGCCTCCTCTCCCAGCAACCTCTGGCAGCCAGCAGTGGATTTTCTGTTTTTGTGGTTTGGCCTGTTCTGGAGACTTCATAGCAATGGAATCCTGCAATATGTGGCCTCTGTGCCTCCCTCTTTCCCTAGGTATATTTTCAAGGTTCATCCATGCTGCCCCATGAAATCTTTTTGGTGGCTGAATATACTATTGTAAGTATATACCATATTTCGTTCATTTTCTCATCATTTGATGGACAGTTGGGTTGTTTGTTCTTTTTGGCTATTATGTATAATGCTGCTGTGAACATATGTGTTCATGTTTTACATGAGCGCCTAGGAGGAGAATTGAATAATTCTATGTTTAACTTTTTGAGGAACCCATACTTGGCCTAAGTAGCTTTCCCACAATTGCTGTATGAGATTTCCCGTTTCTTCATCTTCACCAGCGTCTGCTGTTTTTCTGTTTGTTTTTATTACAGTCATTCTAGTGGATTTGTCTTAACTTCACGTCTATGGAATCTTTAACAAGTACATATATTTTAACTTCCTATTTGTCATGTGGTACATTGTGTTTCATATGTAAGGGAAAGCATATTTTTTAGGCAAATTCATAAATGTAAGTTTGAAGTGGGAAGAAATGTATTATAGTTTTATTAATGTTCACATTTTCCTAATGTAAATACAGGAACAAGACAAGTGACCGAGTTGGTTTCATTATCTCATATTTGGGATTCTTGTTATTTGTGTTACAAACTTTGTTTCTGGGTCAGGCGCAGTGGCTCGTGCCTGTAATCACAGCATTTTTGGAGGCTGAGGTGGGTGGATCACCTGAGGTCAGGAGTTCAAGACCAGCCTGGCCAACATGGAGAAACCTCGTCTCTATTAAAAATACAAAATTCCCTGGTCTTGGTGGTGCGTGCCTATAGTCTCAGCTACTTAGGCTGAGTCAGGAGTATCACTTGAGCCCGGGAGACTGAGGTTGCAGTGAGCCGAAAGTGCACCACTGCACTCCAGCCTGGGCAGCAGATTGAGACACAGTCTCCAAAACAAAGAAACAAAAAACAAAAAAAAGCTTTGTTTGTTTCACCGTTATTTGGCTATATGTTCTAAGTACCTTTTGCTCAGTGCAGAGCGAAAGACCATCTCTAGGGAACGAGGCCTTACTGTGTTCCAAGACTAGGGGCTGCTGCATCCAGACGTCCTTCATGGCCTAGGAAAGCCGTGCATTTTTTCATTGAGTATGTAAAGTCTTAATGAAGTAAGCTAAATCAGTGCAACCATAAGGATACGTCACATGGGATTTTGCAGTAATGAAGTTCACAGTTTTTACAACAGTGCAACTTTGGATGAAATAAAATACAGTACAATTTAGATGGACTTGGTTTCTCAGGCAAATTTTCATGCTCTGAATTCATTCTTAGTCTTTAATCACAGGTTCATTATGGATGTGATTTAAACATTACATGTCAGTGAACATAAATTATAACTTTAAACTGATATTCAAAATGGGTCTAGTGTGGTTCTAGATGGACAGCTGTCTTACATGTTCATTTAACAGGTATTTGGAGACTGAAGCTCTTTGTAAAGGGAAAAGTCTCTCTAAGCAAATGTTATTTATCAATTTTTTTTTTTAATTCCCACAAATTGAAAGACCCTTGGTGGAGAAGCTCTGTATCAAATTTAGGGGAGATAATCACAATCCAGAAAAACAAGAAATCTTTTCTCAAATCTTTAAACTGTAGATTGTGGAATTTTACAAAAAACCTCTTCTGTTTCTCCTGCAGAAAGTGAGTTGTTACTGGATGCTATGTTGTGTGTTTTAGGAAGACACTGGCATGCTGTATATCCTTGCAGCAGCGCTTGCAGACCCACGGACACCCCCTTCTCTTGTTTAAGCATCTTCCAGATGTGTTTCTTTGTATCGCACTAGAAGCAATTCCATTGTCTTCTGAGTTTACTGTTGGCCATGCAATTTTGTTTATGATGTTTTTGTGCTGGTGGTTTTTCTTGTGCTCTGCATTCTGACTCAGGAAGCCCATCTTCTTTTTCTATTTATGGTGATTACTAGAGAGCATTTTCTTTTGGCCTGTGGGGCGTGTCCACTGTGTTTCTTTGTGTGGGCATGTATGTTAAAATTGGAAAGTATTCTCTTTGAGGTCAGGGCTTTTGTAAGATGTTCTAAAAAGTTTGTCAAACCCCAACTAGCTCTTAAAACATTTTTGTTTGTGTAATATAACCTGTTTACTATTCTTATAAGCGTTTCTATCATCAACTTTAATGTTAGTAGGAAGAGAAACTGTTTCTCATCTTCATAGATTGACTTTAATTAGTGATTAGTTTCTGGTGATGAGATATATTGACTCAAAGATGGTCTGGTTTTTCCAATCTCTCCTTTCTGCTATTATTAAATAAATGAAGAGTCACAGCACTGTTTCCTGATACTGGTGCGAACACAGTGTTTTTGTGTTATTGGTGGATAAGGACTGAGTTACCTCTGACTCAGGGATTCAGGGTTAATGAGATTTTCCTCATTGAGTTGGAGCAACAGAAGCTTTGAATGGATGATAGCTGATTGATTCTGTGTCTTCAAGCCAGTAGCTGCTCGTTTTATGTTTCAATGAATGAAAACTTGTGTCCACTGTAACCTTTTTACTTTTTCTGAGAATAGTGAATTCTCATTTTCAGAGAATTACTGTCAAGAAAAATGTGTATCAAGCCATTCCTTTTGGGTGCTCTGTTTAAACAGCTAATTTCCTTAGTTACAAAGGTTTCCCTTCTTTCTCTCTAAGTTAGTTACTAAGCTTTTAACACGTACCAGTCTTGATGTTGAGCAGTTGTCAGAATATACATTATTTTAATGCCATGAGGCTGATTTGGGAGGTGGCGGGACTGAATTCTAGAGCAACCATTCTGAGTTTCTGAGATCTCTGGCACAGGCCATACCCCGACCAGTTAAGTCAATGTGAGGGTGAGGAAATCGTTAGGTGGTTTCCAGGGCGGCCATGCCTGACCACTAGTATTCTAGGAGTGTGCTCCCGGTGAGTGCTGCACAAGCTTGAACACAAACCACCAGCAATGGCGATAAGAAGACTTGTTAGAAAGATAGGAATGTGGCCTTCCAGGAAATGCAGTGAAGAATGTTTTAGGGAGAATCTTTGCTTCAGGAGCTCAGGGTTTATGGAAGAAGAAATTCAAACCACAGTGTGTAGGTACAGCAGCAGGGCGTGACTCACAGGTTGGTAAAATAAAAACTTTTCTGAGTGGGAATGGTTTTCTGCAGTTTCCCTACAAGTCATAGGGTTTACTCCTTTGGATGTTGCGCTGCTGTATACTGTCCCGGCAGCTTTTTTGACTGTACCTCCCGCCCCTGATGTGACATCCAGAGGTTGCTCTTCTGGGTTCTTCCTGGGTTCATTGACTGGAGAGAAAGTTCATTTCACTGCCACACACATCTTTCTGATTTGCAGCTGCCTGAAACCTGAACAGTCTTGGTGTTGCTCAGGAGAGTATCATGACTATATTTTTAGCTACCCGCGTGGGCAGGCCCTAGGCCAGTGTCACTTCACTCACTTGGCCTCTGCATTTTTCTTATTTGCATTGAAAGCCTAAATATAAATAAGGCTATCTGTGGTAGGGGTGGGGGTGTGTGTTAGAGAGAGGCAGATGGGGTTGATTATAACCTCAGTGGGTATTAGAATTTCCTCACCAGCAGTGATGGATGGATTTCGTTTTTTCTTTTTCTTTGAGATGGAGTCTCACTCTGTCTACCAGGCTGGATTGAAGTGGTGCGATCTCTGCCTCCCGGGTTCGAGCAGTTCTCCTGTCTCAGCATCCCAAGGAGCTGGGACTACAGGCACCTGCCGCCACGCCTTGCTAATTTTTGTATTTTTAGTGGAGACGGCATTTCACCTTGCAGGCCAGGTTGGTCTTGAACTCTTGACCTCAAGTGATCTACCTGCCTCGGCCTCCCAAAGTGTTGGGATTACAGGTGAGATGAATTTCTAAGTCCTCCCCTGTTACATTAGCAAAACCTCATCTCATGAGTTAGGGCTTGTGATGTCAAATGTAGATTTTCAGAGAATGGCTCTTGAGTAATTTCTCTTTCTATCCGAGACTCTTCTGTGTTAGTTATTCTTTATATTTTATACATTTCTATTTTATTCCTTTATAGTATTTATTTTATTTCATTTTTGAGACTAAGTCTCACTGTGTAGCCCAGGCTGAAGTGCAGCAGCACGATCTCTGTTCACAGCAACCTCTGCCTCCTGGGTCCCGGTTCAAGCAGTTCTCCTGCCTCAGCCTCTCAGTAGCTGGGATTACAGGCACATGACACCATGCCCAGCTAATTTCTGTATTTTTTTTATAGAGATGGGGTTTCACCGTGTTGACCTGGCTGGTCTTCAACTCCTGACCTCATGATCTGCCCACCTCCCAAAGTACAGGGATTACAGGAGTGAGCCACTGTGCCCGGCCTATTTATTGTATTTTTGTGAAACAGGGTCACACTCAGTCGCCCAAGCTGGAGTGCAGTGGCTCGATCATAGCTCACTGTAACCTCAGAACTCCTGTGCTCAAGCGATCTTCTCACCTCAGCCTCTGGAGTGGCTTGGACCACAGAAATGTGCCATCATGCCTAATTTTAAATTTTTAGCTAATTTAAAATTTTGGTTGTAGAGATGAGAGTCTCTTGCTACATTGGCCAGGGTTGTCTTGGACTCCTGGGCTCAAGCAGTCTTCTTACCTTAGCCTCCCAATGTGTGAGAATTACAGACATGAGCCACTGCGCCCAACCTAGTCTTTATATTTTAAAGCGTCATTTTCCCAAAGGTTCTGAAAACCTTGTTAGCCAAAAAAAAGGCACAGCGAGGTCCGCCAGCCTTGACTTGGATTCACTCTTGACTTTTTTTTTTTTTTTTTTTTTGAGGCGGAGTCACGCTCTGTCGCCCGGGCTGGAGTGCAGTGGCCGGATCTCAGCTCACTGCAAGCTCCGCCTCCCGGATTTACGCCATTCTCCTGCCTCAGCCTCCCTAGTAGCTGGGACTACAGGTGCCCGCCACCTTGCCCGGCTAGTTTTTTTTTTTTTTTTTTTTTGTATTTTTAGTAGAGATGAGGTTTCACCGTGTTAGCCAGGATGGTCTCGATCTCCTGACCTCGTGATCCGCCCGTCTCGGCCTCCCAAAGTGCTGGGATTACAGGCTTGAGCCACCGCGCCCGGCCCACTCTTGACTTTTAAATCAATATGTAAAGACTTTTGTTTTGTTTTGTTTTTTGTTGTTTTGCTCTTCAGTAAATTAGGGCACCTAAATTTAGATTGTGAGTTTCAATTAAAACCACCCAACTATATTCATGTCTCTGGACTGAACTGATATTTTCTCTAGGGTCTGTAACAGGTAACAACACATTGAAAAATTCAGTGGAGGTGACTCCATTTACTGAGATGAAAACCTTTGGATGTATTGCTGTTCACGCACTCCACATCCAGTCTATCAGCCTTCTCTTGGCCCAGTCTTGTTCCAGAATATAACCAGTTGTCAGTCTTTTGCACCAACCTGGTCCTCATCTCTTGTACAGGTAACTGCCTCAGCCTCCCTTGTTTTTCCACACCACCGTCCCCCATGATTTACCCTCAACACTGCAGTCAGTGCTCAAAGTCTGCTACTTCTTTGCTCCCAAGTCTCCAGTGGTTTCCCATGTAGAGCAAATTTGTTATTTTCCCCACTTCCTCCACTATCCTTTCACACACATCACCCGAAGTGTAAATGGTAAATTTCTACATACATCCACTTTGCTTATAACACATCTTGTGTGATTGAAAATTGTAAAGATAGGAAGAATTGTAACTTTGCTTCTTGATAGCCATATTTGCATTCCCTAGCAGCTTTAACTTAAAATGAGGTTGCATGTATGCCATGCCACCTTTTTTTTGGGGGAGGGGGTGATCTGTCCTCATGGCTTCGGGTAAGCATGAATTTCTTCATGAAACCCCCAAACTGCCACATTATTCCAGTGTTACAGAGCTAAACATAACTGCAGGAAACCTCATTCTGCATAAAGGAAGAAATGTTGGAACTGGCTGGGATGCACGGACCAAAGAAAAGGTTCAGTTTTGTTTAGGTAGGTGAAACAGTGGTGATTGTTGCAAGGTATTGTTAGAGATAGTTAAATCTTGTCTTTGGAGGGGGAGCAATTTTTTTTTTTTTGAGATGGAGTCTGGATCTGTCTCCCAGGCTGGAGTGCAGTGGCACAATCTCAGCTCACTGCAAACTCTGCCTTCTGAGTTCAAGTGATTCTCCTGTCTCAGCCTCCGGAGTAGCTGCAACTACACATGGACCAGCATGCCCCGCTAGTTTTTGTATTTTTAGTGGGTTTCGCCATGTTGGCCAGGCTGGTCTTGAACTCTTAACCTCAGGTGATTGTGCGCGCTGCCTGTGTCCCCTCCGCCCCCAGCCTCCCAAAGTGCTGGGATTACAGGCATGAGCTGCCGTGCCAGGCCTGGAAGAGGAGTAATTTAACTTGTCGAAAATATATCAGTTTAAATGTTACTGAGGTCTTGTCCCGGGGTTACATAGGATCATGGATTCTTTGCAATACAGAATGAACAGCCAGCCTTAGGTCATTAAGTGAAACAGACATAGCTGGTAAATCAAGACTTGTTTATTTCTAGGTGCCAACACATTGGTATGAAAAATAATTGAGAATGGACTTTTATTCTTGTCTCTTGAGAAAGGCAGCTCTGTTTACTGTGGCATTACTATTGAAGTCATGATTAGTATGCAGTTAGTAAACAGTGGCATTTGTTTGGACATGGGGTCTGAAGAGGAGAGCTTTTGCCCCTATGAGATGCTCATACCTTATCAATTAGGGATGTTGGTAGTTGTGTGGAAATTAAAGCCTGTAAGGGAAGTTAGACTGATGATAGGTCTTTATGGGCTCTGCAAGGAAATTCAGAGGTTTCTTCTGCAGATTCTGGGGAGGCATGGAAAGGCTTCAGTAGGGGAAGTAGTGGCATGGATGGAGTCATTGCAGCGTAGCTGTGTTTGTAGAGAAAGAACGTGGGATAGGTGGTTGGAATTGGGATTAGTTGGTGGTAGAGACATTTTAGATTTCTTCTCTTTGGAAAGAAATGAGATTTCTGTTTTAAATATGTATCCACGGAGTTGAGAGACAGGCAGATGTCAACAATGAGAAAGAAAGTGCCAAGTCCAGTTTAGGTTTCTAGACCGAAGCAGCCAGGAGGGTGGTGTGGAGAGGGTTGTGGTGGGGAGGGAGGAGATTGTCAAGAAGATGATTTAGTAGTCATCGGTATTTAGATTATAATTGGAGATAAGGGGAGGTTCAGAAGAATCAAACTTGAAGGTGGTGGGGGTGATGATGAAACAGCAGAAAAGGTATTTTAGTGTGGCAGGAAAACCAGGGGAGAGTCCGGTTGCCAGTAAAAAATTTGTGTTAAATTTGGCAATTACAGTGTTTCTCATGGCAGTGAGAACAGTTTTCCTGGAAGACTAGGATGAAAGTTGAATACACTGTATGTCTGGTGTTCAAACACCAGCACTTCTCACATGTAATCCCTGAACCAGCGGCATTAGCTACACCTGAGAGAATCTCAGTGAAAGGAGGCTGTGCACAGTGTGTGTTCACAAGCCCTGTGTTTCTGATGTCTGCTCAAGTTTGCCACCATTGCCTTAGATAATTTTTGTTTTACACATGAGCCACTGTAAGATTCACAGAATTTCAGAATTGGAATCCAGGCTTCTTTGTACCTCTCGCTCACTGTTCTCTTTCCACCTGCTACCTGTTTCCCTGTGTTGTGTCTTGGAATGGTTTTCAAGTACCTGCTGTGTGCTGGACTCATTGCTATGTCGCAGGAACATAAAAGGCTAGTAAGACACAGACTAGTCAGGATGTGATCTGTACTACTTCACACCTCTGAACCTCAGTTTCAGAATTTAAAAATGTTTGTGTAATAAGTATGCTAGTTGTAAAATGTGGAAGAGAATGTGTACAGGAAATGTGTGTGGCCTGTCTCTTGGTGGACACGCGTTATTAGTGGGAAATGCTGTTTGGAGGGGAAATGGGCATCAGAATGGTTTCTGGAGACCCATACCTATAATGAAAGGGTGCCAAACCCATGGTGGTTATTAATTATTGGAAGGGCTGGAGGACACAGGAAGGGGTTAAGGCGTGAGACAACTTCACCTGTTTCTGGAAAAAATAAGGCAGTATGTAAGTTTATGTTAAGTCCAAGGACAGAGTTTATATGTAGACTTTCTGTTAGTGTGAAAATTTGCATAAGATAGACAAAAATAAATGGGTGGTTTGTAATATAACATGACCAGAGATAACCAGTCTTGTGACAATATACGTATACTTCTGCTTATTTCCTTGCTGGGGTTAGGGTGGGGTAGTCAGTCAGGCACTGATCTCATAAAATGATCCCCCAGCAGTGCCCTGGGTCCTGGTGGAAGGAACAGCAGCACTGACTCCTAGCCATCGCCCACAGGTCCATAATTCTAACCAGCTCTGTGAGTACGGGGCAACCGTAAATCAGATCAAGCTGGTTTGGGCCACCCTGTGGGTACTTGGAGACTGGCTGGTGGAGAGGACTGGCTTTTGTCTGGCCTTAATCCCAGAGGCTTTATTTTGTAGTGGTTTCCTTAGAAAAGGATTTGAAGGCATAGGAAAACAGTGTGTCTTCAAGGCTTTGCAGACAGACTTTACTTCATTTTCAGAATGTCATATAGGTTTCCTGCAAAACCTCTAGAGGCCAGATGTGGCCCGCAGGATTGGAACCACTTCCAGCCAGGAGAGTTGTATGAGTGGATGTCTGCACTTTGAATAGTTCTTGTCTGCTTTAGACTCGAGTTTTCTTGTGAAAGGTTTCTTGTCTCCCACGGTTTTCTTGCTAAATGGAGTAACGCATAAGGCACATACTTTGAAGACTCAGGGATGTAGTAAAATGCACTGTCGCATAACACACAATGTCAATTGAAACCCCTATCCAGTTAACACAGATATGTCAGTGCTGTCCAAAAGAACTTCTTGTGATGACGGAAGTCTTCTGTAGCTGTGCTGTCCATTGACAGGTGGGGGGATTGTGGCCATTGAGTAACTGAAGTGTGACCAGCATGACTCAAGCAGCTTAATTTTAAATTTTAATTGAGTTAATTATAAGTACTTACATGTGACTAGTGGCTACTATATTAGACGGTGCAGATTAGAATGTGGCATTTGGGGATTTTTTGGGCATATATTATAATAAACATAAAAAGGCATTAGTGATTAAAAGATCCGAATTTTAGAATTTCTTTTTAAATACATTAATGTAAATTCCCAAGGAAATTCTAGTAACATAAATTCTCAAAATGAAGTCATATAGTTGCACACTGGCATTGGTGATGTTGAACTGTCTATTTATTTGATTTGATTTTTGAAGACACTGGCCAATCATTTATTTGTAATTTGATTTCCCCGCCACCACTCCTCCAATGAAAGTAAATTGACAATCCAGGTTTCTGTTAGATGCTGGAAGATAATCCTGCTGTAGATGTTGGGTCTTTTTTGATTACGTTGAAAAAGCAAACTGTCAGATCCAGCACTGCAGGAGGGTTTAATGCCGAGTTGCTTGGTTCTGGCTGCTCTGTTCCCTGACTGCACCCTTTAGCCATGAACGTGTGGATGTCTTGCTGCCATGCTGCTGCCTTGACGACGGCGGATGTCTGACATGCTCAGACGCAAAAGAGCTGACTTGGCAGCTGCCCAGCAGATTTTTATAAAGGCTCAGTTGGTGGCCGGAGATTCAGCCTGTCAGAGTTGTGTTATGCAATAAATCGTTTTCAGCAGAAGTTCTTAATCCAATTTCAGCTGTAGCTTTTTTTTTTTTTTTTAAATAGGCGGTAATCAAAGATAAGTACACATTATTTAATGGGAGTTTGGAAGAAGTAAAACTCTCCTTGCATAAGCATTTTTAGGCCGTTTACTTTAACCCGGGAAGCATGTCTGTCTGAAGAAATTTGCTGCTTGAAGTGCTTTTAATTTAAACCCTAGGCAAGGGAACATCATTCCCAAGTTCAGTAAATAAGTTTATTCTCTTAGGATGTTTCCTGGCCCCTTATTTCCATTTGTGAATGTTACCCAGGCTTCACTTCTTTTGAATATTGACAGACTGCTTTTTTCTGGAATTAATTGGAAATTATTAGTACTACTGTTACTTTGTTAAAAGGGAAGAAAAGGTTATTTCAGACAAAGTTGAATTTGTACCTTTCTCATTTTCCTTCATCACCCCCACTCCCATTTTTATTTATACTTAATCTGTGGCAAGAATCAACGTTCCCTCCCAATTTTTTATGGTGCTTTCATTTTTCTCTCAAACTGTTGCTGGAACAGGTTTGGCATATCAGGTGGCTACAAGCTGTTTCAAGTAGGGTGATTTAACAGCAGGTATATGAGAAACACGTTCTGAAAATAAAAGGCATTCATGTACAGGATTCCAGTCATTTATCCCTGAGCGGAGGAAATAGCTATCAATCCTTTCCTTGTCCATGGGCCTAGTTTTTTAGAATGTTTTTTTCATTTGCTATTCAGCTCTGTACAGCTGTTATTCAGATCCACCATCCTTAATCCCATGATAGGACATTCCATGTTGGTCCTTTGGGCATTGAAGTCAGGAATAGCACTTCTTTTTCTTTTTGAAAGTAGCCACCTCCCTCCACCTGTATTGCTCTAGCAAGGTGGCCGGGAATAGGATATATGTGGGGGGTTGGGGTTGGCAGCTCATCCAATTGCCTTGTCTTAGCATTTCTGTAAATTTTAATAAAGAGGCTGGGTGTTAGGAGATCTTCCTACCTGTGTTCCCGAGTGCTCCTTTCCTCGCGTCTCCCATGCCCCCGTCAATTCGAAGGCGATTTTTGCATTTCAGCATTGGTTTTAGGTACTACAGGTTGTGAAGCGCCTTTGATGTCCTGTGCCCTGCCCCGTGGAAGCAGGATTGGTTTTTGCAGCACCTTCCGTAACTGCGCCTAGGTTGCCACCTTCTGCCTCTTTATCACCAGGTTGTTATTTAAAACATTGGTGGCGGATCTGAATTCCAACTTTAGAACAGATGTGTGTCACACTTCCAGTCCTGCTATGTCTATGTTATATTTATTTGTTTTATAATATTTATTGTAGCAGCTTTATTTCTGTTTGGTGATATGGTTAAAAAAAAGTCTTTGTGTCATTGTAGGCTTTTTTTGTTTGTTTGTTTTTAATTGATTTGGATCTCCTGGAAGGGGCCTGGTAGAGTTGGTTGACCCATGACCCAGTTTCCACCGGCTGTTTCCCTGTCATTATTACCAGTGCCCTTGATTTGGATAATAAATGACTTGACCACTCTACCTGTGATGCATAAGTGTCTTAGGTAGTTTGCCTGCAAGTGATAGGAAATTAACCGTCTTCCATTTTTAAATAAATGTAATTGTCAGAAAATTGATTTTTATTTAATCAGAAATGTGTTTTCCTTTAACCCATGCTTTTTCATCTTTGTTTCCTTCTCCCAAATCAAGATGGCCTGAATTTGAAACCATAATAAAAAAACCAAGGTATGAACAAATTGCATAACGATGGTTTGCCAATTCTAGGCCAGTAATAGAAAATTCCTACCCCTACTCCCACTTCTATCCCCACTACTACTAATAGTATTTTTTTCATACATTATTTACATTAAGCCTCTAAAAACCAATAATTTTAATTTTGCTTTTATCTAGGAGTCATTGTGAGTTACATATTTAACATTTCTGGCTACTAATACGTTTCTGAGTTTTGAAATTTTACTTCCTGATCTGGCATCTGCCATGGACTGACTACCAATGCCACATTTCCGTCAAGACACTGGAATTCATCTCTAAGAAATAACTAAAAGTTTCATGATTACTCCCTTTCTCCCATGCCTTTGAATCTAAAGGGAGAAGGTGGCAGTGTGGACCTTATACTAAAGGAAGGCTGAGCAGAGAAATCATGATTATTGAATGCAGGTGGTGCTGAGCTCAATGCCCAGCAGTGAGCCCCCAGGAGAGGTTTGCTGTTAGTACATTCATGATGGAGTTTTCAAGTCTTTCCAATCTTTCCAGGTGACTCCAAGTATCAGCCTCTGGGTGGCACCCGTTCTGCGAGCTTTACTGACCTGGATGTCCCTGTTTTATTGCCCTAATGTACTTGAGTCCTCTTGAGATTTTCAGCGCCCATATGTTTGAAGAGTTGGCTATCACTGGAGAACAGCAGCCTATAAAGGCTTTTTCTTGGTGGATGAGCCAACCAACCTTGACAGATTACAAGAACTCTTGGTGTAGCTAGATACTATATCAAAACAATCTAGTTTTTAAAAGTGTGGATCATGTACCTTCTTGTCTTGTAAAGCAGTTCATTAACCTGGTCTGAATACAGCTTGATTATGGACACAGCTTTCTGTCAGTGGCCTGTACAGGGTTTTAATTTTATGTTTGTTGTTTTTTGTCTTTCAAATAAGTAGAGGAGAGCATCACAGGAAAATAAAATTGTATCACTGGGAGCTGTGCTTTTGGTTGGATTGGGTCCTTCATTTGGTTCTTGTTTCACGGTGGTGCAATACTTTTACTTACTTCCTCCCCATCCCCGCAAAGAAACAGTCATCATGGAGAGTATAGTTAACTGCAAGCTCATGAGATCCTGCAATGTAATGAGACTGTGCATGGAAATAGAATTGTCTTCTTATATGTGTTGGATGTCTTCTGGAGGATTATTCACATGTTTGAAGAGAAGTCATTCCAAGTTGAGTAACCAAAGGAGGAGGGTTTGAGGGACAGTGTCACATAAGGAATGATTAAAGGAACTAGCATTACTTAGTGCCATACCCTTTTGGGTGTTTTCCCCTGTGCTCTTTGATCACTGAAGAGGAGTCAGAAGATGATTTCTCAGGGTATATTTTTATAGACACCTGAATTCTGACAGTAATACTGGCCACACGAGATGGACGTTTGAAGCATTCATCTTGGAGGTTTCATCTTTTCTTTCTGATGGAATTTGGGCATAGGAGGGGGTACCATTTTGCAGAGCAGAGCTTCTGAAACTTGAGTGTGTATAGGAATCACCTGGGCATCAATGCAGATTCTGAGCCCCTAGATCTGGATGGGACCCAGGAGTCTACATTTCTAACAGGCTGCGGTTAAGGTACAGGTGGTCTGTGGGCCACAACTTGGAGTTCCAAGGCTGTGGAAGGATATGTTGAATCTCTAGCCTGGACAGTCAGCTGTGGAGAGTTGTTCCGTGGTGTTGTCTGATAAAAGGCATGTGATGCTGTCATGCACTTACTTTCTGAGCTCTGGTATTGTATGTATCTATTATAGAACTTGGAGCAGTGAGGGATTCTGTTCTCCTTTTTACCTTTTAGTAAAAAGATTCAGCGTCTAGGTTAGAGAGAAACGTATACTTCCATATCCTTGCAACACCAAGTTCTGGCCCACAGACCACCTGTATCTTAACCACTTGGCATAATGCTTTTTACTAATTCTAGTAAAAAATATTATACCATATGCAAGTTTGATTCCTGACCAATTGCTATTTTTGATAAGAAATTCTATTATTTTCAAAAGTGGCAATAATCCTGCAGTTTAAAAGGAGCCATCACTTTTCCTCTAAAGGGCGTATTCCTGTGTCCTCTATATTAAGCTGACAGTAAACCAGAGTGGATGGGGCACTTGCTTTGGGGGCCATTCCAGAGCGGGCCAAGAAGAGATCTCTCTATTTTTTGTGCTGCGCTGTGAAACCCTGACCGATTTCTCCTGCTGGGGAGCCAAGAGGCCTGAAGTGGTTTACAGAGGGCAAAGGGGATAATTTGGATTTTCAGACAGTGAGGTGCAAATGGGATATTAGTTGACTTGAACATATGATTGGGAATGAATTATTGGATTTAGAGGGTGAGGCAAGAGCATCATGAGAGATTGCTGGAAATATAGGAGAAGGAGTCTGAACAGATGTGGTAAATAGGGTAGGACAAGAGTAGCTGGAATAATTGGTCAACATTCAGCAAAAGGGAGCGTGACAGAGTTGTTACGTATGTAAGACTATGTGGACATCTGGAATGGCACTTTTTCTTGCAGGGAACACTGCAGAGTGGCTGAGGGAGGAGTGTTAGCAGCCACTGTGGAAGAAGGATGTCTCCACTAGGACACCAGCCTCTGCTGAGAATCAGAGGTGTGGCTGAGCCGTTTGGGATTCGTCTCTGTGGGGAGTGTTTTATGAGGATAGCAGTGTGACTTCCGGCACTGGATGTTAGACACTGAGATTAGACACTGGCAGGGCAAGTAGGGGTAAATAAATGTCAGTGGGAACAGTGAGACTGAGCTTCGTTGACTTTCTAATTGATTCCAGAAGTATTTATTCAGCTCTTACTATATCAGGCATGGTTTGGGAGCTGGGATACAGTGGTGAACAAGAGAAATGATTTCCTTGCCCCATGGTTAAATGGCTAATTAAATAAGATAGCTATTGAGAAAGAAAATGGAAAGGAAGCTCTGTATTGGGTGTATGAGTTTGCTTGACCTCTGATGATAGAGTTGTATCTGGGCTGGTTTTTTTTTTTTTGGAGACTTGCTGGAGTGCCCAGGCTGGAGTGTGCAGTGCCGCTATCTCAGCCCACTGCAAGCTCGGCCTCCCCGGGTTCAAGCCATTCTCCTGCCTCAACCTCCCTAGTAGCTAGAACTATAGGTGCCCGCCACCACGCCCAGTTAATACTTTGTATTTTTTTGTTTGTTTGTTTTTGTTTTAGTAGGGACGGGGTTTCACCGTGTTAGCCAGGATGGTCTCGATCTCCTGACCTCGTGATCCGTTTGCCTCAGCCTCCCAAAGTGCTGGGATTACAAGCATGAGCGACCGCGCCTGGCCATATCTGGGCTGTTTTTAAGAGCGTTCAGTACTGGTTGATCCTGAGTGAAGAATGATATAGCCAGAGCAGAGTTAGCATTAAACTGGAAGGCTATTTCTTCTGGCCTTCCTCTCCTGCATCTTGAATAGGTTGAGTGCAGGCACACCTTTGCTGTCTGCATCTGGGATTCTGCTAGAGGGGTATAAGGTTAGGATGATTCCCCCATGACTCTACAATTGGGAAAGGCAGCTTAATTGGGACTATTTGGAATTATTACCTACTGGTCTATCTCTTGTAAACAGCACAGAGTCAACTCATTTACTAGATTTATGTCTTGCATCAGCATTGAGGGAGCAGGTGACAAGTCTCAACCAGCACTGTAGATTACAAAAGAACGCTTGTGTGTTGTGTGTGTTTTAAGTTTGAATTTTAATGTGTAGCATTTGAAACCCCATAATCTGTGTCATGGATTTGCTTCTCCTGTATTTAAAATACTTTCTAGGTGTAATGAAGCTGCTTGTGTCAGTAACTGAACCTTAAATGTACTTCCTTTGCTGCAGTTTTCATCTCACATGGTTTATGTTTTAATTAGACATTAGTTGTAGGGGAATAATCCTCTCAACTGGAGGCTGAAGTCAGGGTGAAGGCACCAGCCTGCACAGGATGCAATAAATCGCCATGGGAGTTTTACATTGAAAGCTATTTTGGGGCCTTATAATTTATAAACTGTGTACATGTAGGAAATAATAGTTTATCATCTCACGTCATTGTTTGTTGTGGAGATTCGAACAATAAGAGTAAGAGCCTGATGGTGATGAAGAGAATTCTGTCTGACAGCCTTTATGAATAGGCTGAGGCTGTTGAAGAGGTGGATTTCAGCCTAATAAGCATTAACTCCTCCTGCAGTTAACACTATCATTCAGTTGCAGCTAATGTATTAGGAGAGCTTTCTTGCAAACCCAAGGGAGTTGCTGTAAAGATTAATTCAGCTACATCATGCTTTTCATGTGTTGTGGTGTCAAGTCAGGCGTTTTACTAAGGTTAGTTATTTGGGTTCCTGCATTTTTCTGGTTTTTAATCATTTGATTTGGAAGGGTCTCCAGTGACCTACACTCAGTAGCAGGTTAGAAATCGTGTTTCTGTTGTTAGGTTGAGGCAAGGTTTACTGGCTTCTTTTAGCCTTCATGTCCGAACCCTGACCCCTACCCTGGTCTGTGGGTGTCTTGCTGTCTTGGGGAAAACAGTGCCTTCTTCTAGAGGCACTGCCCAGCAATCGGAATCTCAGCCTGGCAGGCATCTGTGAGTGAAGGATGTCAAGGAGAAGGTAGGAATCCTAGTTCTCTTAGGCCTTTCTTCCTCTTGCTCTCATTCTAGGAAATCCTTGAAGCTTAATGAAAGTGCAGTTTAAGTTATTTAGGGCTTAAGAGTCTCTATGTGGTTGGATTTCTAAAACGAAGTTTGTATTTATGCAGAGTATAGGAATGTAAGTGCTGGAGGAGACCTCAGATCATCTAGACTTCATTGAATCCCATGAAAGTTTTCCCTGATCCTTCAGTGTTAGGGAGGAAAAACCAATTCTTTTGTATCAACCGGTAAAACAGCACCAGACTGCCCATGCGATATTCGGCCTTCTCCTTGAACAAAGGGAACCTGAATATCCAAAATACCCAAAATCATGATTTTACCTGGGATATTAATGTTTTTATAATAATAATAATAATAATTATTATTATTTTTAGACAGAGTTTTGCTCTGTCTCCCAGGCTGGAGTGCAGTGGCATGATCTCAGCTCAGTGCAACCTCTGCCTCCTGGGTTCAAGCGATTCTCCTGCCTCAGCCTCCCGAATAGCTGGGACTACAGGTGTGTACCACCACTCCCAGCTAATTTTTGTAGTTTTTTAGTAGAGACAGGGTTTCACCATGTTGACCAGGATGGTCTCAATCTCTTGACCTTGTGCTCCGTCTGCCTTGGCACTCCCAAGGTGCTGGGATTACAGGTGTGAGCCACTGTGCCCGGCCGTTTTTCTTATTCTTCTAAGGCCCAAAGTATCTGGGCTCAAATGCTTCCTTTTCTTTTCTTTTCTCTTTTCCTTTTCCTTTTCCTTTGTCTTGTCTTTTCCTTTTCCTTTTCTTTTCTTCTTCTTTTTTTTTTTTTTTGAGACTGAGTCTTGCTCTCTCGCCTAGGCTGGAGTGCAGTGGCACGATCTCAGCTCACTGCCACCTTTCTGTCTAGGTTCAAGTAATTCTCCTGCCTCAGCCTCCTAAATAGCTGGGATTACAGGTGCGTGCCTGGCTAGTTTTTGTATTTTTAGTAGAGGTGGGATTTCACCATGTTAGTCAGGCTAGTCTCGAACTCCTGACCTCGTGATCTGCCCATCTCGGCCCCTAAAAGTGCTGGGATTACAGGCGTGAGTTACTGCGCCCGGCCTGCTTTCATTTCTAAAATGAACTTTTATAAAATGCCTAAGTCTTTGATGTAGGTGTGTGAATGTAAGTCCTTCTTAGATTAACAGTGTACAGATAGCTACAGAAGAGAACCTCTCAATATCCTTAGCCATGTGAATCATCATCTATTCATAAGAACTGTAACGACTTAATCTTGCTGGTTCTTTAAACATGTATCTCTTCTCATTTACCTTGCTTTAGTGACTGTCGTCAACCATGTCTGTCTTTCTACCTCTTGCTCTGCCTCAAGTCCCTGTATAATTTTTTCTTCCCTCTTTAGTGCTGTCTTTCTTTATATCTTTATGACTGGAATTGCTGGAATAGTCTCTGGGCTGGCTACTCGTTTTTGGTCATCTCTGCATTCATTCTGTTAATTCTTAAGAACTTGTATTTGATCTGGAGCAACAGACATGAGGTTGCAGTTTGAAATGAGACCTTCAAGATCTGTCATTAATGTGTACATTGCCTCCTTCTGCAGTAATCTCTCCTTTCATTTGGGATTCTTTTACTTAAGTGGCCAATGCGGATCCAATTCCATGTCTTCTGACTGGACTGTAAATTTCTTGAATGCACGGCACCTATATCTGCTATAGCCTTTGAACTCCCAAGGGAGACAGCAACATTTTTAAGAATTCCGCACATATTTGTATTGCAGTGTATATTCTGGCATTGCTCACTTCATAAAACTCAAGTAAAATGATTCATTATCCTTCTAGTTGTGGGTATAACAACACCTTTTTCTGAACTTTGTCAGAAATATAAAACTGTATTACTAGTTGATGAACATATTTGGGTTTGGGGCGTATAAAGAAGTGAAATGGTTGTGTGTTGCTTTCATTCTTTTTAACAGCCTGTGGATTCACGTTTGTTCGAGGCCTATTCAGAAAGGTCATTGTCCCTTTACCTTAAGGGTGTAATTCTGACCTTCAGAACTGGGTCGTGGTCACACAGGACTTGTTGGGCAGTTCCTTTACAATAAAGTTTATTTTGACTCCGAATATTGGCTTGCTTTCTATTCAGTAACTCGTCTCTTTTCTTATGTTTCTCCAGGATGACAGTGATGGGATTCCGTGGTCAGAAGAACGGGTGGTACGTAAAGTCCTTTATTTGTCTCTGAAGGAGTTCAAGAATGCCCAGAAGAGGCAGCATGGGGAAGGCCTTGCTGGGAGCCTGAAAACTGTGAATGGTGAGTTGACTCTTGGAATATCTCGTTGGAATGTACGATATCTCTGGGCATGGACTTGTTTCTGAATTGGATGTGTTCTGGCAGCTTGTGCTTCCTAGTCTAGGCACCTAAGGGCAGTCTGTGGACTAGGTGAATCCGCACTCCGGACATACTGTTGGGTTTATAGACTTATTTTTATGTTCCGCGTTATATAGTGGACAAAATACCTTAGTCTGTTCTGTAGGTCCTGTCTTGCTGCTTTTTCTGTATGTATATGTCTTTCCACACTGGTATGTGAGCAGAACTCTTTGATGATCTTGCTGAAATGTGGAGTCTTTAGTTCTTGTTCCCAGGTTGTATAGGAAATAGCCTAAATCTTTCTGTCTACTGCTTTTCCTGCTCTCTGGCTCAACAGCTTTCTCATCCCTTCTTCCTTCCTTGCTGGGCAGGTTCCTGCAGTGGGACAGCTTTGCATACCTCTAGAAATGTGCTTTTTCCTGTATGGTTATCACATGACTCCTTGATGCCTGAAAAGAAACTTGTGCCTATCTGAGTTTGTTCTCATGTCTGTTTTGAACAGGGTTCGTAGGGTACAGATGAAGTCATCCAACAAAAAGTATCTGAGGACAAATATTTGCTTGTAGTTTACTATTTTATTTCAAGGGAATGCAGTGACATTCTGTAACCTTCTTGTGCACTTCTCAGGATTACAGTTAAAGTGAATGAATTGACCATGTTTTGGTTTATGCTTCCTTGGGGGCAGGGAGATGAGAAAGAGCAGGTTCTGTTCTTTTTTGAGAGCTGTGGCTCTGGTCTTAGGAGAGTCATCACATATGGGGTACTTGACAGTTTGTCAGGGTGCAAAAGGACAGGTTCACCATGGCTTCCAGTTTTTCCCCCACCACCTTAGTTGTAAGGTGAGTTGTCTGGCAGCCTGCTGTTGGAACCAGTGCTCACAGGCACTAGTGCACAACAGTACCTGTTTGCTGCTCTGTTTCTGTGGGGCCATGGCAGAATTTCCTGAGATGACCTCTCTGAACTTCACCATTCACCCTAGTTGTGCTGTCTCCTTCCACTGTTGCGTGACTTGAAACAAGAGCCTCTGTCCACCCTCCTGGGTTTTCTTTCTTATGGGTGACTTGCCTTTGGAGGTCAACCATTAAGGCCATAGTGGCTCAGTCATGTGTGCGTCCCTCAACAAATCTCAGCCAATATGTATGGGAAAGGCCTATTTTGCGTATTACCATTTGTGGAAAACAAAATAAGTTGTGGAATCTGTTGCCATAGCATCCAATTTAGACCCTCATAGCTGCTTTCCTAAAAGGCACTCTGCCTTGTTATGTGGGTCTTCAGCAGATAGGAACCCTAGCCATTCGTTGCTTGTAATACAGTAAACTAAAAACCTTGTGTCTAGTTGGAGAACATTAGATGTTTTATATATATATAGTTCGTGTTTTTTGTCATTGATTCACGTTGAATGTAGCTTCTTGCTTGATTGAATGTGGGGGGTTGGGTGTGATGGAGAATATCACTTAATCCTAGAGTTTAGAGTGGAGCAATGACTGCTCTGCTGTTAGATTGTATGGTTGTGATGCTCTCCCAGTACTGTTCAGGAGTGATGTAATGCCCTAGTGTTTCTTGGAATTGCCAACAGTGGAAACAAAAACATCCATATTTTCTTAACTGGGCAACACCAGCTTTTAGAACAAGAAGTTAGCCAGATGTCTGGGATTTACTAAAGGTAGAATTTGAGTAAATAACAAAAACTAAAATTTGTCATTCCAGAAGCAGCCAGTGCTGTCAGCCAGTTGGCCAAATGTAGGTTTAGCTCTGGCATTGTCGAGGGCTTGATTATACTGGGGAGAAAATCTAAGTTGGCAAAGTTGCCCCCATTGGAATCACTGAAGTCTTTTTATTTATTCTGGCACCACCTTCATAAAGGAAGGTTAGTTTTTGTCATGGTGGCACATGCCTCTAGTCCCAGCTAGTCAAGAGGCTGAGATAGGAGCATCACTTGAACCCAGGAGGTCAAGGCTGCATTGAATTATGTTCACACCACTGTATTCCAGCCTGGGCAACAGAGCAAGACTTTCTCTTACAAAATCATTATTTTGAAGGCAGCTACCATGTTAAACAAAGTGTGCTTTCTTATTTTGGGGTGCTACTTGGAATCACAGGAAACCAGAATTGGTATCATGGGAAGAGCTGCTCTTCTGTAGGTGTTTCGGAAGCATGATCCAGGGAAAGCTCAAACAGTAGGGAGCAACCAAGACTTTTGGGCTGGTGAGGTTGGGAGTAGGGGTGGTTGTAACTGCAAGCTGTGTTGTGCATATATATATATGGACATGTGTGTCTTTGTGTGTATATGCGTGTATGTATATGCATGCTCTGCTGAAAAATCCCTTTAGTTTGAATGGATACTTTATCTGTAGTCAGCCATCACTCATGTTCTATCCCATAGAAACACTTCCGAAATGTGAAATGAAACCAGAGGATAGGTTAGTGGGAGTGGAGGCCGGGTGTATTAGTTTCTTTTCATACTGCTGATAAAGACATACTCGAGATTGGGAAGAAAAAGAGGTTTAATTGGACTTACACTTCCACATGGCCGGGGAGGCCTCAGAATCATGGAGGGAGGTGAAAGGGACCTCTTACATGGCGGTGGCAGAGACTTATTCACTATCACAAGAATAGCACGAGAAAGGCCAGCCGTCATGATTCAATTCCCTCCTCCTGGGTCCCTCCCACAACATGTGGGAATTCTGGGAGATACAATTCAAGTTGAGATTTGGGTGGGGACACAGCCAAACCATATCACAGGGGATGGTCTATAATGGTGGTGGTTTTTTTGTGAGACAGAACCTCCCCGTCGCCCAGGCTGGAGTGTAATGGCGTGATCTCAGCTCACCGAAACCTCCACCTCCCTGGTTCAAGCGATTCCCCAGCCTCCCAAGTAGCTGGGATTACAGGCATGCACCACCATGCCTGGCTAATTTTTTGTATCTTTAGTAGAGATGGGGTTTTATCATGTTGGCCAAGCTAGTCTCGAACTCCTGACCTTGTGATCTGCCTGCTCCGGCCTCCCAAAGTGTTGGGATTACAGGCGTGAGCCACCGTTCCTGAGCCAGGATGGATAAGTCCATGCAAGATGTATGTCCTCTCCTCTCCCTTCCCCTCTCCTTTGTTTTTTTGAGACGGAGTCTCGCTCTGTTGCCAGGCTGGAGTGCAGTGGTGCTATCTCTACTCACTGCAACCTCTGCCTCCGGGTTCAAGTGATTTTCCTGCCCCAGCCTCCCTAGTAGCTGGGGTTACAGACGTGCGCCACCATCCCCAGCTAATTTTTTTTTGTATTTTTAGTAGAGGTGGGGTTTCATTGTGTTGACCAGGAAGGTCTCCATTCCCTTGACCTCGTGATCCACCCACCTCAGCCTCCCATAGTGCTGGGATTACAGGGGTGAGCCACCCTGTCCGACCCTCAATTTTTAATTTTTGTTTTTATTTGGTTAGTTCCCACCCCATAAGATTGCTCTTCAAATATCAAAATTTGTCCCACTGGTTCGTTCATTTTTAATTGTCACAGAAATTTGTCTGGTGGTAGAGTTTCGGATTGTGCAGTCCAGAGCCATTGCTAGGAGGTGGCATATGATGCTGTCCAAGCAAGTGTGAGAACATGTGCCTTAACCCCAGAGAGGGGTGGGTGGTGGTGAGAGCTTCTGCCTCTGTGTCCTCTTTCATGCTTTTGAGCTTGGGGACAGTGACATGCTTCTGAGAGCCCTGGTGCTTCCATCTGTAAACTGAAAGACCCATCTAACTATGGGGCCTTTATGACTGTTAGATGTAGTAGTGACTTTCTTAAAGTCAAACAGGTATTTACTTCATAGTAGCAGAATTGGAATTGCAGCTCAAGTCCTGTAAGTTTGAATCTAGTACTTTTTTGCAAGACAGAATGCATGGAAAGTAAATTGGATCTTTGCAACAGGAATATTGAAAAGATGTTTTGTTTTTTCCCATTTGCAGTTTTAAACAGCATTGTTTCTGGATCTTTGATTATTGGAAAATATAATTGGATGATTGGAGGCTTTCCTGAGAAAAATCATTTGTTTTTACTATAATATTTAAAAATAACAGCAGAATGGATTTTACAGAATTTTATCTAATTTGAGAATAAAATACACATGACATCTCTTGAATCATTGGCATCCTGGCGTGATGAACAAGCAGCCCTTTGCCCTTAATTTGTGTGAAGGGGGTCGGGTATCTGATGCCTGGGAACAGTGTGTGAACACTGCAGCTTGTATCTGAGCATGTGAGCCCAGCTGCCCTGGTTCTGCAGGTCTGTGAGTAGTAATAACCCAAGCAGACATAAGATAGTGGAGACCCCTCATTTTTCATGTCATAAAATTCATGTTTGCTATCAGTCTTGTTTTTGTGGTTTTACAGTGAGAAGGAATGAATTTTTTTTTTTTTTGGCCCTACTATTGGTAGGATATGTGAGTTTTGAACAGCCTCAAGAGTTTTCTGTGTAGCAACTGATGCCATCATTACAGCTTGTTGGTTATTGCTGGGCTTAAGCGTAGGATGGTAAGATTTGCTGATTGTGAGCCTTCTGTCTACTTTCTGTTGTAGATAATGCCACTTTTCATGGATGTAATAAATTGACAAAAGCTTTGGAAAGGACTGGCAGAGGCTGAGACCTTGGCCACTCTTTGAGGGCCCTTGGCCTGCTGGGGCTGAAATTAGGAACATTTAAATAATAACATGCTACACAAATAATGAGTACACATAATTACACAGTCAGAGAGGGGAGCTATTAGCTGTATTTGAATTTCATTTGCTTCCTATAAATGTCATCTCAGATCAAGTCCTTTGGCCAGCAAAACACTCTTGATGAGATTTAAGGGACCCTGGATTCATTTCGTTAAATTTACCCCAGGCAGTAGTTGTGATGGCTAACCTACATTGAATTCTCACTACTTGCCAGTTATTGTTCTAGTACTTTAGCTGTATTTTACTCATATAATCTTCAGAACAAGTAATTTTATAGATGAGGAAACTATATACTAAGAGTGGATTAGCAATTTGCCTACACAGCTATTAAGTGGAAGCGTCAGGATATAAGACCAGGCTTTTTAGATCAGAGCTCCCACGCTTTCTGGATTAGAGCTCCCAAGCTTGTAGCCACCCCTTAGATAAGGAGAAGTAATTTTGGATCCTTTCATAAAGATAGCATTCCAAAAATAAGAATTTGTAGGAAGATTTTACTTCTTTAAGTAGCTATTTCTTTGGAAGGAAGTATGTGGAATTTTTATTTTATTTTATTTTTTTTGTCGGGGGCTGGGCAGGGGATGGAGTCTTGCTCTCTTGTCCAGGCTGGAGTGTAATAGTGCAATCTCGGCTCACTGCACCCTCGGCCTCCTGGGTTCAAGAGATTCTCCCGCCACAGTCTCCTGAGTACCTGGGATTACAGGGATGTGCCACCATGCCTTTATAACGTTTGTATTTTAGTAGAGATAGGGTTTTGCTATGTTGGCCAGGCTGGTCTCAAACCCCTGACCTTGGGTGATCTGTCCGCCTCGGCCTCCCAAAGTGCTGGGATTACAGGCACGAGCCACCGTGCCTGGCCATCAGTAAGTGGAATTTTTTATTGGGAAAAAGAACCTTGGAAGGCATGGTAAATATTTATTAACCGTGTTTCTGGGCTTTATTTATGATTTGTAATTGAATTGATAGAGAGTATAAAACAATGTAGATGGTGAATTGGTTTACTCCTCTCTTCAGTCAGACACACAGATACATCCATTAGTTTCCATTTCCTCACTTACAGTTCTGTGTTTTTAATACTATTGTCGTTGGGGCTGACTGGAACTCACTGGAGGAATGGTGCATGGATGTTCTGGCAACATCTGCCAATTTGTAGCCAAGGACTAGTGTTGGAGGCAGAGATGTAGGACATTCTGTAGCCAACACCCCTAGGCCCCCTTCAAGAAATAGAATTTTGAGCTCTTTTCAGAATCTTTTAGTCATTTCCAAAGATTGTTGATGTGTATGGAATGAAATGTGGGCCCAACTGTGAATTCATTGTTCACAAAATATTTTCACACAAGTCATAAAAATGTATTTGTGAGTCAAAATAAAAAAAATGTCAGGTCACATGGTCTGATTTATGTAAGTTTATTTATGGGCCATATTTGAAATGAGTGTCTGGGGTGTAAAGTGACTTTCCCTCTACGAAGGGGGACACCTGTCCCTTCTGTTTTTGCTGGAGACTTTCAGGTCTAGCTGTTCTAGAGATGGTTATCATTATCATTTATTATTATTATTATTATTATTTTCTTTTTTTTTTTTTTTTTTTTTTTTGAGGCGGAGTCTCGCTCTGTCGCCCGGACTGGAGTGCAGTGGCCAGATCTCAGCTCACTGCAAGCTCCGCCTCCCGAGTTTACGCCATTCTCCTGCCTCAGCCTCCCGAGTAGCTGGGACTACAGGCGCCCGCCACTTCGCCCGGCTAGTTTTTGTATTTTTAGTAGAGACGGGGTTTCACCGTGTTAGCCAGGATGATCTCGATCTCCTGACCTCGTGATCCGCCCGTCTCGGCCTCCCAAAGTGCTGGGATTACAGGCTTGAGCCACCGCGCCCGGCCTATTATTTTCTTCTGAAGACAGTGGCTTGTGGGCCGGGCGCAGTGGCTCACACCTGTAATCCCAGCACTTTGGGAGGCTGAGGCGGGCGGAACACGAGGTCAGGAGATCGAGACCATCCTGGCTAACACGGTGAAACCCCGTCTCTACTAAAAGTACAAAAAAAAAAAAATTTTAGCTGCGCGTGGTGGCAGCCAACTGTAGTCCCAGCTATTCGGGAGGCTGAGGCAGGAGAATAGCATGAACCCGGGAGGCAGAGCTTGCAGCGAGTGCACTCCAGCCTGGGCAACAGATCGAGACTCCGACTCAAAAAGAAAGTGGGGCGTATGCTTCAGCTTTACCGAAGTGTTGATGTCTGTGTGCTAGTCTCCTCCTCTGCAAGCTGTAGGGAAACCAGCTGCAGCTTCAGTTTTCTCTAACACTCCTGTGTCTTGTCTTCCAGACTTTTCTTTCCTTCTCCTCTGTCCCCTGATGTGAGGACACACTCTGTGTGAAAGAAAGCTGGATGAAATGAAGGACTTCAAAGTTGTTGAACTTATTTTCTGTTTACCAAGCAAGCTACGTTTGTTGTGGAAAGGCGCGAAGGCTTGGGCTCTTTGTCTTTCAGCTGCTTTTTTTGATGTAGTGATGTGGGTGGGGCATTTCTCAGATTTTCATTTTGTAAGTGTTGGAGTTTTTGTTATGTGGGAGGCATTGTGGGTATAAAAACTGAGCTCAAGTTGCTTATTTTGGTCGAGTCCTAATACCTTATTTCATCCCTTCTAAGATATCATTGTGTGATGCACCATTATGTTATGTATCAGTAAGCAAGAACAAAACAGTGCTTCCAGTTATGAATGTGGGGCATCTTAATTATGAGATGCATGTTTTAACATGAGAAAAATAGGTGCAACTTAAAAATCTGTGAAGCAGGATGAAATACTGTAGGATAAATGCTTTAACAACGAAATGGGGCCGGGTGCCATGGCTCACGCCTGTAATCCTAGCACTTTGGGAGGCCGAGGTGGGCGGATCATGAGCCTGGCCGACATAGTGAAACCCCGTCTCCACTAAAAATACAAAAATTAGCCAGGCATGGTGGCGCATGCCTGTAGTCCCAGCTACTCAGGAGGCTGAAGCAGGAGAATTGCTGGAACCCGGGAGGCGGAGGTTGTGGTGAGCCAAGATTGGTCCACTGCACTCCAGCCTGGGCAGCAGAGTGAGACTTTCTCTCTCAAAAACAAAAAAACCAGAACAGGTGTATGGGTGAGTGCAGGAGGCTAGCAGGGAGGCAGATGATGTCAGAGGCATAGTTCTAAGATACAGGAAAAGTTTCATATCCATGAGCCTTGCAAAGGGGCCTTGAAAGATGCGAGAGTTTTCTGAGCAAGAGCTTGGGGTGGGCAGGGGTCAGTAAATATTTGACTGGACTATTTGGTGTCATAATCTAGTGGGACAAATGGCTGCAATGGTCGGTTTCTGCGGCCAAGTCACTTGTACTGGTCTGACGACAAAGGAGTGGTGTGCAAAATTAAGGACTACTAGAGCAGGAAGAGCCTTTTTAGAGGCATATAGGTCAGACTCATCATTTTACAGATGAGGAATTTTGAGCCTTGATGAGAAGCTTAACTGGAAGGAATGGATCATGCTGAAGCCTGATTGGAACCAGAAATCCAATTTAAGTGACAGTGAGGCGCCACGCTTCCTAGTAGGCATGGCTGCTTGCACGCATTTCCTGGAGCGTTAAGAATGGAGGTGCCTGAGGAGGTTAATGTGCTCCTCTTTCGGGTCACTTTGTGCTTGACACCCCCTGCCCCTCTCCTTCTCGCAGCCCGCCTCCTTTGTCAGTTCTGTGAGCTGGGCTCTGTTTCCCTGATTACATCATCATTCCCATCAAATCCTGGACGGCTTTAGGAGGGACACAGCACTCAGGTAGTGTTACCTGGTAGTGGAGTCTGTCTGTGTAGGGCTATAGGGTGGAGGAGGTGGTGTGTGTAGGGAGACAGAAGGCAGGGAGAGCAGTCTGAGCTCGAGTTGGGCCTATTTGCTACAACCTATTTGCTTGTGTCAGCTTTTATAGAAGTTCAGTTTCAAAGAAGTGAGGAAGGCAAATGGATGGAAATTTGTTGTAGTGTAGCATGTTTTTTTTTTTCTTCCTTGGAAACAGGGTCTTGCCTGTTGCCCAGGCTGGCCTCAAACCCCTGGGCTTAAATAGTCTTCCCACCTCACCTTCTGAGACACTGGGACTACTTCATGTATCATCATGCCCAACTTGGGATTTTTTTTTTTTTTTAACCTAAAGTTCCTTCTTTAAGAGTCTCTCTAGTTTCTTTGTGGATGAAATTAATCACCCCGCTTCATGACATCACACTGGAAATTATCCCTCCTTTCTTCATCATTTACCTCTCTTTCCTGGTTCATTCCCACCATTGTAGAAACATGTTCTTATTTTTCCCATAATAAAGTAAAGCCTCCCTTGTTCTTGCATCTCCTGCCTGCTCTATCCTTCTCTTAGTTTATAGCAAAATCCCCCATAAAAAAATGTCTAAAACGTTTGTCTCCATGCCCTTCTATTTATATTCATATTAATATCTTCCAGCCTTCCTTTGCTATTCACCTTTGAACCCCTCACGTTGGGCCACTTATCAAGGTTAGTAATGATTGCCCAAGCCACATTTCCATTATTCTGGGCTGTAATTGCCCATTCAGCGGCATTTACCGTGATTGAACATCTCGTGAACACCACCTGCCTGCTTGACTGCTGCATTTTGATTTTATTATTTTATTATTTTATTTTTTGAGATGGAGTTTTGCTCTTGTTGTCTAGGCTGGAGTGCAATGGCATGACCTTGGCTCACTGCACCCTCCGCCTCTCAGGTTCAAGCGATTCTCCTGCTTCAGTGTCCTGAGTAGCTGGGATTGCAGGCATGCGCCATGACGCCCAGGTAATTTTGTATTTTTAGTAGAGATGGAGTTTCTCCATGTTGGTCAGGCTGGTCTCGAACTCCTGACCTCAGGTGATCTGGTCGCCTTGGCCTCCCAAAGTGCTGGGATTATAGGCACTGCGCCCGACCTATTTTTTTTTTTTTTTTTTTTAATTTTAGAGATAGGATTTCCTTTTGTGGTCCAGGCCTGAGCGCACTGGTTCCACCACAGCTCATTGCAGCCTCAGCTCTCAGTCTCATGCTTTAGCCCCCTGAGTAGCTTGGACCACAGGTGGGCGCCACCACACCTGGCTAATTTTTAAATTACTTGTAGAGATGGGGTCTCCCTGTGTTGCCCACGGTGATCTTGAACTCCTGGGCTTAATTGATCCTCCCAAAGTCCTGAGATTATAGCTCACTGTGCCTGACCCACTTTGATTTTTTTTTTTTTTTTTTGATAGGTCGCATGAAGTTAAGATGTCCCAAAGCCAACTATCTGTGAGGTCTCTCATCTGCTTCTGTTCTCTGCTTGCCCCTTCTTCCCTTTTTCAGTAAGTGGCAGTTACTTGGTTCTAGTTGCGGTGGCCAAAACCTTGGAGTCATCTGTTACTTGTTTTTTCAGAGTTTTGCATTTAGCTTTGGCTAACCTGTTTTACTATTTATTTATTTATTTAGAGACGGCGTCTTGCTCTGTTGCCTAGGCTGGAGTGCAGTGGGGGCTATCACAGCTCACTGCAGCCTTGGCTCCTTCCCCCTTTAACATGCCCTTCCCCCGAACTCAAGTTGCTGGGACTACAGGCGTGTGCCATAATGTCCACCAAATAGACATTGTGTTGCCTAGGCTGGTCTCGAACGCCTGGGCTTAAGTGATCCTCTTCCCTGCCTTGGCCTCCTGAAGTGTTAGAATTACAGGTGTGAGCCACTGCACCAGTCCTTAGTTAACCTGTTTGAAACTCACAGGACCTTTTGATTCTGAACTTGCGCTACTGCTTCTGTTCCACGTTGTCATACTTTATAGCTTAGGTTATGTTGCAGCCTCCCTGTGCTCTGTCAGCTTCTGCCTTTGTATTCCTCCAGGCAGCAGCCAGCATAAACCTTTAAAAATGTAAATTAGGCTGTGCTATGCTCTGTTCTGATTCTGGCATATCTGCCTATCCTCTTAATGTGAAAGCTAAATGTCCTCATGGCTGGCCGCTTGATGGGGCCCTCATATCACTCTGTTCTCATTCTCTCTCTGTCCGTCTCTCTGCCTCACCCACTCCAGTCTTCCTGGTATTTTAAATACACAAAGCATACTCTGTTTAGCTCCTGCTGATCCTTGTGTTGAGATTCTCTCCCTTCTGGTATCTATGTGACTTCATCTCTCTGTACGTTTCAGGTTCCCCTTTAAGTGCCCCCATACCCCGGAATGTTCCTTGAAAATCGTAGTAAAAAGGGTACCTGCCTCTGTTACTCCTTAGCACTTTACCTTATGAAGTCTGTCTGTACAGCGTTTCTCACTGCCTGACATTGTAGTACTGTGAGGGAGGGGTGTGTGCATGTGTTGATTCCTGTCTAGCCACATTCGATTGTAAGCTGTTCGAGAGGAAAACTTATTTTATTTGTATCGACTGCTGGTCTGTTCCCTGTGCCTGGGATCTGTGAAGTCTGTGTTGTGTGAATGAGCGTGCAGACGGCTCAGTGGCCCACCTGCATGCCACCCACGTCTCTACTGTCCCCTTTCCAGCACGTCTTGTTGCCATGCTGTGGATGTGCCACACTCTGTTCAGGGGACTGAGAGTCTGCCAACCGGGACTCCAGATTTCATTTTAGAAATGCTCACACTGTGACACCCTAGGCTCCCAGATGTCAGCTTATCTTATTTTTCCCCATTGCCAGAGGGAAATGTGCATTCATAATTGTGTGATATTGTGTCCAGAATTGGTGGGTTCTTGGTCTCACTCTTAAAGATGATGTGTGGAGTTTGTTCCTTCAGATGTTCAGATGTGTCCGGAGTTTATTCCTTCTGGTGGGTTCGTGGTCTCGCTGACTTCAGGAGTGAAGTGGCAGACCTTCACAGTGAGTGTTACAGCTCTTAAAGGTGGCGCATCTGGAGTTGCTCTTAAAGGTGGCACATCAGGAGTTGTTTGTTCCTCCTGGTGGATTCGTGGTCTCGCTGGCTTCAGGAGTGAAGACCTTCGCATTGAGTGTTACAGCTCTTAAAGGTGGCACGTCTGGAGTTGTTCATTCCTCCCGCTGGATTCGTGGTTTTGCTGGCTTCAGGAGTGAAGCTGCAGACCTTTGCAGTGAGTGTTACAGCTCATAAAGGCAGTGCAGACCCAAAGAGTGAGCAGCGGCAAGATTTATTGCAAAGAGCGAAAGAACAAAGCTTCCACAGCATGGAAGGGGACTCGACCTGGTTGCCACTGCTGGCTCAGGTGGCCTGCTCTTATTCCCTTATTTGGCCCCTCCCACATCCTGCTGATTGGTCCATTTTACAGAGAGCTGATTGGGCTGTTTTGGCAGAGTGCTGATTGGTGCGTTTACAATCCTTTAGCTAGACACAGAGTGCTGATTGGTGTGTTTACAATCCTTTAGACAGAAAAGTTCTTCAAGTTCCCACCCCATTAGCTAGACACAGACCTCTGATTGTTGCATTTACAAACCTTTAGCTAGACACAGAGTACTGATTGCTGCGTTTACAATCCTTTAGCTAGACAGAAAAGTTCTCCAAGTCCCCACCCGTCCCAGAAGCCCAGCTGGCTTCACCTCTCTCACTGGCACTCGCTGCAGGACTTTGCGGCACCTAGCCTGGGCACTCTGGCAACCAGCGGGAGCTGGCCCGTGCTCAGCAGGAACCCGAGCTGGCCAGTGAGCGCCAGGCACAGCCCCGGCTCCCGTCGTGCCTGTCTCCTCACAGTTCCCCGTGAGCAGAGGAAGTGAGCAGAGGGAGTCAGCTCCAGCCTCAGCCAGCCCCAGAGAGGGGCCCTCATAGCACATCGGCGGGCTGAAAGGCTCTTCGGTGGCCAAAGCAGACGCCAAGGCCGAGGAGGTACCGATAGTGAGCGAGGCCTGCTAGCACTTCTCGGTATGTCTCACTATCATAGAGATTCTTGGAATAGGATCAGCCTTGTATCCTTTCTTTCTGAACCACATTCGTTGCATCCCTAATTAGGTACAAGGTATGTTGCTTGGTAGTTTAAATTAGAATTGGGCTTTTAAGAAAAAGTTTAAAAAAAAAATTGTGTCTCAACTCTCAATTGATTTTTGTACTTTTACTAATATTTTTGGGTTAATTTAATGGGCCTCAGGTGTTAAGCAACTTGTACAAGGCCACGTAGCAGAGAAGTGGTCAAATCAGGGTTTGAACCCAGGACTTTTGACTCCATGTATCTATCTCTCCCTCTCCCTCCCCCTTCTTCTCCCTCTCCCCTCCTCCTTCTCTCCTTCTCCCCTCCCCCTTCTTCTCTCCTTCTCCCCTCCCCCTTCTTCTCTCCTTCTCCCCTCCCCCTTCTTCTCCCTCTCCCCTCCCCCTTCTTCTCCCTCTCCCCTCCCCCTTCTTCTCTCCTTCTCCCCTCCCCCTTCTTCTCCCTCTCCCCTCCCCCTTCTTCTCCTTTCTTCTCCTTTCTTCTCCCTCTCCTTCTCCCTCTCCTTCTCCCGGTCTCCCTCTCTCTATTTCTGTGTGTGTGTGGGTGTGTGTATGTGTGTGTGTTTAAACTGAGGAAAGCCTTTGAAACCACATATCTCGAGTGTATCTTGAGACAAGTGTACACATATAACCGAGCTAGCAGCACTCCAGCTGACTGGTAGGTAGAGTACGATCCTGTCACCCTGAAACGGTTCCTCCTTCTCCCTTCAGTACAGTTGACATGTTTGTTTGTTTATTTAGAGACAGAATCTTGGTCTGCCATGCAGGCTGGAGTGATCCTCCCTCCTCCTGGCATTACAGGCGTGAGCCACTTTGCCTGGCCACTTGAGTTCTTTAAATGTATTTGCTCATTTTGGAGTTTGTCAATACCACTGTCTCTATTTTTAAGAGCTGTTATGCTTATCGATGGGTTTTTGCTGTTTGTCCAGAATGTGCTGGGTGTCTGAGAGTGTTGGGGCTGAAAGTGCCTGAAGGCCAGAGGCCCATGTGCGTCCCCTTAGCAGCTCCAGAAGTGGCTCATGTAGGCACAGTGTTTGAATAAGAACCCTGCGATTGGAAAGATGGTGACATTCTCAGAGTCAGACTCTCTCTTAAACTGGCATCATGGTTTTTGTCCTGAACTGTTGTGTAAAGTCGGAGCAGATGGGCTTTGGAGCAGGCTTCATTTTGACTGTCTTCAGTGTCACCTTTCTCATGTGGCACGTTAGCCACCACTGTTTTTAATCTGTGAATATTCGGAGTACTCGCCTGGGTGTGTATTAAAATTAATACTTAGAAATTCTGGAACTAGGGTCCCAGACTTGGCTTTTTTCCCCAGAGGTACTCTATAGAGACATCAATAGTCTTTTGCTAGTGCAGTGTGTCTTTAGTTAGATTGAATCCTGTGGGGAGCCCATGAGCGCTCTTTGTCGCCCTTGAGGATGCAAAGACAGTGCCCATGGTGGGATAGGATTGCTAATCATATTTTTTTTTGGCTGTGGTGAAAGTCTGTATATTAGTCAGCTCAGGCTGCCATAATAAGTTACCTTAGACGGGGCTGCTGATACAATAGAAATTTCCATTTTTCACAGTTTTGGAGCCCTTAAGTCCAAGATGAAGGTGCTGGCCAGCTGGGTTCCTGTTGAGTTCCCTCTTCTTGGTTGGTTCCTCTGAGTCTTCCTCCTCATGCGAGGACACCAGCCCTCTCAGGTCAGAGCCCTGTGCCCCCATGACCTCATTTAACCTTTGTCACCTCCTCATGGACCTTAGGGGTTAGAGGTTCAACAGAAGACTTTGTGGGGAGCACATTACAGTCTCTGCAGGCCTTGGAGATGGTGACAGTTTTATTCCATTCTAACTGTAGATGAAATTAACCTCCATGTTAATCTGCAGCATATTTTCTTTTTTGCTTGTGTGATACTAGAACATTTTCCTGATAAGTCAGGAAACCTTAAAGTTGTTTGACCTTTGAGAAGGCTGGATGGAGTGACTGCTTTTGAGAGGGGGATGGCGGTTGTGATGGCCCTGGAAGGATGTTTCTGTTGTCATAGATTATTTGGGGAAGCATTGTGGAATTATTTGAGGACTTTTGAGGTTGAGGGAATCCTATTTGTTAAACGGTAATTCATCTTATCTGCCTATTGTGACTCCCAGCCATTTTTTATTCTTGACATGTAATAGAAAGGAAAGACCCTGCAGGGTTACCATATAGGGCTTCCTACAGCCAGAGGTGACTTGTTTGTGAATAGGATTTATTAATGTTCTTTCTTATAAAGTGATATTGTCCCCTGCTAGAGAAAGACCTCATGTGTTTTCTAAATCTTCAAATTCTGTGATATGTGTATTTAAGTAGCTTTAATTACTATCAGATTTATTGTAATGGACTAGGGTAGTTTTGCTGTGCTTGTGAATGTCTTCGATCTGATTTCCCTCAAATGTAGAGGGCTCTTTACTTAGCTTTTGGAAATAACCTGTTATTACTAGAGCCACATTAAGTGTTGAGAGTCCTGTATGGTATATCTTTAAAAGCCAGAAGAGTGATTACTAGATATGCTTTTGGGAAATTACCCTACAGTCCACAAATCCCTTAATTTACAATTTGATTTTTAAGCTCACCTGCTGCCAAATCGCATCTGTCCTTCTAGCTTCCTCTTTAGGCTTTAAGATGTTTCTGTAGAGTCCCAGATTTAGCTTCTTCATAATTTCTTTCCCAAAGATCATAAAAACAGTACAGGTCTGTCTTTCAAGGAGGTGTGGGGATGAGGAGAGAAACATGAGCTATTTTATTATCTTGGACCTGCCTATTGGGAGAGCATTTGCCAGTGACATCCCATCCTTGATTATAAATTGGCAAGGCCAAACCTGTACCCTGCCATTGACATCCAAGGAGAGCTGTCTCTTGTGTTTCAGGGTAACTCATGCCCTGCATGCCTTCAGACCTCATGGCTTTTCTCCCTGACCTGTTACTAGTGTTCTTGCCTCATTTATGCTTTGGAGCTAATGGCTGGTTCAGCTCTTTCTGTATACAGGTTGTCTTCCTGTGTGATCTGCCCTGCCCTTGTCATCTGGGTAATCCTTAAATGAGTCCCTGTTTTCTTTTTGCAGATAGGTGGGTGCTTGGTCATGCTTGGTACTGCCATCTTGGTGACTGGAAAGGCCATGTGCACTGAGGCTCCCAGGCTGGCTTCTGACAGTCTCTGAAGTGGTCGTCTCCTTTTAGCTTTCCATGGCTTTCAAAGTTATGCTGCCATCTAATACATGAAGGCAGTCCAAGGTCTACCATTTTGCAATCATTTATTTAACTGTCTTATATAGTTAATCAATTTATTTAACTATTTGTTTTTATTTTTTCTGTTGCCCAGGCTGTAGTGCAGTGGTGCGATCTCAGCTCACTGCAGCTTACGCGCACCGCTGCCAGCAATCCTCCCACCTCAGCCTTCTGAGTGGATGGGACTATAGGCACGTGTCACCACGCCTGGCTGATTTTTAAATGTTTTGGTAGAGATGGGGTGCCAATATATTGCCCAGGCTGGAACCCTGTTATTTTTGATAGTCTCCTTCCGTCCCATGTGATTGGGGTTTTCACCAAGGGACCCATGCTTTTGAATGCATATTTGAAAAATAGCATCTTGTCACCTTCTAGAGTGAATTTAGAACAATGAATCTAGACTGATTTGTTCCCTAGGGGCTCCCCCAGCAGTGTAACCTCCGTGAGATGACTTTGTTCCTAGTGTCATTTGAAAGGGCCTTCCAGTTTGCTCAGTTGGAAAGTGTTACAGAGTTTTAAAGGGTGAGCTGGAAGGCTCTCAGCTGGCACTTTCTGAATCCCTCTGAGGAAAATGTTGGCAAACTCTCCACTCTGCCTGAACTCTTTTTATAAATGGAGAAGCCAGGAGTTGGGAAACCACCACACAAAGTGAGGTCGAACCCTCTGCGGAAACGTGTCATTATCCTAGCTAAGACAGTGGACTATTCTATGGTAATATGATGGTGTGGACCCCCTCCCACCCTTTGATGTTTTGATGTTTCAGAGAGCACTTCAGTTCATCTTCCTACTACCAAAAATAGAAGTGTGTAGAGCAGCAATTTACAGTGTATTTCTGTTTTTAACTGGAGAGCCTTTTTTTTTTCCCCACGAGATGCACATGGCTTTTAGTTTCCTTCTTGGACAACTTAAATGAAGAGGGCAGTGCTTGAGTGCTTTATTCAACAGGTGTCCCACCTTCTAAGGAAAGTCGACTTTTTTCACCCCCTGTCTCCTCCCCTTCCGTATTTCAGAGAACAAGTTTCCACGGTAAGGAGGAGGAGCTTGCCATTGATTTCTTCTCATGTTTGTTGCCATCTGTCTCACTTGCATTTCAGTCTGACGAGAAACCCAAGGTGAATGTGCCATGGAGCTCAAGAGGTTTCCATGCTCCTGAGCTGTCTGACTGCAGAGCCTGTAGCCACTTCTGCCTAGTCCCCAGAGAAGCCTGGAGATGGAGAAGAACCCAACAGAGCATGTTGATGTGGGGTTCTTTATCCTTTCATCGCTGCACTGCCGCACACTCAGGTCAAGCAGGGACGTCGTTCCTAGCACTGTCCACATTGTGCAGCTCATGCTTGGTGCTTCTAGCCTTCTGGGGTCTCCCTTTATGGACGAATTCCAAGGGAATAGGTTAAGATTGCCATCAAGTGGCTGTTCTTGGTAGTGGATGTTGACATCCCTGCTGGCCGATTTCTTAGCCCCTCTGTGAGAACCTCTGTGCAAGGGATTGCCTGTCCTTTTGTCGGGGTAGGCAGTTGTTGACAGAGCTCAGGACATCTCTGAGAACGCAAGCTGGGCCTTCTCGTGTGTGCTCTGTAAAACTGAAGGTGGGCTGGGTTGTCCCTGGAGCTGTGAATACAGACCATCAGAGATTTCCTGGAGAGAATGGCTGGGCATCTACCCTCCTGCCAGCTAGGGTCCAGTAGGCCACAGTCCTCCAGCTCTGCTAGTGGAAATTGTTGAAGAATCAGACTGTCATCCCTATAAGTATAGCCCAAGGTCCCACCAAGGGTTCAAAGAACCATCAAACTTGATACCACCATTCTGTTTGGTTTGTTTATTGTTTTCCATCTCAGAAAATGAGATACTCCTTTTTTTTTCCCCCTCCCTCAGATGTGTTATTCTTATGATTAATGCAGTTGATTTATTTCAGGTTCTTAGTGCCTGGAAGAATATAAACATTTAAAAGGGTGATCATTACTGAGGTTGTAGATATACATTACCCCATGACTTCCTATTTGTGCTGTAGCTTTGTCATGAAGCAGGACACCTAAGGAACGGTTTTCAAGTTGCTTTGCCTCCTTCCTAGGTTCTGAATGCCAGTGTCTTGTAATTAGGCCTCACCCTAGGACTTGGCAAGCGAGCCGAGAGCGCTGCGGCTCTGGCAGGCATAGAAGGAAGGATTGCCTCTCTAGTTTTCACCAGCAAGGCATCCTCAGTGGTGTTGGTGAAAGCTGCCCTGTAGGCGTAGTTGGTGTTAGGTTTGTATAGGAGGGGTACCCCACCCTTAGCAGGGCACAGAGTATTGGATTCTGAAGTCTCTGAGGAGTCCTAGCAGAGAGTTTCAGAGCCAGTATGTGGTATGTAATGGAGGCTAGATCTGTTCCAGCTGGGTCAGCGGGGAGGCCCGAGACAGACAGAGGGGAGAAAGTGACTGTGGGAGAGCATGTGATGGGGACAAGCTCTATGTTAGGGTCAACAAAAGAAAATTCTTAAGGCCTATCTATTTTAGGCAGCTTTTTAGAAATGATAAAGGCTGTGTTATGCAACCATTCACTTTGCAATCTGTCAAATCATATTAAACCAGAATTCCTGGACTGTAGCCACCTCAAGCAATATTGAATGCATCAAAAATTTGATATGTTGGAATGGGCACTGACATTGGATGGTAATTCTAGTTCTACCAGTAACTGGATGTCTGTGAGCAAATGATGCCTTCACTGGCATCCTCCTTATGTAAAACAAAACACTGGATCCCTTGGTCCCATTTGGTGTTGTTTCGGTGGTGAGTGGCATCAGGAAGTTGAAGGCATGCTCCTGCTCTCCCACTTTGCTAGCTCTCTCATGCTTTGGGGTCAGGGAAGCATTTGCATGATTTTGCAGAATTTGGAGGGAAGCGAATGAGAAGTATTCTGGAGGAAATGTGCCCTTCATAGCTACTGACCCTGTCCTTTGGTCTGTGAAGGCACCAATACAGTGATCCCAGAGTGGTGTGTGTGTGTGTGTGTGTGTGTGTCTGGAGGTGGCAAAATGTGAGTCCAACTCGGCCTAGGTTTTAGTGGCACTTTGTCCAGAGTGTTAGTTGATGATTGCTGTCCTTCCTTTACTGGCCAGCCACAGTAAGGTGGCCTAAAACCATTTCTCATAAAAATCACCCTTTGGGATATTCGTTTGTGTGTGAAGTTTTCCCTACAGTTTTTAGTTTTCTGAATAAGCCTGTGGCTCTTTAACAGTTCCAGTCTCTATTTCCCCTTCTCCACTCCCCTGCAAGCTAGACTGATTACCACCTCGAGCCATCTGCTACTGAATTTAAGGTGATTTGTCAGCCTGCTGCTGCATTTGCCCCCTGAAAAGGATTCACCTTCTGTCTGACTTGCCCAGTGTATGGGGGAGGTGGTGAGGAGGGGGTTCTAAACTTGTAACAGGGGACAGCAGAGGGATGAGGGACTGCTGCAGACATGGCGGCAGACATGTTGGTCAGCATGGTCAGCAGTATAGGTCATTGCTACCCAGCAGAACTTTGTGTGATGTTGGAAACATTCTGTGTCTGTGTTGTCCTATATATATAGTAGCCACTAACTGCCTGTGCTGCTTGAACTTTTGGAGCTTTGCTGTCGTGATTGAGAGACTTTTTTTTTTTTTGAGACAGGGTCTCGCTTCGTTGCCCAGGCTGCTGGAGTGCAGTGGTACGATCTTCGCTCATTGTAACCTCCACCTCCTAGGTTCAGGCAATTCTCATGCCTCAGCCTCCCCAGTAGTGGGGGTTACAGGCGCCCACCATCATGACCAGTTAATTTTTGTATTTGTGGTAGAGATGTGGTTTCACCATGTTGGCCAGACTGGTCTCGAACTCCTGACCTCAAGTGATCTGCCCACCTCGGCCTCCCAAAGTGCTGGGATTGTAGGTGTGAGCCACCATGGCTGGCCAACAGACTGAATGTTGTATTTGATTTGGTTTTGGTTAATGTAAAATTAAAAAGGCATGCGAATCAAGTTAATGTCGCCATAGAGACAGGATAAGCATGAAATGGTGGTAAAATTCTTCGCGTGTATCCCTATGCTCTGTTTGTTCTTGCTTTTGGCAGGAAGTCTTCCTGGGTAGTCTTTCAACTATCCTCATGGTGTATTATGTAGACAGTTCTGACAAAGTTAAAAAAAAAAATTGATATTTTACTCAAATGCCTTTTAGTCTTTTGGGCAATGTTAGAATATGTTTTCCCATGGTATCCATGCCACTATATTGAGAATATAATGAACTACAACCTAGCAATTTATTGCTGAGTTCAAAATTATCTTTGTCTGCCTTTGTCATTTACCTTATCTAGGTTTTCCCTTAGCTCCATGTAAATAATGTTGGTAGCTCCATCTCATTTCCATCATTGAGTAATTCTCTTGTGATTGACTCTACTTCTGTGCTGTTGACACAGCCAGTTTCCCTGTGATACCATGTAAATTTTAAAATTTCCTTTCAGCATATTACTAAAGAAAGTCATCTGAATTGTGGAAAAATTCAAGATTTCAGAAAACTGTAAAGATTGCCACTGGAGAGAATACCAGAAATGGTGTTCCATATTTATCACAGCACTTGGGTTATTTCTGGTCTTCTCCATGATATATGAAGCTTTTAAGGAAAATGCCAGGAAGAATATACACGAAATTGTTAACAGTGATTACTGGTATATTGGGACTTGGATGATTTCACTGCGTAAATAAGAGGAGGAGGATTCTAGGTAGTTTTGACATTTATTTAAATGTTTAGTAACAGAATGAGGTTATGTTAGCAGGATATAAAAGGCACGTATTTTGAGAAAGACACAAAACTGCTTTAGTTACAGAAACAAAATCAGCCTGCAAACAAAGAAGCAAAAATTGGAAAATTGAAATTAATAAAGACCTAAATATCTAGAAAACATTATATGTGTAGATTTCTGCGTGTTATATTCAGTGCTCGTGAAATTCTATTTCATCTCAGAATCTGAAGATGAGGTCTTCTACTTCCTAGGAATTTCTCATTTTAATCAGTGAGTGTTGAGATATCATAATTCATTGTAAATTATATGAGCCATTTCTAGTCTAATAATTTCAAACATAAAGAGATGAAGAGTTTTTTTTACACATTTGCCTTTCCCAGAGAATGCTGAATGTTAGGTGCATTGTACGTAGCGTGGGGCTTCCCAGATAAGAGCACCTCAGGCTTACGCAGCCCTGGATTGGCCCTGAGACACCGCTTACTCTTCAACAGCATAAATGCATTGCAGCATTGTGAGGGTTATTGAGACGAGCAAGGCCAATGCAGTGGCTCACGCTCATAATCCCAGCACTTTGTGAGGCTGGGGTGCCTCGGGAGGATCGCTTCAGGCCTGGGCAACATAGTGAAACACCATCTCCACAAAAAATATAAAAAATTAGCTGGGTGTGGTGGCGCCTCCCTGTATGTAGTACAGCTACTTGGGAGGCTGAGGTGGGAGGATTGGTTGAGCCCGGAAGGTCGACGCTGTAGTGAACCTAGATCGCGCTACTGGACTGCAGCCTGGGACACAGAGCAAGACCCTGGCTCAAAACAAAACAAAACAAAAGATGATCAAGACTAAATCTTCTTCTTGAAGGAACATGACAGTTGAGTAAATGTTACCTTCGTACCTTTTGAAATTATATTGGAATAGCACCTGTCAAATGGAAAGAAGAGCAGACGCTCTCTAGGCAGAGGAGAGAATAGTCAGAAAAGGGAACAGCATGTGCAGAGGCCTTAAAGCTCCAAGGGTCAAGTAATAGAGAGAATGTGTCAGCTGCGGCACATGTAGGACTCAACCCAGCTACCCCAGTGGCTATATGCAGTAATTCAGAACCAAAGCATTGCTGATTGGTCTATTGCATGGCTCAGGAAACCGATGTAGAAGAATTCTTTTTTTTTTTTTTTTTTGAAATGGACATAGAATTTAAACCAAAGACAAAATAATTAAAACAAGCTACATTTAAATTTTCGCTTCTGTCGTTAATTTGTTGTATTAACCAACAAACTAATTATTAGAAGCAAATCGTTGCTTCTGTTATTGGTTTGTTAGTATTAATTTCTAGAAATTACCAGATTACAGATTTGTTAGCCTCCATTTCCAAGTTGCTCTTTTGAAAGATTTTATCAGTTAATCACACTAGCAGCACACGGGAGTACTACTTTTGTCAGAGTCAGAAATTTGAAGAGGTGATTACTCACTCTTCAGTTTTGACCTATCAGCCTTTTGTTTCAATGCTTTTTTTGGGGTGGAGGGGATGGAATTTTTGCTCGTTGCCCAGGCTGGAGTGCAATGGTGTGATCTCGGCTCACTGCAACCTCCAGGAGTCCTGAGTAGTTGGGACTACAGGCACACGCCACCTTGCCCAGCTGATTTTTTGTATTTTTAGTAGAGATGAAGTTTCATCATGTTAGCCAGCATGATCTCAATCTCCTGACCATGTGATCCGCCTGCCTGGGCCTCCCAAAGTGCTGGGATTACAGGTGTGAGCCACCATGCTCGGCCTAATTTTGTATTTTTAGTAGAGATGGGATTTCTCCATATTGGTCAGGCTAGTCTCTAACTCCCGACCTCAGGTGATCTGTCCACATCAACCTCCCAAAGTGCTGGGATTCCAGGTGTGAGCCACCACTCCCAGTCCTTTTTTGAGACTGATTCTCACTCTGTTGCCAGGGCTGGAGTGCAGTGGCGAGATCTCAGCTCACTGCAGTGTCCGCCTCTTGACTTCAAGTGATTGCCCTGCCTCAGCCTCCCGAGTAGCTGGGACTACAGGCATGCACCACCATGCCTGGCTAATTGTTTGTATTTAAGTAGAGACAAGGTTTCACCATGTTGGCCAGGATGGTCTCGATCTCCTGACCTTGTGATCCGCCTGCCTTGGCCTCCGTAAGTGTTGGGATTATAGGCGTGAGCCACTGTGCCTGGCCTCAGCGCTTTTAATATACAGTTTTCCTTTCTTCACTATTCCTAAGTAGGTAAACAGCTTTTTTTGTGATTCTGGTTCAATTTTATACTATTAAGTAATGTTTTCAGAATATTCTGAAAAAGGTTGATCATCTTGTTTGACTTGGCATTATTTCTGTGTTCACCTTTTAAAATTCATTAACTGGATCACCTTCAAATATGTTAAGTACGTTTTATTATGTGTTTCTTCTTCCAACCAAAAAGCCAACAAGATATATTGAACCAAAATTTGGGTATTTTATTACCATAGAAGCTTATGAATGCATGTAGATAGTCCTATATGTTTACAGTGTTTCACAAACCCTTTTACTTGTGTAATTAATGCCCCCAACCAGTGTTGTCCTTATTTCCATTTAACAGGCGAGGAAGCTGAGGCAGAGAGAAGTCTTATGATTTTTCTTAATCATTCTTAATCATAGCTGTATGTGCTGTGATCCACTAAGGTTTTTAGTGCAAGATGTTTATCAAGTAAGTCAATATTTTTTAATTTAAAAAATTCATGGAGAATGCAGTAGTCCTCCCATATCCACAGGTGATACATTTCAGTACCCTCAGTGGAAGCCTGAAACTGTCGCTATTACCAAACCCTATATATGCTGTGTTTTTTTCCTATACATAAATACTATACAGTGCAGATCATTCACGTCCTGGGCAGGATAGTTCAAGGTTTCAGCATGCTACACGAAATGTTGTGCAATTTAAAACTTATGAATTGTTTATTTTGGGGATTTGTAAATTTACTATTCTCAGACCTTGGTTGACCACGGCTGACTGAAACCTTGGAAATGTAAAACGCAGATAAGGAGGGCTACAGTGTTGTCTGAATTTGAACGAGTACATTAATTGTAGTATTAACAACCCAGTTAGTTTCACAAGTTTGCATACTGTCACCCAGTCCAGGTCACCCTACTACGTTCTTGTAATTATTGGTATTATTTTATAATTGTACAGTGTGGCCTTGTCATGTTGGCAGAGTTCAGCACTGTTGGTGTTTCAGGAATTACCAAGCTTTCTTGGAAAGCGTTCAAGCCAGACTCTGTGTGTACCTAATTCTGGTTGGTATAGTGCCAGCGTATTAACTTTTATTTAAATAAAATTCCAACAAGTAATATTTATTATTACTATACTGCTGCCATAGAATGCCCACACTTTAATGTTTTTGAAAGTCAAATATTAGCACAGTAGATCACCTTTCTGCATTGACTTCTATCACACCCTGTGTGATGTGGTCAGTACTACATAATTTCATCCAAATAATACAGAAATACCATTACAAATACATGGCTAATGCTGTGTGACCATTAAAATTCTGTATTATGTGAAATTATCTGGCACCATAACCTTGTACTCTCTTCTATCACACGATAATCCACACCACCCTACCCCTCCTTTGTGATTAGTAGTTTTGGGGAAATTATTAGTTGTATGGTACTGAAATACCTAGGCACCAACTGGATTGGTCCTAGGGTTGAGGTGATAATTAGGTGGATGGCAGCCATGAACCTAGTTGGCTGCATAGAATTTCTGTGAATATGAGATCCCTTCTGAAAATTCTGACTTCTCCTGAATTAGAGGTCTCTCTTGTGACAGGTTATAGAAGGTCTTTAAACATTTTGAGATTACAGTGGTAACATTACTGGTGCAAAATCAAAAGTTGACACCTGCTTTGGAAACTGATTTGCCATTCAACTTGTAAATTTGAACATTTGCATATCCAAGGATATCTACCACTTCCAGTCCTAAATATCTAAGAGAAACTCTAGTGCATGATTTCCAGGAGACTTGCAGAGAGGACTTGCAGCATGGTTCACGATAGCAATAAACTAGAAGCACCTTAGATGCCCTTGGACATGAGAATCATGGTGGAATACCCACCATTTATCAGTTGTGTAGTAGTATAACTACTCCATTTGTATAATAATGAAAAATCGGTAGGCAAGAGATATAAGCAAGGTTGTGGATAGATCTTAGTAACTTGATGTTGAGTTGGAAAAAGCCCAAGTCCCATTGGAACTGTTTTGTAAAGTTTATAATCAAATGCAGTGAAACAAAGTGCTATTTATATATGTTTATGTTATAATATAAAAAAGTTAGCACATAGGCAAGGCTTTAGTTTATGTTTGAGTAGTTGGGTTTGGCTGCGGGTTCACAGATACTCTTCATATCCTTCAAAATTAGAGTGGACTGATTGTCCAGAGGACTTTCGTTTAAGATTTATGACTTGCTCTGACATTCCACTATTGAAACTTAGATGGTGGTGCCTTCGTCCTATTAATGAACATGGATGGAGCAAAGAAAAGTTCTTCCCCAGTCTTTTAGCCCTCTCCTCTTTCTTATCTTTAAGTATTGCAAGTTGTGTTGTTATTTCTAAATGGAACGTATTTCTTAGTGTTATTCTTGGCCTTCCAGAGGATGCTGTAAGTCTAATATGGTAGTTTGCGTGTTTCTTCTTTAGTAGGGGACCAACATTTCATCTAAACAGGCTAAAACTTACGGGTATTCTCAACGGAGAGTTTTGTTAAGTCTCCTTCCCGGCGGACAGACACAGGACTGACTTGCATGTACTGTATTTTAGGAAATATTGCCTGCATGATCAGGAAGTAATGATGATGGTTAGGCTTTTCTTATTTCTTAAAATTTAAATACCTGTTTCTCTTTAGTTGACTAGAAGAGAAGGAAGCAGTGGAGATAGGGAAGGGGCAGATAGTGTTTATTACTGCTGATACCTGTGTGCACTCTCAGTGTTTGAGTGACAGAACTGGGGGTGTTCAGGAAAACCACTAATCATACATGATTCTGAAACTTCATTTCTGGCCAACTGTTTGTCTCAGGGTTTCTACTTTTCTCACTAACCTTGCTAAGAATTAGCATTCATAAGAATATCTGCTTCAGGTCTCCTTTCCAGTTCTGTGCTTTGGGTGCTGTTGATCACTGAAGGAGCCAAAAGACGTGTCCCAGTAGAAGGAAGAGGAAAAAGGCCAAATAGTCATCCCCTGAATGTCCTTTAATTGATTCTGTATGACTTATGCTGCAGTGGGATGCATGCCAAACACTTGTTCACTGTTAACAGGAGCATGCTGCACTGTAGAGCACTAAATAAGGGTCTGCTTTGGGGGCTCACCCTGGGGGCTCCCCTGGGAACTATTGGAGAGCAACTCTTTTCCAGCCCTCTGTGTTCTGTAGGGAATTGTATATTGAGGTTACCCCACCCCTTCTTCCCCAGTGCCACTGGATTCTCGGATAGCCTTCTGTCTGTTGAGACATACGAGCTAGCTCTGTGACCTTTGCTAAGAGACAAACTTGTTTTTAGCCACAGCTTCATCATCTATTAACGTGGGGGAATTGTAGTAGAGTATCTCTGAGGCCCTATGTATAATCCTGATTTTAAAGTGGTGGATATCAACTAGACACTAAGGAGGACCATATTCTACCTTCCTGATGTCTCTGTGTGTGTGTGTTTGTATATGTATATGTATATATATTGATGTTTATATATTTTTGATGTAAGAAGTTCTGGCATGTACATGAGCTTTAATGACTTACAAAACAAGAGTTGGCCATTGTGGAGAGAATATCCAGTTGGCCTTGATTACTTGCTAGCCTGGGTGACTTCACTCCTGAGCAAAGTTGATATCTACCTTCAGGGTTTTTGTGCGGTATAAATAAGTTACTGTGTGTGTAGTATGAGAACCCAGAAGGGCCTAGTTAGATGGTTCAACAACTAGGAAACAAGAAGCTGGAAGTATTAGTAAGGCATGTTTCCAGTTCCTCTGAATGCATCTCAGGAGAACTTCCAGTGCTATGTGGGCTTGGCCACCGTCTTCCTCCCCTTGGAAGGGCATGAAGAGAAGCGTGTGGTAGTGTTGAGAGCATGTGTTTTGGACATTATCATTGCTGGTTGAAGTTCAAAGGCTTCAAGAGAATTGACTTTAAAAATCAAAAAGCTATAACATATGAAAGGAGATGTGTACTCCAGTTGTCTGAGGCCAGGGAGCTGGCCAGCCCTCAGTTGGACTCCTGCCTTTTTCACCCCTCCCAGCAGCTGCCAGACCACAGAGCCGGTTCTGTGAAAGATCCTCAAGAAACAATGAGAGAAAACAGCTTCTGTTTGATTAGATTAGATCAATTTATGTGCCTCAGGGAGGGGCCTGCGCAGGGCAGGGGGAGGGGTGCCCCTGTGTTGTTGGTGGGGGCGGCGGTGGCCCATGCGGTCACTTCATAAGTAATGAGGCTCCCTGGAAGCTGGAATTGGAGGAAGGGGGAGGGCGGGCTGGAGGAGGAGCATGTGGAAGGAGATTTCTGCAGTCTGTCTGGAGAGCTGCCCAGGTTTCCCAGCCAAAAAAACAAATAAAAATAAATAAAAGGCAAGTGCTGAATGACACAGATTATGATATTAAAAAGGGATGCCATTGAAACTGCGCCCTGGAGCCCGCTGTCCTTGGGGGTGGGGTGTGCTTGGCAATGGGGTGGGGGCATCTGACCGGCTGGGGACACAAAAGTGTGCACAATTAAACTGTGAATGTCCCCCTCCCCCCCATATGTCAGAAATTCTATACTTCGGATTTGTCTGCATTGCAGGTTGGGGAAATGGCAGGATGAAAAGCTAGTGGCTCTTTTCCTTTTTCTCATTTTAATTTATCAGGGTGGGGGGAGCCAGCCGGAGACCCCTCCTCTTTGGTGTTCGATTCCCTCCCATGCACATAAATAACCTTCTCTCCTGGCTGCCTCCCCTCCCCCTCGGCCCCATTGCTGTTCTGGCCGTCCTATTGCCGCGCGGAATCTGCACTGCCGCTTGCTTATTACGTACAGGGGAGGATTGTTGACAAGTGCTCCGGAGCCTGCCTCACTGCGCTCTTCCTCCCTCCCTCCCTCTGTCCTTCTTCCTCTCTGTCTCTCTGCAATGATCCGGCTCTGAGGATGGCTGCTCCACGGGTCTGTCAGGTGCAGTTTTTGGTGGCTTATCTTGAGGAACCTGGGATAGAAGGTCTGTTCCTATAAATAAAAGACAAACCAAATAGCTCTAGATTTGTTTCAGGCTGGTATGGCTTTTGTTGGAGAAATAGGCCTTTGTGGGTTTCCCTGCTGGGGTCCTGATTAAATCCGTTGTGGATGGCAAGGTGCTATATATATATATATGAGAGACTATGTAAAAAGTGTTGCGATTTGCTTAATATTAATATTCTTTTAGCTTTGATATCCTCCCTGGGGCAATGGTGGCTCCTGCAAAGGCACTGTGGAAATTTACAAGAGAGAATTAATGTCGCTCTTAAAGCATTAAGCTCTGTTGACCATTTTGGCCAAATCTGCAGTTTCAGTCAGGCTTGTATGAATTTAGACATTTCTCTGGAGACTGAATGCCATCCAGCTATAGCTGGTCCCTTTTATTTTATTTCTAATTTATTAGATCATTTCCCAGCATTTAAAAATAAATGTTTGATTAAAGTTAATTAGTTCATCCTCACCATAGCTCTGGTTTCCTTCATAAACAGCATGTTTGCTTTCATTTCCATTAATCCTTCCTTTTTCTACCTCCATCTTCTTTCCTTGAAAGATGGAGGAAACTGAGGCATGCAAATAGATCCTGAGATCTGAAGTGATTCTAGATTGAGACCTAAAAGCTTTAAACTTCTAGTGCTCTTGATTCTTCTCCCGAATTTCATGCATTAATTCATGTCTGTATTACTGTCTGTAAACACAGATGATTTTGAGGAACCTTCAATGTTTGGTGCCTCAAATCTTAGCAGATTCCATAGCCACATTCCTATAGTGATGCTTTCTGTACTGCTTTCATGCATTATATTTCAGTAGTGGAAAGAATGCTTCTCTGGTAGGCAGTAGGCCTTTCTAAAGTTATTTGTTGTCAGCAGGTTTTTTGTTTTTTTACTTTGAATGGACTACTTAATCCTTTCTGAATATATTCATCTGAAAAGTGGGAGGGCAGTTGATTTCTTGATATGTGAGTGAGGTAATAAGGAAACTGGGTAACTACTGTCCCTCCAAGTCATGCTACAAAGAAAACAGAACTTAGAACTTCCAAGAGATTCCTTTTATCCTAGGGAATGAAGGCAGCCCGGAGAGGTTTCAGGGCAACGGGTGTGGCTGTTTATTTATGTACAAATTATGGTGTCAATCAGGACACAAAGTTTGTGGAGCTTTGCCTGTTTATCATTACAGATTAGTACACAAACCGATAACTTTATGGCACTTGTCGATTGAGTAAAAGCAGCAGCTTTGCCTATCATTGGAGAGCCTGGCTCAAATTGGATAGCTGGTTTCTTTTGGTACCTTACATTTGTGGGGTAAAGATGATAGGAAGCTTTAGAGACCTAAATACATACACACTTGTAATTACTTGAAGGCAGAAGAGTATCATTAGCTATCTGTGAACGTGCTGTGTTCATGGACCTCTCCCTTTGAGGAGTGCAAATTCTGTGAGATGAGAAATCAGATTTGGGCCTGTCAGTTTATCTGAACACAAGACTTTCCACATGTTGGGCTCATTTATCTGTCTTAGAAAAAAATCTCAAAAAAAAAAAAAAAAAATGCCCTTGTATTGCTGTCTCCTTCTTGTGACTGAGTTCCCTTCCTCTGCGTGATGCCATTGTTCTGCCGCTCATGGTTACACACCAGCCTAAGTCCACTGTTGCCTTGGGTCAGTTCCCTTCTGTAGGCGGCTTTTGACCTTGGAGGTGGTCAGTTGTGGGCCCTCTGTGGTGTGGAATTCTTTTCTTGAGCTGATGGAAGCTTGAGTTGCATATCCTAGGGGATTCCAGGGGTTTATGTTTTGGTGGGTATTTATAACTAGGGTGTCTGGTGGGTGTGTGTTTGACTGTGTTGTCAGTGTAAAATTAAAAGGGCGTTGAGATGAAGTGTCGACCCAGAGCAGTTACGGCCTGGGATGGAGTAGCCATGGCATTGGACACAAAACTAGAACTGCTGATTGTAGAGCATCGTGGGTGTTTATAATTCAGTCATTATTATTATTCTAGGTTCTGCACTTGTTCTGATTGTTATAAAGGTCATACTAAGGATGAAGAAGGGAGTGAAGAGGGGAAGAGAATAGGGAGGATGAGCCCTTGCCCCAAAGAAGTAAAAGGGAGTTGTGCCAAAATGAGCAGTACATTATGTTCCTAGTGGTGATCATCAGAGTTTAAATAGCTCTGGGCTGGTTGGGAAATCTTTCCTGAAGATTACGGCTCTTTGTTTTTGTGAGAGATTTTGTGTTGAGTAAAGTTAAACTGTCAGCCTTGTCTATTTTTATTTATTTTCGTTGGAGCCTCTTAGTGAGCAGTGTTTTCTGTCCCCCTGGGATTGTTGGTTAGGATGTGTGAAGGGGAGATCTTTTGTCTTTTGGTGGGTGGTTCTCAATCATTTGGGGTCTAGATAGCCAGAATAGGGCCCATTCTATCTAGTAGTAGCAGTGTTCTGCTTACCTTTTCCTCTGAGGAAATAGGACATGTCTGCTAGGCTTGTTCTTTGTAGCTCAAGGCATTTATTGCCTTCTGGGGCCCAGGGTCCCATCTTGCCCAAAGGTAGTCATTTACTTGGTTCTGAAATAGGAAAAAAAGGATAGAGTCAGGCATTTTTCTTATCTACCCAGTGACCCAACTTTTCCGTGTTAATAATGACCACCGTGTCAGGTCTTAGTATCTAACACTTTCTCAAAAAATTGTGCATGCAAAAGAGGTATAGATTGTTGAAGGTGTGTCAAGGTATAGATTCTGGTGGTGGTGAGAGAGCTCTTGTGAGATTGTTGATTTACAAATCAGTATTTACATCTGTTTTTGCAGGGGTTAAATGTAACAAAAATATGTCCCCTGTGTCCACGTATTCATCCTCCCCATCCCTGCCTCCAAATCTTAGGACTGTTTTAAGGGGTGATGGGTGGGGTGTTTTTGGATTGTCTTGTCTTGACTGGAATGGGAAATCTCCATAGCTGATTTGATAGTAGACAAAGGGGAGCCCTAGTCGGCTCAGGGGCTGGTCTCATGAGGGAAAGGGATCATTATTTTCCATAAGCTGAGGTATGAAACCACTTTCATTTGCGCCTCGTTGACCACAAGTGTGCCACCGACATCCTGCCTCGTGACTGGCATTTGTTCTCAGCCACACCAGTGTGTTGATCTGGTGAGCATGTCAGTGGACAAGCCTGGGCTGTGCTCTGCAGACCCTGTGCCCTGCTCGCCCCTCTCCCTGGAGCTCTGTGCTCCACTGGAAGCTTCACATATTGACCTGCATGTGTACAGAGGTGGGCAAACTCCATGTTCATACTGACCATGCCAAGCAGGCGCAAAGCCAGATCTGCCCTGGCATCGGAATGCCTACCCTGCTTAAAACGCAATTCATTTTTTTTCTCTTTGCAAAACCTGAGTGAACATAACATTTATTTTTCACTATCAATGGCAGCAAACTATGCATTCTGATGACCTCAGAGAGGGCCCTACCTCAGCCATAGGGGCTGCTTTTATAATTTTTCTATCAACTTAAAGTGCTGCAAACACACACACACACACACACACACACACACACACACACACACACACACACACACACTACTGCTGAAAATGAAAGCTCTCTTTGGATGCTTGACTGTTTGATATGTAATGTGATAACCTTGTCTTACAGTGACAGGGTGACAGACGGCATTGGCTCTATGATACAGAATTACCTTTTGTGCATCTTTTCTACAACAAAGCTACATACATTGACTCACCCTAATATGCTAATGACTTTGGTGTGCTCCAGATGTTTTAGAAGCCCTGGAACAGCCTCAAAGCCCTCCTTGTTTTTCCTTTCTTTTTAACCCTTCTTTTGGCATTGCTTTTGTGGAATAGAGCCATTGGCTTTTCCTTTGGTTTTCTATTGTCATGTATGTGTAGCTATTGAGAGAGGACCGGTAAAACTTCTTTGTGTCTAAAACATCATAAAATGATACAGGCTACATGCTCTAGTCCCCCCCCCCCCCCCCCCCCCCCGCCTTTTTTTCAGATGTTAGAAAAGAATTGTCTTCTGTCCATACATTTGTGTTCCGAAATCTGTCGTTCTCTTTGGTTGCTTTCGAAGTTCCTTCAGCTAAAAGAATCTTTGGCCTAATTTGTGTTTCAGTTTTCCCAACACCCATCATATAAAGCAAGAGGGAGATGGCCATACACTAGTATCTCCAGTTTCCAAGAACAGCAGGAATTCCTATTCCATTTTGATGCTGCTGTTCCAGACTCAGAAAGAATCCTGTTTTGTTGTATTGTTTTGTGCGGTCTTTTCATTTCTTGCTAATTTGGGAGATGGGGTGAAAAGCTCCTGAGGGTGCAGAGCTGCTGATGGCAGGGTTCTGTTGTGTTCAATTTCTTTAGAGTTCTCGGCTGCACAAATGGACACTGCCTTGTGGCTAAATGGTCTTGGATCCCAGACGCACTTCTCCCGTCAGCTGATGGTGACTAGCTGAGGTTGCAGGCACAGTAACCAAGCCGCCTTTACTGCAATGATTTACAATTTTCAGCTCATATTTATTGCTTTTGTGAAAGACAATAGACATGGTTTAATTTAAGTTCAACCTACTGAATATTAATAGAGGAGAACAAATGCTAATGGGATAGACTGAATCTTTGGGCCATTCATTCAATTTCCCCTGTTTAACCTCCTCTCCCCAACAAAGGTTTGTATTGGTCGGGGTGGGGGAGGGGGTTGGAAAAATAAAAACGGTTTGAGTGTGTGAAGGAGGGGATGCCATTTCATTATTTCTCGTTGACTAAAAATAATAATTTTAACAATTGGTGGCAGGGCTTTGTTAGGGGAAAGAAAAGGCAGCACATTAGCTTGGCTAATGTTGTAATAATGACTCTGTTGCCCTGTGGCATCGTATTCCGTCTTGCTGACCTGGCCCTCCTGGATTGGGCAGGCTGTATAACTGGGCTTTAAACATTCAAAATGAAATGTTGTAGCCAGTACAGTGGAGATTGATTGGGGCAGTTGGTGGGGGGGGGGGTGGGGGGGTAGATAAAGAAAAAGCCCAGGTTTATTCAACCATGTAGGCTGTCTGACTATAAATAAATGTAAATGTTTTCTGGACTGATATATACAGAATGGAAGTACTCAGATTGCAAAAGTTGATCATGTGCAGAACAAAGTCAGTCTTACGCCTTCATAAGGGCCAGTAAAATCTATGATCCTGGCCAGGCGCGGTGGCTCATGTATGTAATCCTAGCACTTTGGGAGGCTGAGGCAGGCGGGTCACAAGTTCAAGAGATCAAGACCATCCTGGCCGTCGTGGTGAAACCCTGTCTACTAAAAATACAAACATTAGCTGAGCATGGTAGCAAACGCCTGTAGTCTCAGCTACTCAAGAGGCTGAGGCAGGAGTATCGCTTGAACCCAGGAGGCGGAGGTTGTAGTGAGCCAAGATAGTGACACTGCACTCCAGCCTTGTGACAGAGTGAGACTCTGTCTCAAGGGGAAAACAACAACAACAAAACCAGAACACACAATTAAAAAAACCTGTGGCCCTTTAGTTTGTATAAAGGTAGTTCCTTATGTATGGGCCCCATTTTATGAATCTGGAACGAGAATGTGATTCAGGAGAAGCCCATGTCTCCTCTAGTTCAGATACTCATTGCAATCCTCAGAACGGTGGAAAACTCGGAGTTCTCTGGAGATTTAGTTTGATGAGGGCCTGGAACAATGGAGTCAGTACTTTGATTTCTTTGTGCTCAGTCATGCCTTCTCAGAGTAGCCTTATCTGTTTTGCATTTTGTGCACATAAAATCGTTTAATATTCCTAGGTATTTTTCGTGTTTAAAATATCTTCGTAAAATTACCCCTAATTTTTACTTAGGCAATTGATTTGCAGGGTGAGAGGGTAGTTGGGGAGAGCATTATACGTCTCTTTACATTTATGCTTCTTAGACATGCACATTTTTTCCACTGTTACTTTTTTGAGTCTCTGTTTGCCACGTTAGCTGATTCTTGTAACTCTGTGACATTTTGCAGGCAAGCGTCTTTTTTTTTTTTCCTGCAAAATTATTGGTAAAAGGTACATGAGGCCATGTGTGGTTTTCACTCCTGTAATTCCAACACTTTGGGAGGTAGAAACAGGAGAGGATTACTTGAACCCAGGAGTTTGAGACCAGCCTTGGCAACAAAGCAAGACCCCATGTATTTACAAAAAAAAAGAAAGAAAAAAAAATTAGTGGGGCGTGGTGGTGCACACTTGTAGTCCCAGCCAGTCTCAAGGCTGAGATAGGAGGACTGCTTGAGCCTAGGAGGCTGAGGCTGTTGTGAGCATGTTACTGCACTCTAGCATGGGTGACAGAGTAAGACCTTGTCCCTCCACCCCCAGTCGTCTCCCCCCCCTCCCCCGCCAAAAAAAAAAAAAAAAACACCCCAGAGCAGCCAAAGCAGCATCAGTGTCACCTGGGAATGTGTTAGAACAGGGGACACTTGGGGGGTGATTCACATGCATGCTCAAGTTTGAGAAGCACTTCTCTTTACAGTCATCCAGATTCTTTTGACAGCAAAGCTGTCAACAAAAAGCTTAACTTTCTTACAGTAGTCCACGCTAAATCATTTGTTCAGTCATTCTTTCATGCATTCACCTCTTATTCAGCTAAGACTTCAGCTGCTGATATGTACCAAAGGGTATAGGAGCCTTTCCCAGTCTTCCTGAGCTGTGCCTAGTCCTTGTTTAGTTTCTTTTTGATACCAGTATAGCTCTTCTTCCTCCTTGTCCTCTTTGTCCATCACCACTACCTGTTTTCAGGCTTACTGCAAATCCCAACTTTCTTGTTCTTGTTTTGGTATTGCAAGCTTGCCGGCTGGCTCCATTGGCTCACTTACTATCCTCTCCAGCACTTTCTTTTCTTCACTTACTACTGAGTGATACATATGTCTGCTTTTGTCTCTCTTAATTTTAGATTTTGATTAACCTGTATCCCCAGTGCCCTGGCATATGGTATTTGTTAAGCAAATGGATGGATAAATTCAGAATTGATCCCTTTTTTGCTTTCTGTGCTTTATTCTCCATTATGTTATACATGTGTCTGCAGTCTCAACTGAGGCAGGAGGATTTCTTGAGCCCAGGAGGTCAAGTCTGCAGTAAGCTATGATTGTGCCACTGCCCTCCAGCCTGGGCAACAGAGTGAGACCCTGTCTTAAAAGCAAAAAGAAAAATTTGAACTCAACCAAGACGATACATATGTACGATGTCCATCCTCTTTTTTTTCCTTCTAAATTTTACATCTGGGTCTTTAACCAGCATTTTTATTTTCAGTTTTCTATCTGTTTTCTCTGTGATAATTTATCCATCTTCTCTTTTTACAGATAAGATAAATATCTTCCTTGGCCAACTCTCATCTCGGTTAAATGTCGCCTGTATCCTAATTGGGTGGGGGAGGGGATACCCCACTCACACAGTGACACTTCTAATGTGCTCTAACTTAGTGCCTATCAGTAAAGATACTATTTACACTATATACGTAATTTTAGTTTCTGTAGTCACACTCAAAAGTAGGTGAAATCAATGTTAATATATTTGATTTAATCTAATCCAAAATATTTCCACAATTAATATAACATTATCAATGACATGTTACGTTCTGATATTAAATTACAATTAAGTAAAATTAAAATTTATTTCCTCTTCCACACTAGGCATATTTCAGGTGCTCAGTAGCTGCACATGACTAGTGCCTACTGTAATGGAGAACATGGATTCAGTCTCTGAAACACTGGCCACGCTTTTATCCTTGGATTCTTAGATTTCCATACAGTTGTCTCCTTTTGCCCTCACAGTGCAAACTCCCAGCATTTTCTTTGGGGGATTTTATACGTTTCTATTTCTGTATTGTAGTCACAACTCTTAAAGCCTCATTTGTTGAAGTAAATAACTATGTGTTTTATTTTCAACCTTATGTTATCACTCATACTCTGAAATGATGTAAAAATAGATAACTGGGGAAATGCAAGCAGAAACAAGCTAGGTCCCAGGGCTTTGTTGATGTGTTCATTCAGAATGTTTATATGTTTTTTTAATCAAATACTTAGAACACTGTGTTCTACATAGTGTTTAGTACAATTAACAGAAGTCACTTTCTGAGATACTTCAGTCAAAAAGACTTAATACAGAGGAATGAAGTGTGCATAAAATTGGTGGAAGGACTAGAAGAGCAAAAATCAAGGGGCCACTCTGTATTTTTGGCTTCAAGATCAAGCACCATAAAACTGCAGATGCTGTGCTAGCAGTGCTGTTACTGCTCAGCTCTGGTTGCCTTCGAGGGTGGTGGCTAGACAGTGGACAGCGGGTCTAGTCGCTGTGGACATGAGTATCACTGGAAGCTTCTTGTTGGCAGAACCTACATTGATGTAAGGGACTCTGAGGCTTTTTTATTCACCCGTTTCCCTATAGTGTGACCTTACTGCTGGTTAAAATACTTCCATATCAGTTACTATACAGCTGCTTTTTAGCGCCCCAAGGGCCCGCAGCTTCTTTCCACATTTTGGTTACTAAAAGCACATCCATGGGCACCAAGACTCCCCTGCTTAGCATCTGCTATCATAGAGAATCCTTATCCTTTGAGATGATCAAAGGCAAATCTGGTTACAATCTAATCTTATAGATGGCTATGAAGGAAAACAAGTGGAGTAGGATTTCTAGTTAATGTCTGAGACGTGGCTACAAAGATAAGGCTGCCTTTTCTTGTGTGGCAGGTACTGGTTCCTGCAGGCAATTCCAGAAAGGATTTCAGTATCTGTAGAGTCAATATTTACCACTTCAAGAGTGACTAGTTTGATAACAGATACTCCTTTCTTCCTTTCAACCCTTTAGCCGCAAAAGATGTTTACGTACTCTTTAAAAACGAATCCTCAAGTATAGCATTACAACTCCAAATTTCTGGTCGAATTTCTTACTGCTGAAATTGTTTCCCTCTTAGGCATTTCACTCTCTTTAAAGGTGTCAAATAGAATGAGGTTTTACTTTTCTCCACCCATTCAAAAGAGATACGTGCTTTTCCGTTCTCTTGTGTCCATATTCTTGTCTGTCTTCACCAGCGTTGTGTAGGGTTGACTGTGGTAAAGTGCTGCCTCCTGATGTGATGTATTTAAGTGTTTGTCCCCTTTTCTCACCTGTAGGGCTCCTTGGTAATGACCAGTCTAAGGGATTAGGACCAGCATCAGAACAGTCAGAGAATGAAAAGGACGATGCATCCCAAGTGTCCTCCACTAGCAACGATGTTAGTTCTTCAGATTTTGAAGAAGGGCCGTCGAGGAAAAGGTTAGTACCCAAGGCTGCAAATATTGGTACCTTCAACCAGGGACTGCAAACTCAGGTGCCAGTTTTCACCACATGATAATGTGAGCCCACTCACCCAATCTTTTGATTTTCGTAGAGGAGCTAGAATTATGAGGTTTTGTAACAAATGTCCTGCTTTCTAAGTGTTGTTTAATAGTTATAATTAAAAATGGGAAAAAAAAGTACTCTGGACTGAACAACACGTGTTCTTGCTGGCACAGTTAGCCAAAGAGTTGCCAGCTTGTAATGCCTGTCTTAACTGTTCATTTTAATTGATTCTTAGCAGCCGTCATCTTGAGGAATATATATATTAGGTGATGTTTTGCCACTTCTGAAAAGAGATCTTTCTAAAAATTTGAAGAAGTAAATGTGGTGTTTCTGAGACGTTTTTTCCTTGTCAAGAAAGCTGAAATTACACTGTGTATTTTTAATCCCTTGCTGTTTAACCAAGTTCCAAGTTAGTAGCTGTGGAATTGGTGCTTAAAACTTAGAACAGCAGTTATTTTTATGTGGCTTTCCTAAATAAGCTTAAGATAGTTTGGTAAGGAAGTTGGCTTTAGTAGTTTGATAAGAGTTTGTGGTTTCATGGTCAAACAGTGGCAGTGACATTTTATAATAATGATTTTACTTGGGTGTTTTTGAAACCCTTTGCCTAGTATCTACCGTACTTCATACCTGTTATTTCCTTTTTTTTCCCTCTTAGAATTTATATTTCCCTTTGTTCTCTTTATGTTTACCTGGATGACTAGCTTCATGACTTTTTCTTAGAATTTGTTAGTTTCAGAGATTGAAGGAAAAGAAAAAAAAAAAAAAAACAACCCCTTGTCTGCCGTCTGTGTCTACTCATTCTGGAGAATTTACTTTTCAGAAACAATCTACGTGTGTCTATCTAAAGAAGAACAGAGTAGAGTGAAAAATTAAGAGAAAAGGACAAGATTAGCCATGTGTAGATATTTAAAATTCCTGTTTTCAGATCGGAAATTTGAGATGCATAGCTCAAAGTCTTTATTTTCTCCATCACGAGGTGTCGTCTTTTAAATAGCCTTTTAAATACATTGAATCTGTATGCTTCTCTCATTTTCTCTTCATCCTCAGCACTTTGTCTTAGAAGATGTCATAAGAGTCATTGTTAGTATAGTTAGGATCTTCCCGTATGCTGAGCTTTGTATGTCACTCCTTTAAAAAGAGTGTCTCAGTGATGAACCTATTATATTACAGATATTCCGTAACAAACACTCCCGATTCCAGTTTAAAACATGAATTATCACAAGAGAGTGATTTTAAGGATGTGTAAAAAATTGTGTCAGTAAATATATTGGAATGTGTGATAATATTATCCATGCCTCCAACCTGGGCATCTGGCATCAACTTTCATCTCCATTTGGGGAGCAGAATTCTCTGAGTCTGGGCACCCACTCCTTTAGCTATGTGGCTGGCCATCACCCTCACTTCTGTCTGAGGGCTGGTCAGCATCCAGGTGCAGTGATGTGTGTTGTAGGCTTCATTCTTAAGGAGGGACTCTGTCCCTAACTCATTGTGATTCTCTCAGAAGATAGTGCTGCTAGCTTTCTCTTTGTATCAGACCACAGTGTCATGTGGCACCTGAGTGCGAAGCAGTCATTTAACTGGAATTTTTTAGGGTAGTAGAAAAGAGGAACTCTTTTCAGAGTTGGCTGAAGGAAAACTTAGCCATGGCAAATCCTTTTTAATTATTCTTGTGTCAATTATCTTACTGAATTAAGGATTCATTGCAACCTGCTAACTTGGTTTTGGTCTCATCAAGGTTTTATGTGGATTAAGGTTTGATAGGCTTGGGTAGATTTTGAGGATGGTCTGGGGCACTCTTGATTATAGGAGAAAGATTTTGTAGCCTTCAAATACGTAGTGTCATTAGGGTATGCATTTATTTTTTGTGGGGGTTGAGGGAGACAAGAGTCTTACTCTGTCACCCAGGCTGGAGTGCAGTGGTGCGATCTCAGCTCACTGCAGTCTTTGCCTCTTGGATTCAAGTGATTCTCATGCCTCAGCCTCCCGAGTAGCTGGGATTACAGGCACATATCACCATACCTGGCTAATTTTTGTATTTTAGTAGAGATGGGGTTTTGCCATGTTGGCCAGGCTGGCCTTGAACTCCCGGCCTCAAGTGATCCACTCACCTCTGAAAGTGCTGGGATTATAGGCGTGAGCCACCACACCCAGGCAGAGCATGCATTTCCTGTGTTGTTGCAGGGTATGTAGCAAGCATAAAATGATAACTTAAAACTTAAGGCCTTAAAGCACTGCTTTGTTTTGATCCTTCAGTATTTAGTGGATTGGGATGAACCCTGCCTTCAAAAGCAGAGTAAATGACTTGGGACCTGAATTTCCAGAGCTTGGGTAGTATACTGTTGAAACTGTAATACATAACCTGTCTTCAACTCACATACAGAATGACTTTTCTAATAGGGTAATGGAATGTGCTGACTCTGAAGATGAGAAGTTGAGTCTAAAGTAACTACCTGTAATGGCTATTTTAAAATAACATTAGTGGATTGTTGAACAGATGCTAATTTTTACTTGTGAGTTTAAAATTTCCTAAACATTATACATGGGAAAAGGTTTTTTTTTTTTTCTCTCCTCACTCTTGTTGACCAGGCTGGAGTGCAATGGCGCGATCTCACCGCAAACTCTGCCTCCCGGGTTCAAGGGATTCTTCTGCTTCAGCCTTCGAGTAGCTGGGATTGCAGGCATGTGCCACCATGCCCGGCTAATTTTGTAGTTTTAGTAGATGCAGGGTTTCTCCATATTGATCAGGCTGGTCTCAAACTCCTTACTTCAGGTGACCCACCCACCTCTGCCTCCCAAAGTGTTGGGATTACAGGTGTGAGCCACTGTGCCCAGCGGGGAAGAACTTTTAAGATTGACCATTTACATTCTCTTTTGGCCTTTAGACTTTGTAAGAGAAAATACTGATTCTTAAAAATTCATATTGTTGTAGTTTGTTTCATGTTGCTATCACAGAATTGCTGAGACTGGGTAACTTTAAAAATACAGAAATTTATTGGCTTATATTTCTGGAAGCTTGGTATTCAAAGACTGAGGGACTGCATCTGGCGAGAGCCTTCTTGCTGCATTATAACTTGGCAAGAGAGCAGAAGAAAGTGCTAAGCTTGGTTTGTTTTTGTTTTTTTTTTTTAAAGTTTAGTTTTTAAAGAGCTCCGCCTCCCGGGTTCACGCCATTCTCCTGCCTCAGCCTCCCAAGTAGCTGGCTCTGTTACCCAGGCTGGAATGTAGTGGTGTGATCATAACTTACTGTGTTCTCTAATGTCTGGGCTGAAGGGATCCTTGTGCCGCAGACTCCTGAGTAGCTGGGACTACAGTTAGTCATATGCCTCCACGCCTGTCTAGGCTTGCATTTATAACAAACCCACTCCCTAGATAGTGACATTATTCCATTCACGAGGGCAGATCCCTCATGATGTAATCACTTCTTAAGATCTCACCCTCTCAGCACTGTTGGATTGGAGATTAAGTTTCCAACATTTGAGCTTTGGGGGGCCACATTCAAATCATATGACAGGGTCGTAATTTATGGAGTGCTTTGGAAAGAGCATTTTCTCTTTTATTTTTTAGAATGATATGAATTGCTAGTTAGCTATTCTTGTACATTTAATTACTCCTACTCTACACATCCTTTTTTGTGCATGATTTTCGAATCATCAGCAAAATATATGCCTTTTGTCTACAGTAGGGTGATGGGGAAAGGGGAAGACTGAGAGGGATTTTATGTGCTTGACTTCATTCTTACGGAAAATAAAAATCTATGATGAAGACTGATGGTAGCCTTAGTTCCAGCCTTATCCAGTCTACTTTTCCAACCTGTACCTTGAAGCAATTACATTTTTCTGATGATGCTAATAACATGTTTTAATTCTTCAGTTAAAACATCCGTGTGTTTACTAAGTGTTATTTTTCTGCAGAAAACCCCCTGAGTCAGATATTGCTGTATTTACTGCCAGTGCCTTTACTTGACACTGGGGATCTTTTTAGTGATAGAAACCAGTGGAGTCCAGAGTTCTTCAGGGTTTTGGAGTTTTCTCGTTTCTGATTCTCTTCCTCAGAGTTTTTCTTTATAGAGGCAACTATAACAACAACAACAACAAAAAAGTCAAAACCAAAACTGGTATATTTTTACCTAGCCATCGAAAGGTCATCTGAGGTGCCTGTTGACAAAAGGGAAAGCCAGCCCGCTTCAGAATCTCTCTGCTGCGTTCGTGGAAAGGGCAGCCCAAGAAAAGGTGACCGGAGAGATTCTGTGCTGGTTGGACCCTGAAGGCCGAGTCTTGTTTTTAGTTCTGGATGTTGTTTGTCTTTTTCTTTTGATCATTGTGGGAGGTGAGGTTGTTTTTTTAATGATATATTTACATAGTTTATAATTTATATTGTTTAAAATGGAACCATTACAGAGACTTTCATCCTGTTCTGAATGTGAAGGCGGCCCTGCCTGTGTCTCTCATGTTGCCCTTTTATTCCACTCAGTTCTTCTTGTAAAGTGTGTGTTTGCCACATCGGTCTCTTCAGTATGTGTAGAAACCAGAATGGACGGAGTATGGTGGTTCGGGTGTGGACTAGTGGTCAGAAACTCTTCAGAAGGATGGTTGTGGAGATGAGGATGATTTGTTTGAGGAATGAAAAGACAAAGTGCAATGAATTTGGTGATGGCATTTTTTTAGGTGTAAGTAAATACGAGATCTGAAATATACGATTCAAAAAAGAGATCATCTGAGTTGGCCGCTAAAATAGAGAGCAAGATTAACTGTTTATATTTTATCTGTGGGTGAGTGGGGGGAAGAGGGTAGGAAAAATTGCAAGAGAATGGTGATTCTTAAGTGGGTCTTACGGAGACTATGGTGCAGCATAAAGAGTATATAGACTGGGGCCAGGCTGTGTGACTTATCATTGTATCTTGAACATTTACTTGTGTAAATCAACGGGTCTTGTATAATACCTGTTGGACAGGTTGTATAATATAATATGTCTGGGCCTTAGTTCTCTCATCTGAAATATTTGGATCACAGTAGTAACTGCCTGATGGTGTTTTGTGACCTGAAGAAATTAATTCTTGAAGAGAATTTTGGTATATTGGTCGGGTGCAATGGCTCATGCCTATAACCCCAGCACTTCGGGAGGCTGAGGTGGGCCGGTCGCTTGAGTCCAGGAGTTGAAGAGACGTGCGTGGGCAATATGGTGAAACTCCATTTCTTCCAAAAAATACAAAAAACATTAGCTGGGCCTGTTGGCATGAGCCTGTAGTCCCAGCTATAGGAGGGGGAGATGACAGGATCGTTTGAGTCTGGGAGACGGAGGTTGCAGTTAGCTGTGATCGCGCCATCACACTCCATCCAGGGGGACAGAGCCAGACTCTGTCTCGAAAAAGATTAAATAAGCGAATAAATAAATAAATAAATAAAAATAATTCTGATGTACAAACAGTACTCTTTGTGTTAGATGTTAGTGGCCATTGTCAGTATATGTGACACATGAATTGCTACATGTGAGTATGCACATCCTTTCGAGACTTCTCTGACGTGTTTCAGAGGGTTTTTAAAATACACAAATGATGATTTATATCTTTCCTCTCTGTCAGCCCTACCACAGCCATCTGTAGGCAGATGGAAATGTATGGGTACTCCCTCTTTTGAAGTTACTGAGTCACTGGAAGGACCCTGTGGTGTGTGGTGTAAATTTCCCCTGCTGAGCTTGGTACTACCTGATGTTTGCCTGAATGGAGCAGGCAAGAGTGGTGGTGTGAGCAGATAACATCGTGGCTGTTCATACATTAGTCATAGCTTCACCTTAGGGAGAGACCCCCTAGTGTTTAGTGTTGAGATCCCTTATTAACTATATTCTTTTTTTTTTTTTTTAAAGATGGAGTTTCGCTCTGTCGCCAGACTGGAGTGCAGTGGCATGATCTCGTCTCACTGCATCCTCCGCCCTCCCGGGTTCAAGTGATTCTCCTGCCTCAGCCTCCCGAGTAGCTGGGTCTACAGGTGCATGCCATCACACCCAGCTAATTTTTGTAGTTTTAGTAGAGACGGGGTTTCACCGTGTTGGCCAGGATGGTCTCTATCTCCTAACCTCGTGATTGCCCGCCTTGCCCTCTCAAAGTGCTGGGATTACAGGCATGAGCCACTGCGCCCGGTCAACTATATTGTTCAGAAGAGTATATTGCTTTTTGTATACTAACACACTTTAAAATAAAAACTCTAAGAGTTTCTATTTAACTAGTACAGAAGTACAGATTCTATCTCTGCAGGGATGTAACTTTTTTGTTAAACAAGGAGCTGCTGTATTTTAGTTAGGCTTTCGATCCTACAGGACTTAGTTTAAACACTGTCTTATTAGATTGAATTTTGAATGTAAAGAATTTTTGGAAGTGTTTGGATTTCATAACTCAGTGTACTCTGAGATATGACATGCCTCTGGATATAAATACATGTTGAAAGTGGTGAGAATTCTCTCAGGCTTTTAACAGGTATGATATTCACAGCTACATTGCCTGCACTACTGTGTTCCTTATTCTTTTTGGTCTGAGATCCTTTGATGGTATAAAATACATTTTTAACTTCAGGTTTGAAAGGAAGATAAGCCCAGATGCATTTCTTGCTTGATAGCATGCATAAATTGGTGTTATTCAAAGTGAGCATCCTTAAGAATTAGAATTCTATTAAATAAGTGTCTAGTTTTTACTCATTCCTGTATCAAAAATAAGTTAGTAGTATAATTTACTATTAAATGCAAAAAAGTGAAAGCAAAAACAATCAGGAAAAGGCTTAACATTTCTTTTAACCCTTGATTTATGTTTAGAAGCTTCCACTGACCAGATTATTTGGAGTTTATTTTGGTGTTATAATCTTGAGATCTATTTTATAAATAAGAGAGAAATACTATTTTAATTTTCAGCTTTGAATTATCATGGGTGAAATGTACTCTCTACTGCAGAAAGTAAAGAAAATTGAGTAATAGATTATGATGTGGCAATTTTGAACACAAAAGATGTGGATGTAAATATAAAGTAAATATGGGTGAATCTCGCCTATCTGCTGTTTCGTGTTATCTACCTAGTTGTCATGTTTGTTTCTAGTATCATTTTCATTTCCTTTTGCTTGAAGGATTTTAACATTTCTAACATTAGGTCTGCTGTTGATCATTCAGCTTTTGTATGTCTGGGAAGATCTTATTTCACCCACATTAGAAACATGCTTTTATGATAATTGTAGAATTACATGCAGTTATACAAAATACACCTTCATTTCTTATAGATATTTTTGCTGGGTATAAAATTTTAGTTTAATAGTCATTCACCATCAGTACTTCAGTGACACTGCTTCACTGTCCCGATGTGCATCATTTCTGATGAGAATCCTGTTGTCATTTTCATAGCTTTGTAGGAGCAATCATTTACCACAGTTTTCTTTTGAATTCCTTACTGGTTTTAAGCAATTTGATACAATGTGTCTTGGCCGAGTTTTTATTTCCAGAGCTTGAGATTCATTGAGTGTGTTAGTTTTGTAGATTTCATTTACTGTGGAAAAATTGGAGCCATTATTATTTCAAATATTTTTGTGTGCATTAGTCTCCCCGTTGGGGACTTCATTTGCATATATATTACTCCAAAGTTGTCCCATAGCTCGTGTGTTTTGTTCCTTTTTTGATCTCTATGTTGCATTTTAGATAGTTTATACCCTAAATCTGCTGGTAAGCCTGTTGAATATATCTTTCACCTCAGACATTGTTATTGTATTTTAGAAGTTAGAGCCAGGCACGGTGGCTAACCCCTGTAATCCTAGCACTTTGGGAGGCCGAAGTGGGTGGATCACCAGGACAGGAGTTCAAGACCTTCCTGGCCCACATGGTGAAACCTGTCTCTACTAAAAATACAAAAATTAGCTGGGCGTGGTGGTGCGTGTTTGTAATCCCAGCTACTTAGGAGGCTGAGGCAGGAGAATCGCTTGAACCCGGGAAGCGGAGGTTGCAGTGAGCCAAGTTCACGCCACTGCACTCCAGCCTGGGTGACAAAGCAAGACTCCATCTCACAAAAAAAAAAAAAAAAAAAAAAGTTAGATTTTGGTCTTTTCATAATCTTCAGTGTCTCTAGTAATATGCTTATTCTTTGGTGTTTCTTGAACATGTGGAGTACAGTTATAAGAAATAAATTTGAGTATCTGCTATTTTTGTCTTCCAGTATTTACAAAACAGTTTTGATTGATTAAATCTTCCTCCTCATCAGTCATATTTTCCTTCACCTTTGCATGTCTGGTAGCTTTTTATTAGTTGACAGGCATTGTAAATTTTTCTCTGTTTGCTGTGGGAAGTGTTCATATTTCTTTACATATTCTTGAGCGTTGTTCTGAGATCTGATTATTAGGGAACAGTTTGATCTGTTTGGATCTTGATTTCAAGCTTTGTTAGGTAGGGCCAAAGCAGTGTTTACTGTGAGGCAACGTTTCCCTGCTACTCAAGCAAAAACGCTTATGAGTATTTTACTTGATGTCCTATGGATTATGTTTAGCATGTAGCCTAGTAAGAATGGGCACTATTCCTGGTGCTTTTACAATTTGGATACTGTTCCTGCTAATCCTTTCTGGAAATACTTTCTCTTGGGTAGCTTCCTAACACAAGTGTGCTTGTTAGTACTCAGCGGAAGACGTGAGGAGTGCCCTTGGCAGATTCCAGAGTTGTCTGTGTGGCTCTGGCCTCTGCTGTGCTCTGCCTTACACATTCTATCACCTTGGCCTCCCCTTGTGTTTCTCAACCCCAGCTCTGCTTGCCCTTTCTGTAACTGCTGCAGCCTGGACATTGTCTCAGGGCAGTGAGCTGGAGGGATCATTTATTTTCCATCTGTTGGGGATCACAGTATGTTGCTATATGGTGGCCATTTTTTTGTGTGGATTTTTAGCTCTTTCAGGCAGGCAAGAGGTATAAATCCTGTCTAGCTTCACTAAAAGCGGAAGTTCTTTCTGTTCTTTAAATGTTGAATGAGAGCGTGAGAGAGAGACACATACCATCAGGAAATGGAACTAACCACAGTCATAGCTTTTCATTTAGTTTTGTTAGTCTTTAAAAAAGAAAAAGGTGAACAGCGTAAGTTAGCCCGGACTCCAAGAAAAAAATTTCAAAATTAATAAACATAAGCATTCAGCCTATAATAAATAGTAAACTCCATTCCATAATAAAGCCTGTGACTATTTGAAGTCCTTCTTTGAAGCTATGGAGTTGGTCTCTTCCATTAGGAAGAACTGACCTTAGCCTAGGTAATATTGTGCTAAAAATTTTTACCTTAATTCTTTTGAAATACCTGTTTTAAAGGTTCTACCATCCTCACTTGGCAGCTGAGTTAATAGGATTTGGATCTAAGCTTTCGTATCTATAATGCCTGGACTTTCCCACCGTACCATATCCCCTTCCGTAAGTTGTAGCAAATGAGGGTTTGAATTTTCAGGTGTGTCATCTGGACAGCAGTTGGCTCGGTAAACTGTACTGGGGGTGGGGGTGCAGTTTGGGCTGGGGGCTGGCCTGGTCCACAGCTGCGCTCAGGGTCATCTCTCGCTGTTGTGCCTAGTGTTACCCTTCAGCTCACCTCTTCTAGTAAAGAATCTTTTTTTCTGCCAAGGGATATATTCCTTCTTTTCTGAAGTACATGAAATGCCTTTCTTCATTGGAAACTGAGCTATGGATACAAAGGGGGAAAATTTTAGCTTTATCTTGAGCAGAACCTATAGCTCCCGAAATCCTTTCTTGGGTCTTCCAATGTTAGATGTCCTTTTGTGTAAGGACCCCAGAGAGAGGCTCGTCCAGGATGTGAGAGCGGGGAGGGCCCAGCTCAGCTGACTGTTGTTTCAGGTAGCTGCTCCAAGTAGATCTATGATTACTTGTTGATTTTAGTGGGTGGTTCTCTATCCTTCTGGATGAATATTCTTTTTCTTTACTTTTCCTGCAGTGAGCTGGAGTTGGTAGGTTTGCGGAGTGGTTAACATCACAGTGCCTGCTTGTGGATATTCACCTTTCCCATGGAAATCTTCCAAGTTTGGGAGGGAAGTTTGTATTTCACACACTGTACCTTCACCTTGATCTGAAGTCAGCAAGGTGAACCTGAGTTCCTGGGTTTCGGTGTCTCAGGTTGGATAGCACAGAGCTAAGGAAACGTTTTTTGAGTGTGCCAGCAGTTCTCACTGGGCCGTTCACGCATGCTCAGTTTCCTGGAGGCTGCCCATGCTGCTTAGCGACATTCATGGTCAGGTTCTTTCCCTGCGGCAAAAACCCTTCTTCGTTCAGACCTCCTTTAACTCACAATTTCTCACCTCTGCTCTGGGATGCCCAAGACAGTGGTTGTGTCTCCCCACTTCTGCTTCCCGCATCATGGAATAGAGCCTCACCATAGGTGTCTACAAAATAGAGGAAGCTGGTCAGATAAACACGAAATCTGACTGGTTTTGTGTGTGCTTCCCCTCTCCCCCTCCCTCTCTCAGAATTTTAACTGCTTGGCAGACTACTACTTATGACTGTTTTGGGATTATAAAACAATCTTTTGTATTGCTCCAGTTTACAGGAAGCAACTCCTTTTTTCTCATTAATGACGCCTCTTGTTGAGTCCATCTTGTCTTTCTCATGGGTTAAGTCTACTTGACTATGCTGTCAAGGCTTACAGATGCGGCTCTGTCTGTCTTTCCTTCCCTTCCCTCCCTCCCTCCCTCCCTCCCTCCCTCCCTCCCTCCCTCCCTTCCTTCCTTCCTTCCTTCCTTCCTTCCTTCCTTCCTTTTAAAAATTTTATTTATTTGAGACAGGGTCTGGCTCTGTTGCCCAGGCTGGAGTGCAGTGGTATGATCTCAGCACACTGTAACCTCTGCCTCCTGGGTGCAAGTGATCCTCGTCTCAGCCTCCGAGTAGGTGAGACTACAGGCATGTGCTACCACATCCAGCTAATAATTTGCATTTTTTTGTAGAAGTCGGGTTTCACCATGTTGCTCACACTGGTTTCAAACTCCTGGGCTCAGTTGATCTGCCTGACTCAGGCTCCCACATTGTTGGGATTACAGACGTGAGCCACTATGCCTGTCCTGCATGCCAGTCGTCTGTTGTTGGAAAGAAAGCTGAGGTCCAGCTCTTTTTTTGGGGTTGGGGACAGGATGGTGGTTTTGGCTTTTGGAAAGAATTGTGCAACTACTAAATTCAGAAAGATTAAAATAGGAGGTAGAGTTCAACATCACAGAAGGAAGAGTTTGGATGGGGAATGTGGTTGTGGGGCGAGTTGTTCCTGAGTCATGGGACAAAGACAGGCTGGTATTTTAAGTTCACTTTTATGGGTCATGTGTGGGGAGATTTGTGTGGCTTTCGTGGCAGAATGGACTGCAGGTTCCCTTTCAAATTGTTACTACCTAGATCAGGATAATTAAGTCTGAGAGGTGTCTTTGTAGGTTTGACCCCACCCTGGCCTGAGCACATACTTTATCCTTGGTGTGGGATATCTGTGTGCAGGATGCTGGAGAAGCTTGTCACTTCTCATCTGCACTCCTTGCTGGCCTCTGTTTCCCTTGGGGCCATGATAGGGAAGAGGTGTGAAAACGTGTCTGATGACCAGTGTTTTGGGTTCCTTGCAACTGTGATGACCTTAATGGTGCTGCTGTGCCTTTGCAGGTTCCCCATCCTTGGGTCTGTAGCTCCATTTTTGTTTTCTCAAGACACCTCCTCTCCCGGAGAGCCTTTTTGTTACCTCTGGTCCCTTTCTCTAGTGGTCAGGCTTCATCCCCTCGCTGGTCTGTGTTGTTTGGCCAGTACTTACTACTTTTACTGCTTAGACATCTGAGCCCACATTCCTGAACTGTTTCTTGGAGGCACACAGATGTGGATAGACCTGTATGTATTCATCCCTGGCTCACTCTTTTTTTTAAGAGATGGGGTCTTGCATTGTTCCCTACATTAATTAGTCTCAAACTCCTGGCCTCAAGTGATCCTCCTGTCTTGGCCTCCCAAATTTCTGGAGTTACAGGCATGAACCACTATGCCTGGCCCTTGACTGTCTCTTGATCTTCAAGCCCTTCTTGGCTTATTTTGATTCGGAATTTACACCAGGAGTAGTTCTCCCTCCACAGTCCTCCAAATATTGTGGCTTAATGTCAAGCATATTTTTCTAGCACAGTCTTATAATTAACCTTTTGATTAGAAATCAGGAGAAAAGAGAATAATTTATGATTATGGATTCATACAGACTGGGCTTGAATCTAAATAATACTCTGTCCCTGGGAGAGTCAATTATCTGAAAGAAGAGCAACTTTGCAGAGTGACTCTGTTGATGTTAATAACAGCAAACACTTGGCTGGACATGGTGGCTCACACCTGTAATCCCAGCACTTTGGGAGGCTGAGTTGGGCGGATCACCTGAGGTCGGGAGTTAGAGACCAGCCTGACCAACGTGGAGAAACCCTGCCTCCACTAAAAAAAATACAAAATTAGCCTGGCGTGGTGGCGCATGCTTGTAATCCCAGCTACTCAGGAGGCTGAGGCAGGAGAATTGCTTGAACCCAGGAGGCAGAGGTTGCAGTGAGCTGAGGTCGTACCATTACACTCCAGCCTGGGCAACAGGAGCAAAACTCCGTCGCAAGAAAAACCCAAAGAACAGCAAACACTTACATAGCATTTATGATGTGCTGCCCACTTCCACTGTTCTACATTCCGTACATATGTTAGCCCATTTTATTCTCATAGCAAAATCATTAAGATAGGTTATTTTATTATCATCCCCATCTTATAGATGAGAACATTGAGGCACATAAGATTATACTTGTCTGGGAGACAAGGCTCCCAGTATGTAATACAGATTCAGTAAATGATGTCTGCTTACCTTAAATAAGTCAGTGAAGAGCCATCATAATGTACTGATGACAAAGAGAGAATAATATAGTTGTACCTTCAAAATTTTTGGAGTGGCCTGAGAATTCTGGGGTGTGGCAAAGTGATTCCATTTTAACCTTCAGAGGATTGTGACCTCCAAGGAGCACATATGCATGGGTGCTAATTTGTTAATGAAAATGCATGCTAATAGTTTTCTCAGGTGCTGAGATGCAGCTACATGATTGATTTAAGCCTGTTTTGAGCCATAGGAAATCTGCATCCCAGAGAAAGTAGAGAAGTAAATAATTTTTGTTATGGTGTACTGTGGTATGAATGTGACTCCCAAATTTCATGTGTTAGAAAGTTATTCCCCAATGTAGAGGTGTTGGGGTCATGAGGGCTCCACCCTCTTGCGTGAACTCATACCTTTATCACAGGAGTGGATTCCTTATAGAAGAACAAGATAGGCCCCCTTTTGTCCCTCTCTTGCCATGTGTTGCCTTCTACTCTACTGTGTTAGGAAATGGCATGAAGGCCATCACCATATGCTTGTCCATCAGCCTTTAAAATTGTGAGAAATAAATTTCTGTTCTTTATACATTATCCCGTGTCAGGTATTCTGTAATAGAAGCCTCAAATGGACTAAGAGTGCGAAGTGTGCTACAAAAGAAAGATGCATGAAGTTTGTGGAACACAAGCAGAGTGACTAGGGAAATGTTTAGGGAAATTGCTACCGCATTGAAGTGCGCACTTCATTTTCCCATCTCTGGGAGATGTAATAAGAGCGAAAAGAGGAGGAGACCCTTTTAGTATCGTTACGCTCTTCTGGGTAAATCAGTCCTTTTTGACTTCCTAAGTGAGCTGCCAGCTGTGGGTTTCTCAGCCAATCTAATTCAGGGAAACAGGCCTGTACCTGTTTCTCTGAACCTGGTAGCTGGGTGCAGTGCTGCTGTAGTAATAACATGATGAGCTTCTTGAGTGCTGGACAGTTTGCCATGGGAGGGGACAGCGGCTGCTTGAGACCTGCCACTCGGGAAGGGCCAGAGTTTTCGAGATTGTGCCTCTTGATTGTCCTTGAGTGGGGCCGAGGTTTGACAGGTGAAGGGTTCTTTGTGCGTCTTAACAGGCTGCTTCTAGAAGGCTTTGTGTGCTTCAGGGCATTCTCTTTACTGATGGACTTCACAAGCTGGCTGAGAGAGAAGGCAGGATTAAATTTTAAACTTTTCTTTACCAAGATGGTGAGCTGGAGGCAAGATGGTTAGTTGATATTCAAAAGGACACACGTGGATGTTGGGCAGGCTGCACCTTGGACAGGCCCAGCAAGGCAGACTAGAAATGACCAACGACCCAGGTGGTTTGTAGAATTAAATGAAATAACCTATCTCCACGCTATGTAGGAGGTTACTATGCTTAAGTGTTGGCTCCCAAATCAGTCTAAGCCAAGATGTGCTCGGAGGCACTGAATCAATATTTGTTGAATGGATGTGGACTGACAGCAAGAGCTTCCTTCAGTTATAGTAGGGAGTAGAAGAGCTTCAAGAGGGTTTCCTGTCTTCACCTTAGTAAATGAAAAACAAATCCCGATCTTGCTTGCTTGCTTTTTTTCCAGCCCCCAAAGGAAGAGGTGACTTAAGCCTAACAGATTCTTGGATAATTAACAAGGGAGTCAGGAGATTTTACCATTTGAAAGCCATCAGTGCCGTTCTATGGTTTTGATCAGAAGGCTTATTTACAGTATACATTTACATTGTTCAAGTGTATGTGTTTGCTAAAGAATTACATAACTGGCCTGAGTAATTTGGGGTACATCCGCACCTTGATATATTTGGAGTAGCACTTTGCAGGAATGTAAAGGAGGGCTGTGTCTTTCTGGCAACCCTTTGTGGTTGTGTGCAGTTTATTTTTAACCTTGCCATTTATGCTCATCTTCCTGGAATTGTATTTTAAGAGTTTGAAACCTGGATCTTCTTTCTTTAACAAGTTCCTTTTCCTGCTAGACTTGGGTCAGTCTCTAGAGAGGTTTTATTAGATACTCAGTTCTTCTGCATAAACCCGCACCATACTGCATCCTAAGAGTTCAGTGCATGTGAGTTGTAGTGTGATGGAAGGAATGGAAAAACCTGGACCTGCCACGGAATGTTTGCATCCTATGCAGGTTTAGATGTTGGCGAACACTTGTGGGACTCCATATTCATCCCCATCATTTGCTTCAGGCTCCTAGCAAACATACTAGCTTCTTCTGCATTTATTTTCTAGGGGGAAAAAAAAGGCTGGAACTTCATTGGAGGCATTTTTAATACTGCAGTGGCCATTTCCTTTTTCTGTTACCCCGGAGATCAGATTGCAGGGATATCACTTCCACCTCCCGTGTAAATTATGGTCTAGCGTGCTTTGTGGTTGCCATGGAAACTGCTGGATACAAGTTTCTTTCCTTCCTCCTCTAAGCTCTTGCTAGGCTTTTAAACACTTAACATCTCTGTCCCATCCCTTTGCCCTCCTTGCCTTTTCACACCCCCAAAGGACAAATCTAAACACCACGCTGATCTTTTTCAGCAGATGTGACCCTCCTGGAAACATTTGATCAGTTCCTGGATCTTCCTTAGTGTGAATATGTAGACACTGGTTCCTGGCATCTTACATGAAAGGCACTAGATGCTGAAATTGTGAGAGCTTGGAGTCACCTGGTTTGTGAAGGAGGTGACAGCCATTCATGTCACTTGTGGTTCACATGTGAGTGCTTATATGGGTTGTTAGGCCTTTTTTTTTTTTTTCTTTTCTTTTTAACATAGACTGCTGCTTGTTGTTAATACCTCACTTGACTGCCTAGTGCAATTCCAAGCAGTGCACACTGCTTTGACTAAGGTGGGAATTGAATGTTTCTTCTTACTACTGTCGCCTTACACTTCCTGTTCCCTCACTGCCACCTCCCATTTTATTGTAGAATGGGAGTTTGGCGAGTGATGGAAGGCGGCAACCATAGTGACTTGTTTTGGAAGAAAGTTGGGTTCATTGCTGGTTTTGGAAATTTTGAGGGGTTTGTATGGTAAGTGGGTATTTTCCCCACACAATAAGTAAATATCATGCAAGAATATTTTTTCCTTTAGGTTCAATGACTTTAATTTTCAATGATAGAATCTTCTAGTTCCAGGCATGGTCGCTCACGTCTGTAATCCTAGCACTTTGTGAGGCCAAGACTGGCGAATCTCCTGAGGTCAAGAGTTCGAGACCAGCCTGGCCAACATGGTGAAACCGTGTCTGTACTTCAAATACTAAAATTAGCTGGGCTTGGTGGCGTGCACCTGTAATCCCAGCTACCTGGGAGTGCTGAGGCAGGAGAATCGCTGGAACCCGGGAGGCGGAAGCTGCAGTGAGCTGAGATAGCGCCCTTCACTCCAGCCTGGGAGACACAGTGAGACTCTGTCTTAAAAACAAAACAAAACAAAACAAAAAACTTCTAGAGCATAGTCCTCATTAACTGTCTTGATAGCTCTATCCTGATACTTAAAGCTATTCACAGAATTGGTTGAAAGCAACACCATCCATATGTGATTGTCCTGCATGTGTTTGGGTGGGGCAAAGAATTAGGTGGTCGTTGCTGTCTAGACTATGCCCACTTGAGTAAGGATGGTCCTTGTTTATTTTTGTATCCCCAATGGTGGCAGAGTATCTTCTGTGGAATAACAATTTGCATGTTTTTGAGTGTGGAAACAAATTCTAGGAGTAGCTATACCAACTATTAGGAAAAGGAATGTTTTTCTTGTTCTTTTTTTGAGGTAGTTGTTGTCTCACTCTGTCACCCAGGCTGGAATGCAATGGATCCATCATAGGTCACTACAAGCTTGGATTCCTGGGCTCAAGCAGTCCTCTTGCCTCAGCCTCCTGAGTATCTGGGACCACAGGCACATGCCGCCATGCCTGGCACACGTTTTCATCTTTTGTAGAGGTTGGGTTCTCAGTGTGTTGCCTGGGCTGGTCACGAACTCCTGGTGGCCTCAGTTGATCTTTGCTCTTCACCCTCCCAAAGTGCTGGGATTACGGATGTGAGCAACCGCACTCAGTGGAAAAGGAAACATTTCTAAAGGGGTCATCACATTTGAGAGGCAAATACTCCTATTTAGAATTGTTCTGGTCTTTTGCACACTATCATATTAGAGGGTGTGTGTGTGTGTGTGTGTGTGTGTGTGTGTGTGTCTGTCTGTCTGTCTGTCTGTCTGTGTCTGACTGAAGTAAAAACTCATTGGACTTGTTTTTTTTTTGAAGTGTTAGGAAAGAACCGAGTACGCGTTTTTTGGTAGTGATACATATGAGAGAGAGAGAGAGAAATGTACACACTTGTTTCTACATTGTTTTCCCTGGGTACAGAAACTCCACATCTGACCACAGGGAAGCCAAAATGTACTGTGTAAATTTTACTCCTTGGTACATCTGATTAGTAATAAGGAAGTGCGTATTTCTAGCATCACAGCAGGCTTGTGAGTCCTCAAACGTCATTATAATGTCACTGAATTGCTAGCAGCCCTCTCTAATTAGTCATGCCAAGAGAAGGCAAAATTCCATCTTCTTGCATGAAGATTCTCTGGTTCTTCCCTTGGTGCCAACTTAAGGTTAACTCCAGCTTTCTGGATTCTTTCAAATTTAAAAACATTTAACCTCAGCATCTATGTCCATGATAATAAATAAGGTCTTATAAAGATGCCGTTAAATGTGTCTGATGTTCTTCCTAAGATTTTGTTTTTTCCTTAGGTACAAGATGTACTTCTGCTTATTTATCTTCCTGGAGTTTAGTTTTCAAGACAATTTCTGTGACTTTAAAATACCATGTATGACCACTTTATAGAATATGTCAAGTATATACAATTAATCTTAATGTTAATTCATTTCGTTTACTGTATTAAAAAATGTGGAAAAAAGGAAAACATTTAAACAGAAAACAAGAACCATGCTTGATCCTGAGTTCTTTTCCTGCTATTTATATGTGGTTGCCAATTATATGTTGAAATACATGAGGCCTTTTAAGATGTTGCTTCTCTTATATGAAGTACTGTTCTGTTGAGTATGTAACAGTGTAATAGGCCAGGTGCTTTATTGAGTTAAGTAAATTGTTTTCTAATATGATTTTAAAAAGTGCACTAAGCAAGCATTGGGTTGGCTGTAATGAGATGTCCGTCTGTGAAGTGCTTATTGATAATCTGGTGGTAAAATCGCTTTTGTCAGTGCCTACTTATGTGAGGGATGTGGGACTTTCGGGGCATGCTTTCCAGTCCAAGCCCACTTAAGCTTCTGCTAACTCTTGGCGGAATGAATGGTCTGTAGGGGCTGCTTTGAGTAACTGCACATGATCCAGACCAGTCTTGGGGTACTTTATTATTCTGTCAACTTGGAACTGTGTAGGATGGGATTCTAGCAGTTTCTAAATATATGTTGTTTTCAGAGCCATTCTTTTTGTGGAACGTAGTTACAAATTTGTTCAGCCTGTTACTCAGCCCCCACGAAATATGTTTGCATTCATTGTGACAGCCTGTAGACTATTGGTACCGTGCAGGGCTGTAATCTACTTGTTGTTCCGGCAAATGCCATTGTGTAATGTGGACTGGCACTTGGCCTTTCTGGAGCTTGTAGTTTTTCCCCTTTGTAGGGACTTGAACTGCCTTTGCCGTAATTTCTCTCCTGATTGTCATTTCTTATGCCTCCTGCAATTTAGTCTAATTGAACTGTACTGGGATAAATAGAGCCCTTACAGAGCATGTGAATGTGAGATCATCCTGTTCCCTAAATGAGGAATCTATGGCTTAGATAGGACTGGGTGCTGTGAGTCTTCATGATTAATGTTTCGAAATGATTTAGGAACCCAAATGCACGCTGATGTTTCCATCAGCTGCAATCCATATATCTCCTACACGATGCCCTCCTGCTGTTTGGGTTTTGGGAATTGTTTGAGGCCAAGGAGAGGAGGGTATGGCTCCTTCAGCTTTACCCTTCTGAAGGTCATGAGGAATAATTCCGACAAACACCTTGAAGACAGTGTTTTGCGCTTTCTGTGTTGCTGTTACCACTGCCCCCACTACTTTTAGTGTAAACAAGCCTTTTACATATTATTCACATTTCTTGGTTCAAGCCTCAGAAGACCAGGATATAATTTTAAATTGCAATTAGTTAATTGAAATTAAGTTTCCAAAGAAAGTGTTGAAGACTATGATCTTTTTCCCTTTCAATGAAGCAATTTAAGCAAAAAATTTACGTAAGCAATTTAAGTAAGAAATTTACAGGTGTCAGTTTGGATAATGACCCCATAGATTTTTTCCAGAGAGGTTCTGTCTCCAGTGTTAGCCCTTTATCCAGGGACATTGAATCAGAGCTGCAAAGCAGTCTGTTTTGCAGCTTCTGTTGAAATCCTCTTAAGCCAAGTCACTAAAGGTATACCACTGGAAAGGACTGTTGTCTCTGGTGAAATAAATCCAGCAGGAAGCCTGTTCCCAGGAATGCCTGGTTAGGTACACAGGCTCACAGTGCTCAGTAGTGCTCCTGCACTTTTGCTAAGCCACTGGGACCCACAGTTCACCTGCTACCATTGTGTTACTGGTGGAGGGTGTCCAGGTTCTTGGCATTTTGAACAAAGAATTGTACAAAACGCACACACAAAGCAGTGAGGGAAAAAAAAGCAGATTTATTGAAACGAAAGTACACTCTACAGGCCGGGTGTGGCGGTTCCTGTTTGTAATCCCAGCACTTTGGGAGGCCGAGGTGGGCTGATCTTTTGAGGTCGGGGTTCAAGACCAGCTTGGTCAACATGGTGTAACCCCGTCTCTACTAAAAATACAAAAATTAGTCAGGCATGGTGGCTCACGCCTGTAATCCCAGCTACTCGGTAGGCTGAGGCTGGGGCATCACTTGAACTTAAGAGGCAGAGGTTGCAGTGAGCTGAGATCACACCATTGCACTCCAGCCTGGGCAGACTTGGGACTCCATCATTCCCAGCCCCTCGCCTTCAGAAAAAAAAAAAAAAAAAAAAAAAGGAGAAAAAGCACACTCTGCAGAGAGGGAGTGAGCCCAAGCAAGCATCTCAGTAGTACTGGTTGCAGAATTTCCTGGGGTTCAAATACCCTCTAGAGGTTTCCCATTGGTTACTTGGTATATGCCCCATGTGAGTGAAGAGGGTGAAGTTTCCTACCTGGAACATTTTACAAAGTTACTTACTTGGGCTAGAAGGGCTCTAAGATTGGCTGTTTTCCATCTGATTTAGTTCTAGGAAGTCCTTAGGCTCCCTCCCTCCAGACTGGGTTCTCCTCCTTCAGAAGCCCAGGTTTTCGAATAAAGTTAGATGTTTGGTTTGTATCTAAGCTGTTAAAAGCTACTTAAAAGTATCTGAGCCTCTGTTTCCTTGTCCGATAAATGCAACCATTACACCTTATAGCATTGGTTCTAACCCAGTATTTCTCACATGTAAGCGTGCATCAGAATCATCTGGAGGACTGATTAAAACGCAGACTGGCTAGGTCCTGCCCCGAGAGTTTTCGATTCAGCAAGTCTGAGGTGGTGCCTGAGAATTTGCATTTCTAATATGCTCCCAAGTGATTCTCTTGTTGCTGGTTGGAGAACCACACTTTGATAAGCACCGCTCCGAGGACTGTATGTGATTTAAAGCATGCATTACGTTATTACCCTTAAATAATAAGCACACATTCTACGTATAGTTGCTGGGTAAGTGAACAGTAATTATGTCTGTGGTTAAGAAATTTTAGGGCCAGGTAGCCCCATTTCCTTATAGGGACCTTTTCCTTTGCGTGTCCCCAAATGTTTCCTTCCTCAGCTTGTTCATCTGCCTTGTGCCGAGAAAGAAAAGTAATAATGTCTTTCCTTCCCTTGCGGTTTATTTGAAATTATTTATAGTCTAGTTGTTGGCTGCACGCCTCCTCCCCAACCCCCATGTCTCTCTCTCTCTCTCTCTCTCTCTCTCTCTCTCTCTCTCTCTCTCTCTGTGTGTGTGTGTGTGTGTGTGTGTGTGTGTGTGTGTGTGTGTCAATCAGGGGTAGAATATTTGTGTATGTGCCAGTGTACTTTACTTTCCCTGGTTTCACATGTTTCAACTTGCACAAGACTTAATTTGTACCCAGTGGGGGAATCTGCCCGTAAAACACATGTATCTCCATAAGTCTGTCTCCACCCTTCACTATGTTCCTAACAGGTTGTTTTTTTTTTTTTTTTTTAAATGAAGTTTTGTTGTAGACCAGAGAATGAGAGATGACACTAAATAACACTGTAGCTGTCCCTTGATGCACAAAATTCATGTTTCTGTGATGGACAATTCCATATACTCCTCAATCAGTGACTTATCTTTTAAAATGGAATTTGTTGTATTTTTAGCCTGTGGGGTTGTTTAGGGTGGTGGCATCTTTCAGAGAGTATTGCACATAGATAGATTACGAGGAGCCAGTTCCCTAGAGGAGCTGATGGGGAGAGAGATTTTCAAAAAATTCTTAGAAGGGCAAATAGGGTCAGCTGTCATCTTTGTTTATTTTAACCACTGTCAAATGTGGAAGAGAATGCATTGGTTTTTCATTGTCATGACAACAGAGGCTCTTCACACCCCTGGGCACAACAGGAAGTGAACCCATTCATTTATCCATATGTGAGTCTCAGAATCCCATTATGTGAACTCCATGGAGTGTTAATTCAAGTATTTTGATAGAATGTTATTGTGTATTCTCCAGTAGTATTTAATAGTTGCTTAATGCTACTCAAGTCACTAAATACCCTTCTTGATCTGCTGTTTCCTCATCTATCAGGAGGAGATAAGATTTTCATCTGTAGGACAGTGTTTCTCAGCTTTCTGTATCTTGGGCCTTAACCTCTGCTGGAAGAGGACTTTGAAGTTTTGCAGTCTATATAATTCATGAAATTTTTACTTTCTACTTTGTAAGTAGGTTTGCGTTTCCTTCAATAGAAAAATGGTTTGTTACCGCCAAGTAAAAGCCTTAATTCTGGCTAGTTTATTTTTGATTTCTAGAAGTTCTGTTTGGTTCTTTTCGATGTTAGGTTACCTTCAAATGTTAGTTTCAGTGTTTGTTCAGTGGTAGTTTCAGTGTTCACTGTTTCAAGTGTTAGTTTCCTGTTATGCAGATATTTTCAAACTTGGCTTTTATTTGTTTTAACATAGTCTGATGATTCAAATTACTGACTGACATTTTCCCAGTTGGACATCTGCTGGGTTTTCCTCATGGTGCTTTATTTCCCCTGGATGTGAAAAGTTGTTTGGGGGGGGAATTCATTGAGGCCTGAGATGAAAAAACTCTCCTTACAGAGGGTTCATGTATGTTTTTGCTACATACCTTAGGGTATCATCAGTCCAACATTATTTAAACTAAATTCTTGAGAGATGATTTTTGGATTCCAAATCCTCTTGGGGGCCACCTAAGTTTTACAACTTCTCAGGAAAGATATCCAGCCTTTGGGAATCCCAGCTTAATGTAAGAAAGTTGTCTCCTGTTAGAGCCCCATTTTAGGGCTTGGAGGGTGGTAGGATGTCACCTTCCTCCCAGTGCCAGTGCCAGGGAAATCAAGTTCAGGTTGGTTTGTGTCAGAAGCACAAAAGTGGGGTCATTTCTCCACGGGTAGGTCTGGGTTCTAGCTTTTGTTCTTAGAAATTCTGTCAGTAACCAGGTGCGGTATAATTGTAAGCTGGTTGGCACATTGGAGTTTCAGTGCCTTGAGAATTAATTTAAGAAAAAATTTTTTTTAAACTTTTAACTTCAGGGGTACAGAGCAAACCAATCCCAAAGCTAGCAGAAAACACAGAAAAGCTTTGCTGCATTTTATGGCTTCTAGTGAAATGGGGAAGGTTTTCTTGTCTCCCTCTCAGGACGTGCGATGGAGGAGTGGCTCACTTCTTCAGTGCCCCGCTGCTTATACCTCTAGGGGAGCATCCAGACGGACGGGTTGTGGGGCCACAACCCCACGGCAGTGTCTAAGGGTGAATGTTTACAACTGAAGCCCCAGTGGGTGTGTGTTACAGGGTGTTCCTTTAGTTTGCTCTCTATAGGCGGCTTGTTTTAGCTCAATTAGACCCCCTTCCTTGAGGACAGAGGGATTTCTGTAACCTGTGGTTTCTTGCTGGTGTACCAGAAGAATCAGATCACACGTGGGCTTGGAGAATGAAAGGGTTTTATTGAGAAGTACCTCTCAGCAGATCGGGGAGCCAGAAGGGAGTTGATTTTCCCCTGGAGGTGGGGAGGGCAGCATGCTGGTCGATGGCCACTTGTGTTGTCTTCCGCTGATGTGTTCCTCAGGACGCCCAGCTGCTTGCGTCTATGCCTTGCTAAGGTCTCCGATTTTTATAAGTTTTCATAGGCCCAGGATGGGGGCGTGTCAGATCAGAGTGGTCCTGGAAAATGCAGCATTGGGCAGGAAGGCAGAAGTGCCTGTCCTCACTTAGGTCTTGGGAGTAGAGCCTAGCCAGGGGCCACGCCCTTCCTCTACCCAGCCCTTCCCTCCCCACCTTCCCTTTCCTGTATCACTGGTTGCCTACTACCTGGGAGGCCCCGTTTGAGAAGCGTGGGATTAGAAAAATCCCAGTGATCTCTTCTGTTTCTAGTGGTGTGGACTCCTGCTTGGAATGCTTTTCTTCTGATCCCCCCGCCCCCCCCCCCCCCCCCCCCCCCCCCGTAATGTTGATATTCTGTGTTTTCCTATTCAGTTGTAATGAGTTCAGTTCAGGGGAGAATGAGATTCAAGTGGACTGTGCTTCCCTGAGAGGGCATTTGAGTGCTCTTCTGGTCACCTAGGTCTTGGACTTCTGGACCTCTACATGGACCCCTCCCAGCATATCCAGGTCCTTCTTAGAGCCCAACTGCAGGCCGCTACCCTGTCTGTCCTTCAGCCGTGTGGTTTTACTGTTCAGCTTCAGCGTAGATTCTACCTGGAAGCCCAGGGGTGCGTGGTCGTCTGTTCATCCTGGAAAAGTCCCTTGTGGTGAATGTTTGAGTTCCCAAGCCAATTTCTGTCCCAGAGGGAGGTGGTTTCAGGGACTCGTTGGGAATGGCAGTCTCCACTGACTCCGTGGTACAGTCTAGGTCATAGTTTATGTTGTGATGCTGTGACTGGATTATGTCACACTTCATGAAACCTAAGCCTTCCTGTTCAGACCTGAAAGGCAGAGCCTGTGTCTCCTTCATTGTCCATTCTCTATGGTCTGTCCCCTTTTCTGTCCAGCTCAATCATACCGTGAACCCTTGGCCTCAGCTCCGTATTTACATGCACTGTCTTCTGTGCTTACATTGTGGAAGTCCTCCCTTAACCTAGTTAGGTACTAGGGTTGTCTCTCTGCAGTGCTAATTTGTGCTAGGGTTGTCTGTCTGCAGTGCTGATTTGTGTAAAATTCTCTGCTTTTAAAGTTATATGACATAAAAAATTAGAAGAAACATTTTTTAAAAAGAGGAACTTTTTTCTACTCTCAAGTTCAGTTTTGGGGAGTCTGCTAATTAAATGGACGAAAGACAGATTAGCAAGAGGGAAAAAAACAGATTTAGTTGAGTTCACAAAGAAATGTGACTCTAAGTAAGACGAGGTTAGAACTTACCATCCTAGAATTGCTTGAATTCGGGTGGCAGAGGTTGCAGTGAGCTGAGATCATGCCACTGGACTCCAGCCTGGCGACAGAGTGAGACTCTGTCTCAAAAAAAAAAAAAAAAAAAAAAAAAAGAATTTACCATCCTACTGGGATGTGGGGGGCAAAAGGGCGATTCTGGGAGGACAAATGAATTTGTAGGAGAGGGTGGAGAAAGGCCACTCAGGAAGAACAGGTGAATTTTTGGAAAGATAAGTGGGCCCTTAGCAGAATAGACAGAAGATAGAATATTTTTTTGTCGGTGTCTGTTAGTATTGTTTTCCAAACCCACACAGGGTTAACGTCTTGGGGCCTGTTCTGGGTATGAGGTTAATATAGCTGCTTTCTGTGAGGGTATTTTGGAAATGGGTTGGGGCGGGGGTGGGATGGGGCAGAAGCTTGAAGTGTCCAGCTGGAAATGTTCTCATTTACAAGTTGCTGGAGGAAGGAGGAGCCTCAATGACCCTTCTCAGGACTGATATATGGCTGGGAGTGAGGAGTTTGGCAGTGGATTGACACAGTTAAAGATGGATGCCTCTTTGATCAAATGGAGACCATTAGGGCATGTTTAGGCTGGCGGAATTGGAGAGTTGCATTATAAAGAGAATAGTTATGCATCCCCCCTCCCAGTGCCTGTCACCCACATCTTTATGAACATGAGTGATTCTGCATTTGCCCAGTTGGCTGGCAGAACATTCTGCTGAAGCCAGCAGTGAGGGAGATGTACATACGTAGCTTTTTTCATCTGTGAATTGCAGAGTGGAGAAGGATGTCGTTCATTTCCATGATTCCTTTGCACATCATTGTTTCTGACCAGTTTGGACAAAATGTGATTGTTTTTCCTACAGTTCCAACTCCTTTGTTATTGTGACTCCCCCTTGCAGCCCCCCTTTAGAAGATTGTTTAGACAAATGTTACCCTATCTCTGAAGTGGTGGCTTGCCGTCCTGTGGTGGTGCAGCACAGCTTGAAAAGAGCTAGGAAGTGGTTTTCCTCCACAGTATCCTTCTAACTGTTCCATTGAAATAGCTTTATTGTGGCCATGCTCGAGGCTCACACCTGTAATCCCAGCACTTTGGGAGGCTGAGGCAGGCGGATTGCCCGAGGTCAGGAGTTCGAGACCAGCCTGGGTAACATGGTGAAACCCTGTCTCTACTAAAAATACAAATATTAGCTGTGGGTGGTGTTGACTGCCTGTAATTCCAGCTGCTCAGGAGGCTGAGGCAGGAGAATTGGTTCAACCTGGAAGGGGGGCGTTGCAGTGAGCTGAGATGGGGCCACTGTACTCTAGCCTGGGAGACACAGCAAGACTCTGTCTCCAAAAAAAGGGCGGGGCGGGAGCTTATTCTGGTTTCAGGCAGTGGAAAGGGGAGAATGAGGCAAACCCAGCTACAGTGCCTCCCACAGGAAGCATCACAAACATTAATTACTCCTGGTGCGAGAGGACTCAGTGAAGCTAGGTTTGAGGCTGGGGTAAAAGATAAGATTTTGGACATTACTCACTTAAAAAGTTTTTAGCTCAAAAATCTTATCATTGGCTGCCTTCATTGTTGGAGGTTTATAAGTCTGTTGCATGGATCTCTATCCTCCTCCTGTACTTGCACCCCACTGTTATGTTTTATTAGGATCTTGTGCAATTTATTCTCCTGTTTCTTTCACTCCTCGTTATACTTTTGATCACGCTTCCCTCTGTTTTGTAGTGCCATCCAGAGAAAACGAGCAGATAGAGAGGCTTTGTGAGGAACCTACGATGGATATGTGGCTGCAGCCTTCTTTGGAGGGTTTAAGCTGCACCAAAGGAGGCTGACCTTGTGGCTTTATCATTTCCTGTCTACAGACAAGGAAAATGGGCTTAAGCAGGAGGGATTAATGAAGGACTTAATTGAACAGGAAGTCTTTGTCTTTCAGCCCTTCGGAATTACACACAGCTTGGGTGTTTTTATCTTGAGTCCTGTTTAAGAGATTGGACTTCTTTTCTCAGGATGTTTCCGGAAACTGAGTGGGGATCAGAAATTGTCATGGAGTTAAAATGCTAAAGAAGAGGAGAAACAAGCCAGCTTCATTGGATGAGTAGAAGGACTTGTTTTGATTTCCTCATTCTTCCCATTCTCACCCCTGGGAGTTTCTGCTACTAGCTTGGCTCAAAGCCTTAAAAACCCATAGACTACTTTTGTAATGTCACAGTAAATGCAAACATGTTGTCTCTGGAAAGCAATTATGAGGCTCATATGTTAAACCAGCAATGCTGTACCTTTAGCAGAGTGTTGCTGGTTCAGTGCCCGAAACACAGATAACATACTTGACATAAAGGCTCCTTGTGAATCAGAATGACTTTACCTTCTTGGAAATGTTTTGACTTGAGATCTAGTCAGGAGGTATTCTTGTCCGACCCTTTGAGGGTTCATTTAAGCCGTATGCAATTAGATGGACATGTATGTCCTGCAGATACTGCTCATCTGGTGTCCACTGCTGCTGTCTACATATGTGACCTCTTTCAATTGAGTTGCACATTCATGACATCAGGTGGATTCACAGCTTGCAACAGTGGTCCTTGGCTGATGGAAAACTGGGAGGACTTTCATGTTGTACTGGGGCGAGGTGTCTGAGGTCATGGAATGGTTATTAAGATTGTAAACAAGGTAGAATATTGTGAGTTGGAAGGGTTGGGCTGACCCCTTTGCATCCTGCCTCCCAACCCCTCAGGTCCCCCTCTTTGGTTTGATTCGGTGATGCCATTTGGTTCTGTTTTGTGGCCTGAAATATGGTACCATGTGTGGCGTTGAATGTTAGGAAAAATTTAAGGCTGCTTAAGGGATATTCTGGGCATTGTTAGAAAGGAAGTTGATTTGCTCACCTTGCCCCGTTGCCCACTTTCCATTGGCACAGTTTCTTTGGGTTTTATTTAAATTTTTATTCCACCAATGTGTCCTCTAGAACTGCTCCTGCAGGTGCCAGTGACACAGACGCTGAGACACTGTGTCTAGTAACGTGTGAGCTCGTTTTTGAGTGGGAGAATATGCCGTTGCTTCAGCATCATAGAGCACAAACACTCAGAAGGTGGAGGAGAATTAGTTTTACGTTCATTAGCTATTAGCAGATTTTAAAATTATGGTTGTGTTTCTTCATCTTACACATTTTTAACAAATGTCATAAGAGACAGTGTGTCAGTTATAGCAAATGCTTTTCTTACGAAGCAGACTTCACCCCACATTTTGGTTGGTGATAGTTTAATGCCCCATACTTTGAAAATCACAAATGATTATGGTCCAGGCAACTAAATAAATTTTTGTCAGAGCACCAAAATGTGGGTTTTCTGATACTCATCAAAAAAGGCTAAATGCTATGGGTTTTCTGATACTCAGAAAATGTAGGTTTTCTGAAAATCACCAAAAAAGGCTAAATGCTGTGTGTTTTATCTCTAGCTATGTTTCTTGGGATCTAAAAAAAGCTGGATTGTATATTTCTAGATGTTTTCTATACAAGTAAAGAACTTTGGGGTGTAATGAGTTGGAGGGGTGAGACAGTATTGCTAATCGTGTTTATAGACCTACTTTCTGTGAACAGTGGCTGGGTTCTTAACTGGCACCAGATTTTAGTGCAGGTTCTAAAAATTGGCTAATATCAGTGCTTGTCATAATTTAGCATTCCTCCCCCCCCCCCGCCCCGGGGGTGATCCCACAGCTGGAGTGTAAAGACTCGCTATTGCCATCTATTGGTGCATACTGGCTACTTCCTGAGATTTGCTGTGGGCGGGGAAATTGCCTGGGATCCCTTTTCTGTTTGTTACCCTTTAAATAAAGAAAATCTCTGTTAGTGAACTTACTGTGTGAGAGGGAGGGCATATAAGATGCCAGAGCCCACTCCGGTCCTTCTGGGACTTAGTGGTCACTTAGTGGTCTGTCATGCCAAATGGACGGTTAGGACCCGACGTATCGCACAGCTCCATCTGGTGTGATATTTCTGGTGGGAAGTTTTTGCAGCTATCTTAGAAGCATTCCCCTGGATTTTATTTTATTTTATTTTATTTTTTGAGTTGGAGTTTCGCTCTTGTTGCCCAGCCTGGAGTGCAATGGCACTCACCACAACCTCCACCTCCCAGGTTCAAGTTATTGTCCTGCCTCAGCCTCCTTTGTATCTGGGATTACAGATGGCTGCCACCACGCCCAGCTAATTTTTGTATTTTTAGTAGAGACGGGGTGTCACCATGTTAGTCAGAATGGTCTCGAACTCTTGACCTCAGGTGATCCACCACGCCTGGCCTGGATTTTTATTTTTTAATATGCTGTATAGCATTGTAGAATACAATTTCTTTTTATATTTCTCTTTCTTTTTGAACAAAAGGAAGTAAAACAGGATTCTCGCCTCACAGGGTCATTCCCTTTGCCTTTCCAAACATGCCCATTGCCAGAAGAGTTTTGGCAATTTACAGTTGGGTGTTGAGTAATCTAAAATTGGGAGACTGCTAGGGGTTTTGTTGAAATGATATTTTAAAAACTAAATAGGGAATCCCATTGAGAGATAGTAGAGAGGCAAATTAACATTTTAACTGGCTCTTCTAGGCTTTTAAAACTGAATGTACTTTAGATAATTTGTTCACACCTTGTAACTACAACAGCCTATTAGAAATTACTTTGGCCAGATCCTGACTGGATTCTGTAGGTACTTGCATGTGTTACTCTGACTCTTACTATCTTTATGTAGTCCCTGCTGCCTTAAGATCTGCTTTTTGCTTGAGACTGTCCTGAGACCAGCAGTCTCTGTCGAGAAGAATATTTGTGCCTCTTCCTTCCTGGGCTTGGAGATGTAGCCCTCATAACAACAGGGTTACGCTGCATGGGGATGGCGGCACAGACAGCCTTCCATAGGTGGTAAACTATAACTGTGTCATTTGTGACTGACAGAACAAAAGGGCTTTGTTGCCACTTTAATTGTTGATTAATGATGATCCCTCTCAAATTTGACGTGGTTGCTTTCTAGAACACAAAAGAACTCAATGTCACATGTTTCCTTGATCATGACAGTCATGATTTTCAGGCAGTCTTGGTTCTCTGACATTTCAGGATGCCATAGAAGATTTCAAGAAACATAGTTGAATAATTTTATTAATTGAATAAAAAACTGTACTGCATATTACTTTTCATACTGTTTGTGCAGGATGTCACCAGCTACCTGAGATTTATGTGCACCAAGTCATGTTTTATTTGGGAAAAAGTTGTTCATAGCTTGTAGATTGTAGATATTTAGTGCTATTATCTTTGATTTAAATTTTTTTATTCTCTTTCCTCCCCCACTAATCCTTCCCTGGAATTAAAAAAAAAAAAAAAAAAGGTTCACCTTTCTCTCTGATGCCTGTTTTCCACTTTAGTATTCCAAGGGAGTGAAGTGTCTGTGAGCAAGAATGGTGTCTTCCTGGTATGGTGGTGATGTTTGGATTTGCAAGGCTTGCCTTGTCTTTGGGCTGGCTTCTTAATGGATAGAGCTGATGAATAGATTTGTAGGCAGTTACGTTAGTGTTCCTAAGGGTGACTCACAGTTCTGAAGTAAGTTCATGTGTTGCCTAAACAAGTTATTCCTCATTGGAAGGGCTGAGTGGAAGGAAGTGCAGTTTACAGATTGTATTGCTACTATTTAATCTTTAAGGGAGTAGGGGAGTAGATTTTTGGAACTGTGATATCTTTCTAAAATACATATGAATGCATTTTTCACCTCCCCCTCCACCTGCTGAAGTGCTAGGTGGTAGTCTTTAAAAGTCAGTATAGTTTGCTGTTTTACTGGTAGGTAGAAAGTTGGCGCTAGAAATCTTCAGCAATACTGTCAGTTTGGAGATTTAGATTTTACTTCTCCAAAATAATTAGGACTTTTCATCTACTAGGAAATGATAGATTCAAAGGAATTATTACAGAAATCACTACATTCAGGTACCACTTGTGTTTGTAAGAGGAGGTCAAAGATTACAGAAGCTTGGAGCTAAACAGAGCCTTAGCTTCCCTTTGTTAATAGTCCTTAAAAAAATCACATCAGAAAAAAAGACCCAGCTTGCCCTAGGTGACAGGTTAGGTGAACTAATCTCAGGTTTTGTGATGCGACTACTCTTTTGCTTGTACCACTCTGACAAAGCAAAACATCATAATGTTTCATCTTGAGGGGAATTCAACTAACAAAAGGTTCCTTTACGCAAATTCCGGCTATGGCAGATGTTTACTCTAAATGGCTTCCTATGTAACTTAATTAAAACAAGTGCTGCAAATATTTAATATCCTGAGGTTTTTTGCACAAACAAACAATTTCATCAGTTGATATGTAAAGCAAGAAATGTGGCCTGTGGACCACTAGGGCTCTGTCTCCAGAAGTACCATAAAGCAGGCATTCTGCATAGGATAACTCTTCTTACAGAGCCAGCTGACCTCCCGTTTTGTCATTGTTGTGATGCCCTTCCCTTCTGGTAAATCAAACCCTGACAGTTTAAAACTGTGGGAACTGGGTGGACCACGCGCTTAGGAGAATATGGTCTATGCTAGTGCCTCTCATTACAGAGTTTGGTATGAGTTGGTCTCTGCTAGCCTCTGGGTTCACTTGAGGATGTGTTTATTTTCTCTTTACTATTCAGGATATTTACCACCATTCTGTGTGGTTTACCCGCAACTGCACTTGCATTTGAATTTGGTGGGCAGCTTGCCCTGGGTAGAGGGTATCCCTTGCCCGACCCCCCACAACCTCCAGTGCGCACATACACGGGCACACTCTTGTTTCTTTGAGTGGCTGCCAGGTTTGTAGTGTGTGTGTCTGGGGGGCGAATGGAGTGGGTAATTATTTTGGGGATGGAAACACGGGAATTTTTTTTTTTTTTTTTGAATAGGCCTTTCAGCAAGTTGGCAAAGCTTCAGGGCCAGCTCCCACACCGGCACAAAGAGCGCAGCCATGCCGGTCATTTTGCATTTGCCAGACACGGACTGTCTGATTTTTTTTTTTTTTTTTTTTTAATGAACAGACCCTCCCTCCCACCCTTTCCTTGCCCTTTGTTTAAAATTGGGATGTAATCTAAATAATTGGATTTACCAGCTTACGTTTTGAATATTGGAAAATTGAGTTAATAAAATGATGTTTTGGCATGTACTTCCCTCATCTAGGGAACAGCTGTGCATTCACTTTAAGCCGCCTGGTCCCCCTTGCTCCTGCTTGCTCCAGCTGATTTGTGTGTCACGCCATGCCCTTCTTGGGTTTGCAGACTATCAGAAATCCTGGACAGAAATAGGATTTAATTAACCTGGAAATTGCTGTTGTGCTGAAGTTAGGGCTACCCTAGAGATTGAGTGCACAGATAGCAATAAGCTGGTTAACTCTACACTGTTGACCCCAGAGGAAACCTGGAGAAACAGTGCCACCCTTGTGTGAAGCTTCTAATGGCAGGATGCCCAGGAAGCTTCTAAATCAATCATTTGGGGAGGAAGGGGCACAGGGAGGGTATTACAAAAGAAAAAAAATATTTGGCATAGTACTGTTAGTTCATCCCTGGGGTTTCTTTACAAGCATGGTCTCGTGATTTATTGGTTAACTTTCCACATAATGTTAGTGTGTATATTGCCGTGCTCCTGTGTTCTCATAAAGATGCTGTATAAATTTTAACAACAAAAAGTGAAGATTGATTTTGGTAAATTTTTAAGCGACGATTCCTATTAGCAAGTGAGAGGTGGCTGTGGGAGGCTTAGCAGAGAAAGAAAGTCGCCTTCTATGTAACTTAGGGAGTGGACGGATGGGGAAAGGGAAATAGGGAGCTTTCCCCCTTGGAGCTCATGCAGCTTGATGAAGAAGTACAAATATTCTGTGGTGTATGTGGTGGTCTTGTTGCATGAGGTGTGGCGGGAGCCAGCCGCCTCTTGGGCCCAGCAACTGTGACCTGGGAACAGTTGTGCTGTGTGAGGCCATGTGGAATACAATGGAATGCCAAGGTGTAGAAAAGCACCTTATGTCACAGGGTGACTATCAGCCAGAGCCCGATCTGATTTGGCTTCTGTGAGATGATGGTGAGGATGGACAAGTGGCATGGTAAATTATTAAGGGAGGGCCATGTGGGCAGGTGCCTGGTTGGTATTTTTTTTTGTTTTCCTTTTCAAATATCAGCCTCTATATTCAAGATACCGTTTTATTCCTAACGAAACTGAATTCCTGTCTACCTTCAGGTAGGCTTCTGCTGGGATGGCTACTAACTTTACCTGGAGCAGAACAATACCAAGGCTCCTCCTCTCCTGTTGCTATTGGACCTGTTTCACAAACATCCACCAATCTCCCTTTTCCTCTGAGTTGCCATTCAGTCTGCCCCTCTGCTCAGATACCATGTGTGTTGGATTCTGTGATTCCTAAATCATGAGTGGTGGGTTGTATAATTCACAGCTCCTATAACAGAGTAGTGTTCCTCCCCTTCTCCTTTCCGGCATCTACGGAGGGCTTCTCCTCTACACTTGGTAAGGCCTGTATATAGAAGTGGATCAGAAAGAGGAGACTGCAAGTAGAGAGTCCTGTGTATACCACCAGAAGGGCAGAGCAGTGGGTTTGGGGTTAGATGGCTGGTTATGCATGAGGTACTGCTTTAGGATGGTCACTTCTCTCTAAGGAGGAGACTTCTGCCCAGAGACATGAAGGGAGTGACCTCCATTACAGAGTAACAGGCCTGGATTGTTTTCTTCCCTCGTCTGGCCTAGAGGATGAGAAGCCACCAGCCATGGCAAGATAAAGGGAGAGAGCATTCCAGATGGAAGGAGCTGTTTGGAGTAAGCAAGATCCCCTTAGATCTGCAATCTCTATCTTAGGCCATTTATTGCCACCTAGAATACACTCTGTGGGCTCCCATACACTCCTGTATACTCTATGGTATCAAATTCAGAAATGGCCGTTCATTTTAACACCCTTGCTCTCACTTTGCGACAGCTTCAGTGGCGCTCACTCCGCAGGGCTGATTTTGGTCATGAAAGAGGGGCCATGGAGCTCCTTGGCCCGGCAGCTTTTAGTGAGGGGGTGCACACTGGATGCCTGTGCTCACAAGGCTTTGCGTCACCTGCCACGTGGAGGTCGCGTGGCGTGGCATGGCATGGCAGAGAAAGCTGTCACGTGGGGACCCATAGGTTTGTTTGCTGGTCCTGTTTGTTTTGCCATCCAAGTTAGGTGACCCGGGGTGGGTCTCACCCTTCTAGTTACTCGTGTGTACAGTGAAGGGGATCTTACTAAGATCCTTGAACATAACAAAGTGACCAGCCTTTCCCGGTTCCCCAAACACCAAACAAACAGCAGCTCATATCCGTCTTCTCCTGAGCTTATTTGAACTTTGTCGTCCTTTAATTCAGATACACGCCCCCAGTGGATCTGATCTGAAACGTCTATTCCCTCACCCCACTGCACCATCCCTGTGGTTTACAGTATTGTAAATAAAATGTTATCCTTTGAATATATCAACATACTTCTTCCTCTGCTGGTTTACATTTACTTGATTTGATCTTTTCACCTTGGCTTGCTGGAGGGCTTGATTTAATTGGTTTCATTGACATAAAGGATACATGTGGAGTTCCTAGAATTAAGGCGTCTTCTGTAAGGGATCTCCTTGAAGAATTAATAAAAAGTAAACATGGAAGGAAATTATACTGTGATTGCGACTTCCATGGGGTGTGTGAGGGAGACACACCTTCTCTGGGGCTGTGTGTTACCCAGGGCAGGAAGGCCCATCCTGACTACATGCAAGGCCCAAGGCTTGGGAGGGCACACGTTTTATTTTTCTCTCAAACATTTATGTTTTTACTTCTTCAACCCCAGGAACCCCGTGCTCTCTTCACCCCAACCCCACAATGATTCTGAACCTCTTTTATCCCAGTTTTCATTTTTGCTGTAATAATGGAATGGCAGGTGGTGTTCTGTTGAAAATGCCAGTCAGCTGATGGCAGGGAGTGAGGAAGTAAATGGTGTGGTGGGCGGTATGCTGCCTCCCCTGGAGGGTGAGGCCCCGGAAGCTGCACCACCTTGCTCCTCATGCTTGCCAGAATGCACTCTGTGGGATCCCATACACTCCCAGGGTCCTGCTGCTGCTGCTTCCATCAGCATCCCTAGGTGCAAATATTGTAGGTTTTCAGCACATCTGAATCACTTTCTTCCATTTTCCTGTATCCAGCATTCTAGAAGGAAACCCCTGTCCCTGAAGCCTGTCTGTACTGTTTGGAGTGCTTACTCAGGATTTGGCTGTGCCATTCCTTTGGTTGTGTGGGGCCAGGAAAGCAAGGTCAACACCTTCGTAATCCCTGCAGGACTCTGCAGGTTGAAAAGCCACACCGCAGACCTGCCCTTTGTAGACAATACAGGTTCTTCTGGCCCCTTTATAAAAGATATTGGTTTGTCTTGTTCTTTAGTTCCTGGCTTCATCTGGGTCTCACAACTGTTTAATCACTTGGGAGCTTGACTTCTTCCTCTAAGGGGTAATTTATTTTGCTGCCACTTTTTAATCTCTTATTGCCTTATTTTTCATAGTCTCACTGGGAAAGTCATCAGGCACCAACCACCTTTTATTTCAGCATTGGTAGGCAGCAGTTTATCTTTGAGGTCCTGAAATTGTAAAATATCTCAGTGTCTCACTCTGTTGTCTCTGCTTAGTCTGTGTTTACTTGTTTGTTTCTCATTGTCGCTGCACAATCTTCTCATTGTGTGTAGCGTTTGTTTTCCCTGACTTCTCAAAAAGCTGTAAACCCTTAACATCCTGTTCACATGCAGGCAATATTTCTATAAAATTCCTGCAAAACTCAGAGTGCGAGTTGCGTCCATTCAAATGAAGATGTATGTATTATGTAATTGCCAATTAAAAACACTTTTCAGTAGAATGAAAAAAAACCAGCAATTTTTCTAAATATGACACAACATTTCCTTTGTTTTAAAACAGTCTGGGAGTTTGGTGGGAAGGAAAGCCTCACTGGAAAAGGAGGGCAGTTGTGTTGTGTCAGTCCACCTGGCAGCTGGTTGGAATGTGGACCAAGGGTTCCGTAGCCTTCCCTCCTCTGACACTGCACACTGGAGACCTGGCCATCACCAGGTGCCTGGGAATTGATGCAGAAATTGAGAGCCAGCCTTGAGAAAGTTTGATGGAATGATTTTGTGTATGTTGAGTCCCAATAAATTTGCTTGTATTTTGTCTTTTTAAATTGCCTTTTGTCCCTTTGTTCTATTTTCTTACGTAATTTAAAAAAAAAAAGTCATTTGTAACAGATGAAAAATTTAAAGGGGGAAAACAACCAAGCAGAAACTGCTTCTCATCTGTGACAGATGAGGCTCTGTGGTTGTCGGAAAATCCCCCTCACCCTAACCGCCCCCCACTTCATTGTCCCATGTGAAGGTCCTGCCTCTGGGCTTCTGGTCTGTCATGTCTTATATACAGGTAGGCAGTTGGTTGCAAAAAAGCTCTCTTTGTTCCCCATCACATAGAGATAGTGGCATTGCCTGATCCCACCCTCTCCCTTATTTTTTTTAAAACAACACTAGGGCATTTGTGTTAAACTTGATTCACTTCCTCCTGTTACCTTGTTAATATGACTGTTTCATATCAGTTATTCCTGGGTTCTAAAGTGCTTTTTGGGCCAGGCGTCATGGCTCATACATGTAATCCCAACACTTCGGGAGGCCGAGGCAGGAGATGGGCTTGAGGCCAGAGGCCAGGAGTTCAAAACCAGCCTGGGCACCATGAGGGGTGACCCTGTCTCTATAAAAAAACCGAGCAACAACGACAAGCCAAAAACAGCTGAGTGCAGTGGCACGTACCTGTAGTTCCAGCATTTTGCAAGGCTGAGGTGGGAAGATCTCTTGAGCCCAAGAGTTTGAGGCTGTAGTGAGCTATGATAGCGTCACTGCACTCCAGCCTGGGTGACAGAGTGAGAACCTGTTTCAATAAAAAGGTTTTTTTTTTTTTTAAAAAAGTGCTCTGTAATGACCTACATTGTTTGTAGATTTTTTTTTTTTTTTTTTTAAGGACTCTAGATTACCCAGTAAGTAGTTGGGAGTGACACTTTGTCCTTTTTGATGGATTGTCAGTTTGTATCAGGAATATTAGTAGATAGTAGTGTTTTTGATGGTCATGGGGAGGCAAGAGTAGACACTGCTTAGGACATATAAGGGAATTTAAGGTTAAAATGAGATCTTCATAATATTGTGGTACTTTATATTTGGGGAGTGTGGAGGATTTATGAGGTTAAATTTAAAGGTATTAGTTTTGACAAAGTAGGCAATCTTGTGTGTGTGTGTGTGTGTGTTTGTGTGTGTGTATTTTGCTGTAGGAATTTGTTAAATATTGTAATTTTTTTTTTAAATGTTACAGCATTTTGAGCATCAACAGTTTAGGATGCATGCTTACTATTCTATATAACCCACTCCCAACAGTGTCTTCAAGGGAATACATCTGCTCTCTTTTACTTATTTAGTTTTTTTATTTGTTGTTATTTTTGAGACAGAGTTTCGCTCTTGTCGTCCAGGCTGGAGTGCAGTGGCTCGATCTTGGCTCATTGCAATCTTCGCCTCCAGCGATTCTTCTGCCTCAGCCTCCGGAGTAGCTGGGATTATAGGAGCATGTCACCACACCAGGCTAATTTTTGTATTTTCAGTAGAGATAGGGTTTCACCATGTTGGCCACGCTGATCTCGAACTCCTGACCTCAGATGATCCACCCATGTTGGCCTCCCAAAGTGCTGGGATTACAGGGGTGAACCACTGCCCCCGGCACTTATTTAGTTTTATTAGTTAATTGTTTTGAGTGGGGTTGCGTTTTCTATCCTATGTGGTGTTTAGGCTTCTGATCGGGTCTGTTTTGATCACTGTACTGTGTTTCCTCGTTCTTTTTGTTGTTTTTTTTCCTGCCCTCAAATAGTGTTTTTCAAGTATCTCTATGAGCAGGTCTAGATGAACAGTTTAAAGTAGGACCCAAGTTCTCATCCTATTCCATGAGTGGAGACCTTTACAATTAGAGGAAGAGTGACTATTAGGCAATTGATGATAAATATCGAGTTGATTATACGTAAAGCAAAAATATGTTATTGTATTTTTTGGTGGAGAGACAAGGAAATTTCTTATTGGCTACTGTGTTAAAAAAGAACAAACCGGGCTGGGTGTGGTAGCTCACGCCTGTAATCCCAACACTTTGGAAGGTCAAGACCGGTGGATCACCTGAGGTCAGGAGTTCAAAAGCAGCCTGGCCAACATGGTGAAACCCTACCTCTACAAAAAAAATACCAAAATTAACTGGGCATGGTGGCGCATGCCTGTAATCCCAGCTACTCAGGAGACTGAGGGAGGAGAACCACTTGAACCTGGGAGGTAGAGGTTGCAGTGAGCTGAGGTGGCAACAGAGAAAGACTCCATCACAAACAAGCAAACAAAATACTGTTCCAAGATCTATTAGGATTCATTTTGATAGAAAGGAATTTCTACCTAAGATTTTCAGGTGAAAGGAATTGAAATGTACTCTATAGATACCAAATGGATAAGTTAGGGAGTTCACATAGGATTGTAATGGGAAAGAAACCTGAAGGGTAGATGAAGGCTATTTTTTGTTTTAATCTCTACCTAAATAGTTGCAATTTGGCCACGTGTGGTGGCTCACACCTGTAATCCCAGCACTTTGGGAGGCCGAGGCAGGCGAATCCCAAGGTCAGGAGTTCGAGACCAGCCTGGCCAACATGGTGAAACCCCGTTTCTACTAAAAATACAAAAAAATTAGCTGGGCGTGGTGGTGGGCGCCTGTAATCCCAGCTACTTGGGAGACTGAGGCAGGAGAATCGCTTGAACCTGGGAGGCGGAGGTTGCAGTGAGCCAAGATTGCACCACTGCACTCCAGCCCGGGCCACAGCGCGAGACTCTGCCTCAAAAAAAAAAAAAAAAAGATTGTAATTTGACCTTGTTGGCAGAGGGTAACCCAGAATTTGGGATTGGAGGGGGCATAGATAGAGACATACCTTTTTCTGCAGTACCAACTTGAATTGTTGTAGTGAACTTTTCATGGCTGAATTTAGAAGTGGCGACGGGGACACTAATGGCTAAATAGGCAAAGGTGAACTGGATGTAATGACACAGAAGAGAGTTGGGGATAGATTCATGACCCCTTTAGGTGAAAATATAGGATGCTGTATAAACGCAGCAGAATGATACAGGGTTTTCTGCTTTACTGTCAGTGGAAATAAGTGAATACCATTAAGCTGATGATGTCAAATACCGTGTGTAGTTTTTAAATACTCAGGGAAACGGTGTGTACATCGGCATGTACTTCTACACACATGTATACACATGTCCATGACACACACTTTATATCAATGTACGAAACACAGTCCTTTAACCAAATTTATTGTGCTTGAAAGGAGTCCCGTGGTTTGTGAGAGTGTGAGAGATATAGAACCTTAATTAGAGTTTGCTTGAAATAGGATCTTTTTTCTCCTTATGTATCATGGTTTTATTGCCGCACGTAGGCCTGTATCCTCCAGTCTCTGCTTAATTTATTTTTAATTTTCTTTTGCTTTTACAGGCCCAGGCTGCAAGCACAAAGGAAGTTTGCTCAATCTCAGCCGAATAGTCCCAGCACAACTCCAGTAAAGATAGTGGAGCCATTGCTACCCCCTCCAGCTACTCAGATATCAGACCTCTCTAAAAGGAAGCCTAAGACAGAAGATTTTCTTACCTTTCTCTGCCTTCGAGGTAAGACTTTGCAATGATCAGACGAGGCCTACTTGGAATCTACATGTAAGCCTGAGGTCTACGTGGAAGAGACTTTAGCTCTACTCTCTGCCATGTTCATTTTTCTGTCCCCAACCTGGGTTGAGGGGGAATTGAAAGTGAGAAATCCCTTTGAGAGTGCTGGGTGTGGCCTTTGAACCATCTGTTAAGTTTTATTTCCTTTTTAATATGAGTCTTACACCCCACTTCCTGGCTTCTTGATACGCAGTTATGCAGTTTCTAACTTTGACTTCTAATTTGATTTCTCTCCACCACACCACCACCTTGCACACATTGTTTTGTAAGGCAATTTTTTTTTTTGATGGAGTACTTTGGGGATGTGAAGGCCCCTTTCCATGTGCTTCCGAAGGCCTGTCAATAAGCCGTGGTGATGAGGGGCTTATGGTTCTCTCAGCCCTGTATTATGTTAAGGAAAACAATACTAGTACTTTCAGAGTCTAATTGACTGTGCAAATACTGGTCCATGTTTCAATTTGAACCAGTTAACAGAGTCCAGGTGGATTTGGGATCTGAATGGAGTTATTTGTGAAAGTGTTTGTTGCAGTTTCCTTGTTACTAAGTTTTCTAATAGCTGTGACGAAAGAACACAGAAGCTTGTCTGAGAGAATAAGGAGCCTTTTCTGGAGGAATGATAGAAAATATAGGAAGTCCTGAACACAGAGAGTTCCTTGGGTGTGCTTATTTGAGAGAAAATGAACAGAAGGAGAGGGCTTTTGCTATTGGACATCTTTGGGAAGGCCTCAAGGTTCAGGGTCACTTTTATTTGATTAATATTTTGATAATTTATTATTACAGACAGATTTTAAGTACCTTAAAAAGTTGCTACCCATCATCTCTCAATACATTAGTATGTCTTTCCTTCAGGTAAGTACATTTTCCTATAACTGTCAAAGTTAGGAAGTTCACAGGGATACATGGCTCCCCATGTGTTCCTCAAACCTCTGTTTCACCTTTGTTCTGAAGGTGCTTTGTAATGTCTGAGTTTAGAGCAAAACGACCTAGTTCAGAATTAGGCAATGCCATTAATTGTGTGTAGTCTGCTTAATCTGGAAGAGTTCCTCATTGTTTTGTCTTTGACCTCAACACTTGAAAATTACAGGTCAGGCCGGGCGCGGTGGCTCAAGCCTGTAATCCCAGCACTTTGGGAGGCCGAGACGGGCGGATCACGAGGTCAGGAGATCGAGACCATCCTGGCTAACACAGTGAAACCCCGTCTCTACTAAAAATACAAAAACTAGCCGGGCGAGGTGGCGGGCGCCTGTAGTCCCAGCTACTCGGGAGGCTGAGGCAGGAGAATGGCGTAAACCCGGGAGGCGGAGCTTGCAGTGAGCTGAGATCCGGCCACTGCACTCCAGTCCGGGCGACAGAGCGAGACTCCGCCTCAAAAAAAAAAAAAAAAAAAAAAAAAAAAAAAAAAAAAAAAAAAGAAAATTACAGGTCAATTATTTTTTAGAGTGTCCCTTGATTTGGTTGCCTGGTGTTTCCTCATGATGACATTCTGGTTTGTATTTTTGGCAGGAATGCCACAAGGGAAGTGATTCCTCCTCCTCGTTGTTGGGCCCACTGTAGGGATACACAGTTCAGTCCTTCCCTTTCCACACTGTGTTCATGCTGATCATTTGACTGTGGTGGGCCTGTCAGGAGCAAAGTTACCCATCTCAGCCTTTGCAATGTATAAGTGTTAAGAGAGGATATTCTTTGAAACTAGTACATCTCATCATCTTTATCATAATTGTATGTGTATGGGCTTCCTATTTTATGCAAAGGGTTATAATCTGTTACTCCTATTATGTATTCTGATGTTCAGGTTGTTCCAGATCACCGTCTCATCCGTGCACCCTCGTCAGGCTGGCTTTTTATTCCTTTTGACGTGTCCCTGTCATCCTTCCAGCCTTGCTCCTGGCACAACAAAATGTTCCAGGCTCATGGTGTACTTTCCCGCCCTCAGCCCTGGAAATGGACATGTCTCCAAGGAGCCCTGCTTTCTTCTAGGGACAAGTACTGTTGAGGAGCCAAGATCTGGGCACAAGGGATGCTGGGGACTATGGGAATGTCATTTCTCCCAGGTGCTCTTAGTAGACTGAGGTTGTGTGTTTATAGGGGTCTATCCAGAGTTCTGTGTTTATTAAAATGTGTGAGTTAGCAGCCATACCTCCAGTTTCCGTTTAACACCAAGGGGTTCATGTGCATTCATCCCCGAGGACCTTGGCTCCTGTAATCCTTAATATACTTACTTGCCATGTCTTTTCAGTGTAACCCACCTCCCATCTCTGCTGCCCCCATGATGGGAAACTCAGCCCTGACACCCCATGTGGTTGCTCCTCACTCCCTCCCTTTGCCCAATTGCCCTGCCTTACCAATTGGTTTTGGGACTGAATTGTTTGGGGGAATTTTTGGCGTAGGATATGATGATAGTTCCTGTTGATTCTTAACACATAAGAAAGGAGAGTTATTATGTACTTGTTAGTACATAATAGCCCTTGTCGGTCATTGAGCCTTGAAAACAGGGAGATGAGGTAGGTGGGATTCCCACCAGTTGATCTCCATTAACTTTTTGGTTTGTTTTTGGAGACAAAGGGTCTTGTCTCATATCAAAATAAGATAATGAGAGGTTGTTCACTTCTGGATTGCAGTGGCACAGTCATGGCTCTAAGCAGCCTCAACCTCCTGGGCTCAAGCCATCCTTCTGCCTCAGCCTCTCCAATAGCTAGGCCTACAGGCGCATGCAACGACACTGAGCAATTTTTTTATTTTTAGTTTTAGTTTTTTTTTTTTTTTTTTTGTAGCGAAGGGGTCTTGCTGTGTTTCCCAGGCTGGTCTTGAAGTCCTGGGCTCATGCAATTCTCCTGCCATCTCGGCCTCCCAAAGTGCTGGGATGACAGGCATGAGCCACCATGCCCAGCCATCTCTGTTACTTTTTACATAGATTTTGGCTGAAAGATTCTCCCGATCCTGGATGTTGAGTATGAAGATGGAAGGGAAGCTGTGAGGACTAAATATGACAGACTCTTGTGCTGGACTGGCCACTAGGCTGTGAGACTGGTAGAGTGTGGTGTGATGATCAGGAGTGGAGAATGAGTGGGCTGTGTACTCAGAAGGATGTATTTGCCCTAAAGGAATCTTTGAAGGCTCCACAGCGCCATCAGCAGCAAGTTGATTCAGGTGGATCTAGCCGGGCTTGGTTGTGCTGCCTATAGCCCATCTACGTGGAGGCTGACACGGGAGAATCCTTGACACCTGGAGTTTGAGTTTGAGGCTGCCGTGAGACATGACCGTGCCTCGGCAATAAAGCGGCACTCTGTCTCCAAAAAAAAAAAACACGGTGATATGGGACTCTTTATTTGTGACTTTGGTCTTGCATGGCTCCAAAAATTTTTTTTTAAATGACATAATTGTACATATTTATGGGTCACATGATTTTGTGATACATATAAGTGATCAGATCAGGGTAATCAGCATATCCCTCATCTCAAACATTCATAATTTGTTGGTGTTGGGAACATTCAACATCCTCCTTCTAGATATTGCTAACTGTAGACATCCTACAGTGGTATAGAACACTAGAACTTACTCCTTCTATCTAACCATAATTTGGTATCCTTTGCTAAATATGCATGGCTTTTCAACATAATTGGAGCCAAGTGTATTTTCTTGAGACAGAGTCTTACTCTGTCGCCCAGGCTGGAGTGCAGTAGCGCGATCTCGGCTCACTGCAACCTCTGCCTCCTGAGTTCAAGTGATTCTCCTGCCTCAGCCTCCCAAGTAGCTGGGATTACAGGTGCTCGCCACTATGCCCGGCTAATTTTTGTATTTTTAGTAGAGACGGGGTTTCACTGTGTTAGTCAGGTTGGTCCCGAACTCCTGACCTCAGGCGATCCGACCGCCTTGGCCTTCCAAAGTGTTGGGATTACAGGCGTGAGCCGCTGCGCCCGGCCAAAGCCAGGTGTTTTAAAGAGTAACTATGACTTAACTAGTTTGGCTACTTTTGGGAAAGGAATTTTGATGTCTAGAATTGCTCTTGGCATTTTGCTTAGTAAATCGTGAAATAATAGTTTCTGCCTCCACCAATCCACCAATCCCGTTTCATGAGGCTGTCTAAAGATTGCTCTGTTGATTATGGAATTTAGTTATGCAAGTCTTTACTGTGGAGCTATTGTGACTGTTGTATTTAGTTCCCAAAGGTAGAAAAGGAGAGAAACCCATCAGGGAATGTCTCAGTGATTCTGTATAGAGAGGAAGAAGTATGTGTATTTGTGCTACGTGTGCTTGTGTGTGCACTATCTTATAACATGTTTTCTGAGGTTCTGGGAAACTCAGAGAGTCTCTTAGTTGCAGAGGCATGCTTATTTATTGTTCACATAAATGCCATCTAGAGAAAACGTCACCAAGTAAGTACCTGGCTTTGAAGTTTCAGGGTTCCAGACAGAAGAGAATCATCTTTTCATAGATAAAATTTACTTCTTTTAGATGTCAAATACAAAAAAGGTTTAAATAATTAAAGCCTAGGAGATGTTTAAAACCAATTTTAAAAAATGCTCTGAACCTTGGAAATGAATTTCATTTGTGAGCTAAGCAATAAAAATAGGCTTTGTTATTTGTTTTTCTGTTGGTATACATGCAATATTGTACTGTTTTGCTATTTCTCATACCTTTTTTTAGATCTGAGGTATTAAAAATGAGTCATCTTAGCTTTAAAATGCCTTTTTTCCCCCAAGAGGATAAGTGTGTTTACCTGATCTGACTCTACAAGCCCCAAATGACAGATGATGCTTATTATAGCTTCATGACCCTGAAAATCTGATGGATTTGGTGGCCTTAGATAGCATCTTTTAATAGGTAGTTTCTTGAGCTAATTAAAACCTGTATTTCAGTGTGTACAAAGGTTATACAGTGATCCCTGTTGTTGTGGTACTTTAATACTTTTATTTCCATTTTAATTTAAGAAAAACAGGATGTTAAGGTTTTTTTTTTTTCTTACAATCATAAAAGTAGTTCCTGTTCATCTTGGGAATATTGGCAGAAGAAAGGTAAAGAAGTAGGCAAAAGAATACGTTCAAAATAGCATCTCCACCATCTCCGAGAGATGACTGCTGTTAATTACCTTGTTTGTGAATATCTTACTGAGCATTCGGTGTGCGTATATAATACATATTTTTCCTGAAATGGTATTGCAATATACTTTCGTTTTTTGCAGTCTGGTTTTCCTACTTAACACTGTCACAAAAATGCCTGTCATTTCATTTTAATAGCTTATTTTCCATTTGGCGAATGTCTCATAATCTGTCTAATTCCTGATGCACACTTAGAGATATTTCACCTTTTTGATATCCGGTGCTGATGACGCATATCCTTAGTTAAATCTTCACCTTGTTGAAGCCCTTTCAGGCAAAGTTGACAGTTGGGAATGCGATTAACCTTCTTACATCTGCATTCTAATTCTGTTCTTTTTTGGTGCTGATTCCAAAGCAAACATAACTTGTCACATCCCCAAGCCTCTAGTGTTCACCATAAAGAGCTCAGTCAGCCCGTCACCCTTGGGTGACAAGCGGGCACTGTGAGGGGTAAAGAAGGCAGTCTTTAATATGCTCATTATGTATAGGGAAGAAAGTCTGGCTGCAGAAATAATGAAGGAGCCAAATCAAACACCTGGAAGTGATGTTTGTTGCTAAGGATCCAGGTCTTTTTTTTTTTTTTTTTGTCTCCAGTCCCCAATTATTACGTTTAATATTCTTGACAATTCTTTGGAATTTGGAAGAGAAGAAATTGTGAGGCCAAGGGAAAGTCAGCGAGTGGAGTTCTTTAAACCTTGTTTGTAATCTGTTAATGACAGTGAGAAATCTTTGAGATGGGGAGAAAAAACCCTATACCATTAATACTGGGATTAATATAGATATGTAAACACCCAGCTAGTCATTCTGAGGTTAAAAGCTTTAGAAATCTAAAACAAATTTGTTTTAAGACACTACCAGCTAAGTCTGCAAGGCTCTTTCATTTCCTATTTAATATTGTGACCTAACATTTCTAAAGGAAAGGAGGATGGGGTGAACAGTGCAGCCGGCCCGAAGTATTTGCCCGCAGTGTATTTATCTTTAAATAGCTGCTTTGAAGGGGTCCACATGTCTCTTGCCAGAGGCATAATTAGTATCTTTCACTGGCACACGCGGGGAAGAGGGTTTTGCACTTGCTGCATGCAGTGATTCGTACCATCGCCGTATTCCCTGTCACCACTCTCGTTATTCTTAATGAGTTCTGTCGTCTCCTCTTTGTTCTGACTATGATTATTAACAGATTAAAAAGAGCTTAATGTAGCAGAGCACTGGCAGGTTAAATGATTCTCTTATTTACATTTTCCTCTTTATGGGGCACTGCAAACAAGGGGATTCCCAAAGGGGACTCCTGAAGCATGCAAACCTACATATACAGTTCATTCCTATGACCGTGGGCTTCACAGTTCAGCGTCACGGCTCGGCACATTGAAGAGAGCGTTGTTATGGGGAATTCCTCGTAAATATCCTTACTGTCAGCCGCTGTGAAGCAATGCTGTCTTGTTTTGGAACTGCCTGCCTTTTGTTTCTTCTGTCTTACAGAATCTTTAGTGATCAGCTGTCACTCAATTGCTAATTAATTCAGCAAACCTTTATTAAACTATTTTTGTATGCTAGACACCTAGAAAACAGATTAGGCCCAGGAAAGCAGTATCGGTGGTGGGTAAAATTGAGGATATAACAATAAATGCGTGAAAATGCTGGGGTAGAGGTGTGTACCAATAAAAGTGGGAAGGGAGAGGTTCTGGGATGGCTGCAAAGGAATGGTGACATTTGCTGCAGGTCTTGAGTTACAGTGCATTAGGAACCTTTACAGAAAGAGGATAGTGCTGGGAAGGGGTTCTGTAGAAGCACCTGCCAAGGCATGGATTGATGTTGGAGGGCCTGGAGTTAAAGCAAGCAAGTTAGGATAAGCCTCAGATTCTGCATGCCCTGGGGTAGTTACTGGAGTGCCCCTTGGGTTCTTCAAGTCAGGGGTGACATCATTACACACCTACAAGGTTAGAAAGATGTTACTGGCAGCTCTGCAGAAAATCGATTGAGGCTGCAGGGAGGTCTTCCTAGGAGCATTGGCCGAAGGCTGGCAAGTCTTGGGGCAGATGATTTAAATATTTCTCAGCCTGAGCTTCCTCATCTGCGAAATGGATAGTCTATAGTCTACATACAGCACACAGTTGCTGCAGGGGTGAACTAAAGCTAATGGGTATGAACTAGCCCAGAATTAATACTTGAGGTAGCCATCCACATATAGTCATCCTTTGATAACTCAGGGGACTGATTTATGGACCTCCTTTTGAAACCAAAATTCATGGATACTCAAGTCCATTGTGTAACATGGTACATGGTATTTGCATGTATGCACATCCTCCTGTATACTTTAAATAATCTCTGGATTACTTATAATACCTAATACAATGTAAATGCTATGGAAATTTGTTTCACAATATTGTTTAGAGAATAATTACAAGGAAAAAATGGGTCTGTATGTATTCAGCACAGATGCGACCGTCTCCATTTTTACCTGAATGTTTTCGTTCTACAGTTGGTTGATTCCATGGGTGCAGAAGCCTCTGATACAGAGGTCCAGCTGTACATTCATTTTCCATTTTTCCAGTGAATTGAGGCAGAGGTAGTGGAGAGGAAGAGAGTTAGATTTTGGATTCAGGTGGAACTGTCTAAAAGACCAGCTGGATAGACCATAGGTAATAGAAGAGACAGCCCACCTGTGGTGTTTTTTGTAGAGAGCGTTGCTGGCCTCGTTGGCAAGAAACACATATTTTGATGTAGTCCTAGCCTTGAGTATTGAAGACTAGGAATTCTAAGTAGGGCAAATGCAAAAGCCTGGGGTGATTTAGAGGTCACAGAATGAAAGGGGATTAACCTGCCAGAAAGCAATTAAGTAATCCCCCAATTGCAAGAAACACTGTGGTGCTAATAATGAGCTTCCTTGAGCAAAATGGGAATACTTTACATTATGTAAACTCTTTGGGGAGGAAAGCACACTGTCTCCAGTGGTACACAACTTTTTTTGAGGGTCTCTGGGAGGTGTTGCATCTTAAGTTTTTGAGAGCCGCAACAGTGAAAGTGTATGTTTGAGAATGGTGTCATCACTGCCTAGGAGCTTTCAGTGGCCTTACATTCTGCATATGCTTGGTTTTCTCCTAGAGTCAGTTACTTAGTTCTGCTGAGCTACCTGTTTATTTGTTGGGATAGTTTTTCAGTCAATAATGAAGAAATCTGAAACCTTGGAATTTTTGAGGTCTGAGGAGGGGAAGGATGGATCACTTTTATTGGCCCTGTGACCTTGATCAGATGTTATTAATAGGACCGTAGGTCATTTTGCTGTGAGGATTCTCCCTGCTACAGGCCAGCTGGCCTCTGACCATGCTGTGCCCTCCCTGAAGATAAACCAGGCTCCCTTTTTCCTGCTAGTGAGTACTGGCACAGATTCAGCAGTACTTCTCAGAGTCATATCTGGCCTTCTCCTTACTTTCTAGAGAGTCCTTGAGTCTTTCTGAAATCCACTTAGAGAACATGGAAATAAGACTTTAAGTATGGCAGCGCTGTTTTGTTGGCCAAGCACCTTGCTGACTGCAGGGGTTTCATTGATAGCACTGAAGTCCCTGGTATCTGTGTCCCACAGGGAAGTTTAGTATTCGGCTTCTGTATTGGGAACTGAGGAGGGTCTCACATGATTTGCACAAAGACTTTTGTCTATAGTGGCTGTAAGTTAGAATGCTCATTTTTGTTGTTGTTGGTGGTGGTTGTTTTTGTTTTGTTTTTTGAGATGGAGTCTCGCTCTGTCACCCAGGCTGGAGTGCAGTGGCGTGATCTCCGCTCACTGCAACCGCCACCTCCCACGTTCAAGCTATTCTCCTGCCTCAGCCTCCTGAGTAGTTGGGACTACAGGCGTGCCCCACCACAGCCAGCTAATTTTCGTATTTTTAGTAGAGACAGTGTTTCACCATGTTGACCAGACTGGTCTTGAACTCCTGACCTCAGGGGATCCGCCCACCTTGGCCTCCCAAAGTGCTAGGATTACAGGCATGAGCCACTGCACCCGGCCAGAATGTTCACTTTCTTACTGGTTTCTTCTTCTCAACTTGAGATAATACTGTGATGGCTTGAGCACCATCATGGCTGCTGCTATGTGGTATGATTTGTATATTCAGTGAGATGAAGAGAACCATGGATAGACCTTGTGGCATTTGACTGGATGTGTATTTGAATGTGTTTTGAATTGCCAGTGCGGACGAACAACATAGGAAAGGTTGTAAGGGGAATGTTACAGTTTTCAGTGACATAGATGCTAGATCAGCATGGGAGTAGGAGATTGGGAGGGAAGGTGGTTTGATACCCATTGTATTCTCCTTGTGAAGTCCCACATGTTAATTGCTCTTGCAGATAGAATACTACCCTAATGTCGGGACTTTCCTGTATGTGGGATTAGATAGGCACACCTGGGTGCTTAATTGGGGTAGTTCTTTTTTTTTTTTTTTTTTTTTTTTTTTTTTGAGACGGAGTCTCGCTCTGTCGCCCAGGCTGGAGTGCAGTGGCCGGATCTCAGCTCACTGCAAGCTCCGCCTCCCGGGTCCACGCCATTCTCCTGCCTCAGCCTCCCAAGTAGCTGGGACTACAGGCGCCCGCCACCTCGCCCGGCTAGTTTTTGTATTTTTTAGTAGAGACGGGGTTTCACCGTGTTAGCCAGGATGGTCTCGATCTCCTGACCTCGTGATCCGCCCGTCTCGGCCTCCCAAAGTGCTGGGATTACAGGCTTGAGCCACCGCGCCCGGCTTGGGGTAGTTCTTGAGAGCCGTAATCCAGGAAGAGGAGGAGGAGGAGGAGGGAGGGTTGCTGAAGGAAAGATTGGCCATGCATCCAGGAGGTCATTGCGTCATCCCTCCTTGTTCCTTAACAAAGACGGAAGGTTCAGCTTATTCTAACCATTGAGTTCATTTTGCATTTTCACCCCCTATCTCCCAGATCCTGGTCACCAACCAGTCTACTTACTTTCCCATTTGGGAAAGAAGATTTGCTGTCACCTATGGAAAGAATGACAGTATGATTTTATACCTATGAGTAAAACGATATCACCTTACTGTGAGTCGCTGCACTTGCTTTTGCCTATGTTTGAGGCCATAAAAATGTTTCGACTGAATACACTATGCTCTGTGTACAGTTGAGTAACCTCGAGTCTCATGGCAAGTAAGCCATTCCCAGAGCCTTGGCCTCATCCTGGAGTCATGGATCCCATGTAGAGTCCTTTCAGTGGTTGGTATCCTTTTTTTTTTGGACCTACCTATTTAAAAAGAAGTACCTTCCCAAGATGGGCATGATTGGATAGGCACCTCCTTATTCAGGAAGAAATAGGGATTCCCTTTGTGTTTTGCTCATGGTATTGAGGGCTGCTTCCCTGTCTCTGCTACACAAACCCCTCTTCATGCCAGAAAGGACATTAAGTGAACGTTTTACATTCATTTTAATTTTAACCATTACCTTTCCTTTAGTACAATTGATAGTAATTTTGTCTTGATACAATGGAGATAAATTATTTAAGACATGAATGCAAGTCACCTTATAGAAAATAATAGCACATGGAGTATCTGGATCTGGCAAATACTTTTAGGATGGTAGGCAAATGAATGCCAGTTGGGAAATTCTTCCCTAATAAGTTGTAAAGTCAGACCAGGAATAGGCAGAGATTGCCACTGGACATGTTATGTTTGTCCCGAAGCCTTTTAGGGAAGTTTGTGTTTACATGTTGTACATGCATGAACGTATGAGCTGAATGTAGACATCTGCCCTGTTTGAGTCTCTGGTGCCTTGAATAGTGCTTGGTACATACATACATACGTAGATTGGTGAACTAGGGTATTGGGGTGCAACTGCTTTCTTCTGTGATTTCTTTCATCTTCTATCCGTTGCCCAAGTCCCTACCAGCTCACTTTGAAGTTTTGTTTCTTAATTTGATAGTAGGATTGATTACTTTTCATTCTGTTTATGTATCCCTAAGATAAAACAGAAACTCAGTGGGCCAGCCCCATGGTAATTGGGTCAAGCAGTAGAATTTGACTCTCCAGCTAAATGACAGTGCACAGGGAATCCCTTTAGGGTCTTTCCAAAATATAGCCAAGTGATGTTTGGCTGCTTAAGATCAAGAACTGGTCGAGGGCGGGAAGATAATGGGCAGGAGGGCTTGTCTGTATACATGATTCATAGAGAAGAATCCAATTTTATAGAAACCACAGCCTAAATTAGAGAAAGCAAGCTTTTGGATTAACATGATCTCTGTTGTGGTTGTAACATACCACAGTTTGATTTTTGTCCAGATGAAAACATTTGGTTTGCACTTCAGTAAATATTGTGGAGACGTTGCCAGCTAATTCTGAAAAGTAATGAAATACGGCTTTGGCAAAGAGCAGATGCATTCCGTACTCTGATTGCTCTTATCTGATCCAAGTTCAGATTTTTTTTACATTTGCTAATGCACTTGAATAATCGGGAGAGAAAATCTGCCTGTAATTTTAATAGGAAAGTGTCTATACTGACTATACTTTTATGATGACCACCCATAAAGTCTTCCCCTGAAAAAAATCCCACACAATTCCCAAACCTCTCAAACATACAACTTTTGTTGGTTACTTTTCTAAAATGAGAGTTTGTAAAGGAGAGAGACGATGTGGTGTTCCATGTGAAAAGTCAGCCTCTCTCACTTGCTAATTAATGTGAACGGGGCTTGTGTTTTTGCCATGCAGAGTCCACCCCCGAGAGGTCATATGAGGTTGCGGAGCCCTTTCTTTTCTTTTTCTTTTTTCTTTTCTTTTCTTTTTTGAGGTGAAGTTAACTCTTGTTGCCCAGGCTGGAGGGCAATGGCGCGATCTCAGCTCACCACAACCTCCGCCTCCCAGGTTCAAGTGATTCTCCTGCGTCAGCCGCCGGAGTAGCTGGGATTACAAGGCAGCTACCACCATACCCGGCTAATTTTTTGTATTTTTAGTAGTGGGGTTTCACCATGTTAGCCAGGCTGGTCTTGAATTTCTGACCTCAGGTGATCCACCCGCCTCGGCCTCCCAAAATGCTGGGATTACAGGTGTGAGCCTCCGTTTTTACCATCCTTACTGGTGTTTCACAGCAGTTTGTAGGTGAGCCTTGCTGTGGAAAGGGGAAGGCCTCTTTTTAGAAAGTATTTTCAAGTTGTGAATCACCTGTCTTCATCTCTCTCTTCCTGTTGTTTTCAACCTTGTAGCTAGCTCCATTCCCATTTTTGTGAATCCTGGACCCACAATGAGCTTTTCAAAAGATTGCTTCATCTGACATTTAGAGGAGAAAAATTTTCCTAATAAAATGTCTAGATATGAAGCTGACCCCTTATGTGCCAAGATCTATTAAGTTACAAGCTATTTTTAATGAAAAATTTAAAAACACACTGTTCTGTTTTTTGTTTTTTGTTTTTTCTTTCAGACAGAGTCTCACTCTGTCACCCTGGCTGGAGTGCAGTGGCGCAGTTTCAGCTCACTGTAACCTCTGCCTCCCAGGTTCAAGTGATTCTCCTGCCTCAGCCTCCCTAGTAGCTGGGATTACAGGCATCTGCCACTGTGCCCAGCTAATTTTTATAGTTTTTAGTAGAGACAGCCAGGCTAGTTTCAAACTCCTGGCCTCAGGTGATCTGCCTGCCTTGACCTCCCAAAGTGCTGGGATTACAAGCATGAGCCACCCTGCTTGGCTTGTTCTGTTTTCACATAGGTCTGCTAGATACGAAGTTTCTACCGACTTAGCACGATGTAATTACGTAATGCATCCATTAACCCATTCCCTACTGAGGAATATGCAGTAGTTTTCTCCAGTGATAAACACCCTGGTCTGCTGTGTGTCTTGAGGGGTTTGAAATATCCTTTCCTTCATCCTGTTTGTATCCAGCAGATTCTTCCTCCTCTGCATTTATTTTTAAAAGAGATAATCAAGCTTGTATCTAGGTAAAGAAGAAATAAATGCTCTTTATGTAAATGTCTTAATTGTAGTTTCTAAGATGCTTTGTGTCTTACACATTTGAGGTTGTTATTGAGCTGTTACTACATTCAGTCCTTTTCTATCAGTGATCATTTTTACTTTTGCATGAAATGTGAGGTGATGTTACTGCGTTTGTCTCAATGAGAAAAAAAGAACCCATTTTGGCTTCATTTTGCCAGTTCTGTGGCTTCTCTGGGTCTGGCATGACAGTTTGACCCCTCTGCGATTTTCAAGTGGACACGCCAGCAGGATTCTTAGAGGGATTTACAGCAACCACGTAGTGACAGAGCATTGGCATGTGCAGCATTAGACTCTGTTGGCTTTATTCTTTTGTACCTACTTCAGTTTGTCTATGAGGTTAATGAGATGGACAGGTTTGAGGGTGCCTGGCCAAATTCTGGATGTCTGCTCCTTCTAGGGGAGATGCTGATTGTTCATGAGTGCTCCTGCTGGTGGATGGGTGATGGATTGGCAGTTGCCCTTGGTGGATGATGCCTGGGAGGAGAGTCAGGTCATATGCGGGCTGGCGGGGCTGGCGGCTTGGGGGGACGACAGTGTTGTCCTTATGGGTTACCCACCAGTGAGAAGAAGGGGCAGAAGCTTAACCTCTGAACTAAGGGCACTTTGGTGGTGGTTAACCGACCTCCTCCCCTGGAGTTCATTTTTATTCTGCTTCAATCCCTTTCCTATACTTTCCCTTTTCCAAGTCTTCCTTCTTCCAACATATTACCTCCTGATTCCCCATTTGATTTACCAATCCTTCATTACCCGTTTTTCTTTGTTGATACTTTACCTTTAGATCCAGACCAACGTGCCAATCATCTGAATAGAAGCAGAATCATTTTCTGGGTTGAAAACAATACGTTTTTCCTTGTCCCCATATGTAGGAGAAATGGGTTCTTTCCCACCTCTGACTTCAGGACTAGTTCCGTCAGAGGGACTTAATGTTGTTAGAAGGTTTTACTTTGAGAGCAAGTTCCTCAGAATTGCCCTTATTCCTCACTGGTCTTCTATTTCTAATCTTACATTTCTTCTATTTTAGCCCCTCACTTTCTTTCCCAGTACTCAGCAGGTCACATCACCTATTTGTTTTTGTGGAGGAGCCATTAAAACAAATCCATTCATAATATTGGTTGTTTTCTCCTTTTGTTAAAAAATTATCATCTATGGGCTGGACATGGTGGCTCACTCCTGTAATCCCAGTGCTATGGGAGATCAGATGAGAAGATCATGTGAGGTCAGGAGTTTGAGACAAGCCTTGGAATGATGGTAAATTCTATAAGAACTGCAAAAAATGAAAAAATGATCTGGGTTTGGTGGTGTGTACCTGTAGTCCCAGCTACAGGAGGCTGAGGTGAGAGGATCACTTGCAGCCAGGAGGTCAAGGCTGTAGTGAGTCATGATCACACCACTGCATTCCAGCCTGGGTGACAGAGTGATTCCTTTTCTCAAAAACAATATATTGTCCTTTGTGGATATCAATAAAGTCTGGATGCTGAATTGAGCGTCTAGATGTTTTCTCCGTTTTAGTTCTTTGCAACATAAACTCAATCCTCACCCTTTCTCTCAACATCTTGAGTGTGAGGAATGTGATAGTTGCTTCATGCTGCTTCTCTAGTGTTTGAGTTTTTTAAAAAATCCTCAGCAGATCCTGTTAAGTGGAAGTTAATTCCTTATTTCCAATGTGCTTTACATGGATTTTTACCTGATTCTCTTTGAATCTTAGAATATTTTTAGTGGATCTTATTGCTGTGTTTTCTTCTTTTTTGAGACAGAGTCTTGTTCTCTTGCCCAACCTGGAGTGCAGTGGTGTGATCTCGGCTCACTGCAACCTTTGCCTCCAGGTTCAAGTGATTCTCCTGTCTCAGCCTCCCGAGTAGCTGGGATTGCAAATGTGCATCACCGTTTGTATTGTTAGTTTTTGTATTTTTAGTAGAGATGGGATTTCTCCATATTGGCCATGCTGGTCTTGAACTCCTGACCTCAGGTGATCCACCGCCTCGGCTTCCCAAAGTGCTGGGATTACAGGCATGAGCCACCGCGCCTGGCCTTATTGCTGTATTTTTATATTGCTCCCACATGGCCTCATTTGTGGAGTTTATTGCCTTTGCAACTGAGGGAGAGAGGAAGGCTGGAGGGGTGATGGCTCTCCTCTTGAAATACATGCCTGTAACTTTTCAGTCCCTCCTGCTTCTCCTGTTACTGTTTCCCTCTGACAAATGATTGAATTGGCTGCAGAAGTTACTATAAGAAAGATCTACACAAAAACCTGCTGTTTTTATACCGTTCCATCGTTTGGATTTCAGCTGCTAGTCATTGCCTCCAAGATACAATATAGGAAGGCTGTGCTTTAAAAGAAATTAAGCATGGCTATTTTTATCTGGAAGGAACTATTTAACTTTTAAAAGAGGGAAATTTAATAGCAGAGTCTAAAACTTACAAGTTCTCTCCTAATAGTATGACTGACAGCATATGTTAGATCAATAGTAAAATAATTTGAACATTTTTTGAGGGCTGTACTTACTCTTGCTTTTTCATAAATACTTGTAAAGGTAGATTTAGGGAGGATGGATCAACAATGTTGTTATATTTGACTATGTAGATAACCTGTCTGTACACAGGAATGGTGATACTGTACTGAAAATCATGCTAATTATTAGCCTCCTGTTTTCCTAGTCAGTCTTGTACTAACAGTAAAACCATTTGGATTGAGCATATATTTTGGTCCAGTGGAAATGGGGGTAGATATTTTTTTCTCTTTCTCTTTTAACTCCTGACTCTTTATTTTACTCCCTTTTCTATTTGATTTTCCCCAAAATCTGTGTCAGGTTTAAGAACCTTCTTTCTGGCCGGGCGCGGTGGCTCAAGCCTGTAATCCCAGCACTTTGGGAGGCCGAGACGGGCGGATCACGAGGTCAGGAGATCAGGACCATCCTGGCTAACACGGTGAAACCCCGTCTCTACTAAAAATACAAAAAATTAGCCGGGCGAGGTGGCGGGCGCCTGTGGTCCCAGCTACTCAGGAGGCTGAGGCGGGAGAATGGCGTGAACCCGGGAGGCGGAGGTTGCAGTGAGCTGAGATCCGGCCACTGCACTCCAGCCTGGGCGACAGAGCAAGACTCCGTCTCAAAAAAAAAAAAAGAACCTTCTTTCTGTCCAGAATCTACTTCTAAATGGAGACAATTAAGGGGAGGGGAACAAAACATCAAAATGGCTTTTGTGAGACCAAGTTGAAATCTATCTACAGAGGATCTTTCTGCTGACTACATCCCTTTGAAGTTGCATATTCAGTCAGTGATGTGGTTCACATAATTTGGGGGGTTTTTGAACATTGGTAGGTCATGAAGATGCCTGTAGGAAAAGGAAGGGGTTGAAGGTCCCACATACTCTTTGCATTTTGGGGAGATGGATGCTTGGTTTGCCATTTCAGCTCCTGAAATTTTCCACTTCCTTGTCACTGAGCATATAGTTCCAAAGCTGGACAGAAATGGTTTTAACTGTGTGTTTTAACCTTGCGATCTTTGAGATCTCTGTTTCGATAGGAGACTGAATTGGTGATTTGTCTCTTCGTTGATGTTACTAGAGTGTTTTTAGCTCATTCATAGGCAGGCAGGCCAGAGAAGACATGAATTTCCTATTTAGTTCTTTTACTATTATCTGAAGGGGATTTTGTTTGTGTTTTAGAAGCCTCTGGTTCCAAATAATGTACGAATGACTTGATTATATCTCCTGAATTGCCTTTGTTTGATAAAGAAGAACTATATTGTGCTTTTTTTTTTTTTTTTTTTTAAAAGAATATCGAGCCTAAGCGTGGGCACGGGGGCTCATGCCTGCAATCCCAGCACTTCGGGAGGCCAAGGCAGGAGGATCGCTTGAGTCCAGAAGTTTCAGACCAACCTGGGCAACATAGCGAGACTCCATCTCTACAACAATTACGAAAAATTAACTAGGTGTGGTGGCGCGCCTGTAGCTGTAGCCTACAGGATTGCTTGACCCCAGTAAAGCGTGCGGTGAGCTGTGACTGCGCCACCGCTTGGGCAACAGAGCCACACCCTGTCTAGAAAAGTAATGATATTGATTGAGCTTGTTTTTTTGTTACTTTAAAATCTGGAATGAGAATCTTTGAGGATGCAAGGTTAAGATGTAAAAGGGTAAGGGTGACGAGGTCAGTTTTCTTGTTGGGAGGTTTGTTTTTTCATTTTTTATTTCAAATTCAGCACTTTTACTTAGTGCAGCGTGGGAATCTATTTTGGGTAATTTTGCATCCAGTTAACCTAATCAGGACATGAAAGTAGCTTCCAAAACCATTGGAGTTTGGGGAACTCGTATCCACCAATCATTCCTTATGAATACAACACAGTGATTTTATATAATGAAATGTTATATTCCATTTTTACTTCTAGCTTCTCTAATCGTCTTTTCTTTGATTTTTTTTTTTTTTTTTTTTTGAGACGGAGTCTTGCTCGACATGTCGCCCAGCCTGGACTGCAGTGACCGGATCTCAGCTCACTGCAAGCTCCGCCTCCCGGGTTTACGCCATTCTCCTGCCTCAGCCTCCCAAGTAGCTGGGACTACAGGTGCCCGCCATCTCGCCTGGCTAGTTTTTTGTATTTTTTAGTAGAGACGGGGTTTCACCGTGTTAGCCAGGATGGTCCTGATCTCCTGACCTCGTGATCCGCCCGTCTCGGCCTCCCAAAGTGCTGGGATTACAGGTTTGAGCCACCGCACCCGGCCGATTTTTTTTTTTTTTTTTTTTTAAGTCTATTAATTTAGAGTAATCTCTCTTCCTCAGCAGTGGGTAGGTGTTTTTATTTTATTATTTTTTTGTTCCATCCTTGGAGGTGTTTTTTTTTTTTTCTCAAGAGATACTCAGATGCGATTTTAAAAATCCTGATTTGTTCTGTTTTGCATCTTCTTCCTGCTGGGGGATTTTGCTTGAAATACGTTCAAAAGGCACAGATGATCTTGGGAGTATTTGAAAAATAATTTAAAATGGCAGTAGAGATCAGTTGCTTTGTTTTTTCTCCTCAGTTTTGAGGCTTTAGGTTTAGTCTTCATTGTGGTGTTCTTCCAGAAAGGGTGAGGGTCAAGGCCTGTGTTTATGAGCTGTTTTTCTTATTCCACCAGGTTCTCCTGCGCTGCCCAACAGCATGGTGTATTTCGGAAGCTCTCAGGATGAGGAGGAAGTCGAGGAGGAAGATGATGAGACAGAAGACGTCAAAACAGCCACCAACAATGCTTCATCTTCATGCCAGTCGACCCCCAGGAAAGGAAAAACCCACAAACATGTTCACAACGGGCATGGTAGGTCCACCGTTGAACTTGGATAACAAAAAATCTAAAGCGCTGGGTGAGAGCTGGAAGAGAGCCTCTGTTGAGAAGAGATGAGATGAAGGCAAAGCTCGTTCTGGGTACTTCTCCAGGGCCAGACACTTCATGGGCAAAGGGATTATTAGTATAGCTTAGTGTAGTCCAGGGTGTTCTAGGTGAGCGCAGATACTCTTATGTTGTGGAGATGATGGTAAATTCTATAAGAACTGCAGATAAACAGGCATCGGAACAGGAAAAGACCGTATCTACATGGGGATGGTCAAGATTTAGTGAAACAATATCTGTGCCCCCCTTTAATTACTAATGTGATTTTGGCAGGTGGGTATGGTGTAGGAAGAAAACTATTATTCCTCCTGTGGAATTCCACATTCATTCTGAAGTGGACTAATTTTCCCCTTGCGTGTATATTGTGGAGGAGGAGGAGAAAAGGCAGGAGCAAAAGCTTGGGTATCATAGCGAGGAAACTAGTCTTATATGAATAAGTTGGCTATAGAAAGTGCCTAGTGGTTTTTCTTTCTTCCTTCTTTTTTTTTTTTGAGACAGAGCCTCACTGTGTCGCCCAGGCTGGAGCACAATGGCACGGTCTCAGCTCACTGCAAGCTCCACCTCCCGGGTTCATGCCATTCTCCTGCCTCAGCCTCCTGAGTAGCTGGGACTACAGGTGCCCGCCACCACGTTCAGCTAATTTTTTGTATTTTTAGTAGAGGTGGGGTTTCACCGTGTTAGCTAGAATGGTCTCAATCTCCTGACCTCGTGATCCACCCGCCTTGGCCTCCCAAAGTGCTGGGATTACAGGCGTGAGCCACCGTGCCCAGCCGCCTAGTGGTTTTTCAATAGAGAAGTGACCTAAATGGAGTTGTGCCCCGAAAACATAAAGCTGACATCGGTGATGAGGACTTCTTAAAGGGAGATAACTTGAAGAAGGGGAAATGCACAGTGAGGTTGTAAATGTAGGCAATTCCCTGACCAAAGTAACAAGGGTTACTAAACATTGGTTGTCCAGTAGACATTGGAGGATGTAGAATAGGTGTAAAAATGAGTGATTTTAGAGGCAGCACAGAGGTAGCCCTGAACTAACTGGAATTACACTGAGTGGGGGAATGAGTGTAAGAAAAGAGGAAAGAAGCCGGGCATGGTGGCCAGCACTTTGGGAGGCCGAGGCAGGTGGGTCACGAGGTCAAGAGATCAAGACCATCCTGGCCAACATGGTGAAACCCCGTCTCTACTAAAAATACAAAAGATTAGCTGGGCATGGTGGCACGCACCTCTGTAGTTCCAGCTACTCGAGAGGCTGAGGCAGGAGAATTGCTTGAATCCGGGAGGCGGAGGTTGCAGTGAACCAAGATTGCGCCATTGCACTCCAGCCTGGGCGACAGAGTGAGACTCTGTCTCAAAAAAAAAAAAAAAAAAAAAGCAAAGAAAGAGGAGGGAAGCAAAGAGAGTGGGAGTCAGGAGGTATGGCTGTTTTCTGTTGCCCTTCTATCAGCTACTCTATAGACTTATTTTACTTAGGACCCACTGAGACCCTGTAAGATAGAGAAGCCTTACCTACAAATGGCAGAAAATCAGTGCTGTCTGTAAGTGATTGAGGCAAAGGAATGCTGCTCATTTTTCTCCTTGGTGCCTGTGCACTGAACCGTCATTTGCCTTCTGGGAAGTAGAGGCTCAGGACAAGCACAGCTTAGACATGATTGAAATCTCTGTCTAGCTTTCATTATTGTTGGGCCTTTCTGCTCTGTCCACTTAACAATTGTTCAGCTGGCTTGCCTCTTGCTTTTGATTGTGTTTAGGTGACACATATGCACAGTAGAGGGTGCGACGTCTTTTTAAGGACTTGTGGTTTAATTGGGGAGATGGGGTAAATACAAAATGTAACCACATTTTAACCTTTTGGGGAAAAGGTTGTTACTTGCAGCTGTAGTCATCAGGGCATCGGGATGGTTGGAAGAGGACTGCATATGTAAATTGGAATACGGGTATTAGTGTACAGATGTAATTGCTAAGGAGGAAGCATACCGCAAACAGAGTGATGCAGAATAATGCCTGTACTTGGGACTGTTGCCTGTTGTTCTGCTAGTGTGGACGTCTACTCTTTGGTGACCTGGAAAGACCCAGGTGAATTTATCTGACGTCTTGATCAGTTGAGTTAATCCTGTGTATACTAGTACAGTTGCACTGGGGTCCTTAACTCCTTTGTTTTCCAGAGTGTTTGGGCTTGATGTAGAGACATTGGATTCACATGCTGATTTTTCTCATAGATTCAGTTTTTAATGTTAAGAATCATCATCTGCATGGATCTTAGTTATGTGCAGGGGCAGTGACTATCTGGCAGCACGTTACATGGAGTGTATGAAAGAAAGGGATAGAATGAGGGTGACAGGATAGGCTGGGCTCTCACCTAAAGGAGGGCATAATGATTCTATGTTGACCACTGTCATTGCCACTAGGAGTCAAGGAAAGTGTAACTATCTGTAGATACATATCTGTATGCATTTACACAGATAAACTTCTGAGTTTCAAAAATCTTAGGAGATTCTACTTTTTCATTTTTTATTAAAAGAATTTTTTTTAATGCTTGTTAATTCAAATATTTCCAGAAACATTGTTGGGATGTTTTTGTCCCCGAATGAATTTTGACGTAGGATAGTGTGTATCCTGGCTCCAGGCTGGGAGGACTAGGTGGAATGAGTGATCTTGGGTAAGCACTGACACACCCACCTCCTACTGCCTTTTCTGAGTTGTGTCCTTGCCCTCCCTCCTGATTCTCTTCCTCCCTGTCTCTTCTGTTGTCTTTTCTTTTACAATAGAGTCACAGCATCAAATAGAGGAGCTGCAGGAAGCATACCCAAACCAGCTGGGTTTAGGCAGGGGACTAACTTTACTGAAACTTAAAACCTTTCTGTGCTTCCTTTTCTGAGACTTGTAGATAACCAAACTGAAAGGCCCTTCTCACATCCCTGAGCAGCTGGCTTATAGCTTTAGTTAGATTGACATCATCTGTGATTAGCCCTGCCCCCAACCTCCAAGCTTCTACCATTTTGATTATGTTGTATTTGAGTTGTGAATGGGTTTTCTTTGATTTCAACCCAGCAGAGTCCCAGAACTACCGTCTTGGGAGAATCCATGAGGCTGTGCAATCTGTTTGCCTTCATCTAAACTTCAGGGGAAGTTTGATGGGGGAATTCTTACAGGCCCAAGAGACCTGTATTTAGATCTGTCCAGACTGCAGTCCTTCCTGCTGTCCCATTCTGTTGTCTGAAGTCCTCAGCCATTTCCCTGTTCAGTCTGTGTTAGGCCTGCCTGTTCCTGGAGCAGGCGCTCACTTCCTGGCATGTCCCTCTGCCATTTAGTTCACTGCTCTTCAGCAGCATCGTAGGGAAGTTTTAATCTTATTTAGTCTGAGGTTTTCTTTTTATTGCTACCCCTGGGCATTGTTTAGATCTTAACCTGGTCAGAAAAATTCCATTTCCTATGGGGTATTCAAAAGACCAAGCAAGTCAAAGAGACACAAACACGAAACCAACCCTGCTAGAATTTTTCTTACAGAATTTGTGAGTTTTTAGCAAATCTGAATACCTGTGTTAGGAAAGATTTCATGTTTACATGTTCTCGAAATTGCTGTATTTGTAGAGGATTTGGAGGGAGCTCAAACTCATTTTATTGTGATAAGTGCTGAAACATAATCATAGAATCTTTGCCATATTAACAATGGTGAATGATATTAACCATTTAGGGAGTTACCTTTTCGGTCCTAAATCAAATAAGATTAACTTCTGTGTAAATGAGAAAAATGTAAGCCCCTGTGCTTACCTAAGCGTTCTGGAAGATAGCACAGATGAACACGGCAATAGGATCTACCCACAAGGAGCTAATGGGATATGATGTCTCCTGGCACATCTGTCAGAAATGTCGGAAGACATTCAGGTCTATCCGTGGGTTTCTCCTGATGAAATAGGTTTCGGTGTCTCATTCTTGTCATTCCCTGTCACTTGGTGATGCTACCTGGGTGACTTGTATCCCTTGTCTTCTGGTGTGTGTGCGCCGCTCCCCCCCAGCCCTTGTGTCCTGCCACGCAACTCACACCCATATACCAAAGTCCTTAAGGTGGGGTGGTGTGGGGCAGGGGCTGTTGGCTGTAAGCAGCTTAGATACTCCAGTGATCATTGGGGATCCATTAAGAAAGACATTTTGTAGTTTTTGTGTATGTTTATGGGTTTTGTGTATTGGTTGTCCCTTTGTAGGCATCTGAGTACCAAGTCTTTTGTGAAGTCATACGAAAAGAAAAAATCCCCACAAGCCACTACCTGGGATATAGGTCTCTGCAGAGTCCTTCCTGCTGTTGCCACATGGCTTGAATGGCCTTGGAAGGCAAAGTGTAACAATCCACAGGATGTCAGTGATTCCTTCTGACGCCAGTGGAGGGAATGGAATAAAGCCAGCTTAGTAATACACAGGCCTCTTGGAATGCTCCTCCGATTTCAGATGACCCAGGAGAACATGCTGGTTTCATGAAACCAAAGTCAGCTTTGAAGAAAGCTAATGTCAGCCTCAGGTTCAGGCAGTATTGTAGAAAAGCACTGAGCTCTCAGTAGCTGGCTAGCTGTGCTGCCTTCCCCCGTCTGTTTTATATCCGCTGTTATATTAAGATGGATGACAAGGAAACAAGCTGACGTCTGTTTCTTAAAGGAAACACTTGTGACACTGGGAGTAATCCCTCAGGCAAGAGGTACTAATTGAACGTAAGAGTATTTCTGAAGTTACTGTTTTCAACAGCAGAGAGGAAAATTGTTGATCATCTCATCCAAAATTGATAAAAACCGAAGTGTAGCATTCTTTCAAAATTAAACATTCTCAGCTGTGGAATATTCTCATGGCCAACGTTGCTACTTCCTCAGCCATTTCTAGATAATGCCGTGTTACTCAATATGCATATTTGTTGTTAATTTTGTCTGTTCATATCTTAGGAATGTCTTTGCCACCGTCGAACAGTCACCAGGAACTTAGTTGCATGCCTGTTTTTAGCTACTTGTTTTGTTAGCTGTGTGTTCTTGGGCAAGGCATGTACTTAGCTTCTTTGATTCTTAATTTCTGCTTCTGTGAAATCAGCATGATAGAGTAGATTAGCCTTCATTTGTCCATTCATTGATTCATTTATATCCCAGCGTAAGGAAACAATGAAGCTGTATCATGGGCAACAGTAGAGCCATTCAGATCTCTAATGGTGGATGCCAGCCATTGTCATATGTTCAAGGGAAATGACATTTCCAAGATCACTATTCAGCTGGGTGAAGGTTCTCGTCTAAAATTTCATCCCTGTAATCCATTCTTCTTTCCCTGAGATGATAGTGACTTGTCCACATTAAAATATTTATATTCCACCCTGTCTTCAACCCCATTCACATTGCTGTCTGTACTTTGTCTTCATTCTCTTATAACCCTTAGGAAAACTGGTGTACTGTTGCATCCTCCAATCAAAGGTTGAGTTGTTGAAAGTCAGTACCAATCCCAGTCGACACCAGTGGTTTACACAAGAATCCTCCAAGTGGTCAGACTGCTGGGATCACCTAGAGCTTTGTTTTCTTGTGGAATAAATACAGACCAAATTTTGGCAACAGTTCCCATGGCAGCTAAAAGTTCTTTTCTGCAGAAGTTCACTGAGGTCCATGTCTCTCTAAGTTTAGAGCAGAATTCCTAGAAATTTCTTATAATGGGATTTCATTAAGGGTATCCATCAGTCATCAAAGAGAGTATCTGTTTAAATGTGACATAAAATAAAATGAAACAGATCTTCCTACAGAGGGTTCCTCGCAATAAAAAGGCAATCAGGCACCAGTGCCTTGCAAATAAAATCAAGCTTGGAGCTCTGCAGGTGCTGTCAGAAAAGAGGTTAGCAATTTTCTGAACCTGAAAAAGGCATCTTCTGAACCACAGAGGAAAGAGTCCTGGAGAGCACCGCATCTCAGGACACATCAGGTGCTGTGGAACTGCCAGGGAGGCCCAGGTCCTGGCTTAGCCCTGGAACTAGCATTTTCTCTTGCATAATTGCCTACCACCTGTTCTTCAGTATAAACCCACTAGTCCCACATTGTGCCACCAGACAAGGCACCTGAGCCAGACTGTGCTGTACCTTGACCTCAGGAAACTGTGATGCTTGCTCTGCCCTTACCTCTGTTCCCTGATTTTTGAGTGCTCTTGGTGAATAGATGCAAAACACGAGGTGTGCTTTGAGATGAAAATAAGTTCTCTGGCTGCATGGAAAGAACAGTTTGGATATAGTTAAGAAGGTGAGCTCAGTCTTCCCTCCTCACACCTCAGTTATACTCCCTCATTTTTAGAAAACATTAAAATGTAGAGGCAGATGATCTTCATGTCCTTTTGGTTCCTGACTTGGGTGAAGAAGGCGCAGGTGTGAAAATAGGTTTTCTAGCAGGAAGAACCTGGGTGACGGCATCACGATTGTGTATTCAAGCAGCTGCTCAGAATTGTTGAATCTTTCACAAGAGAAAGGGGAGAGCAAGCTGGTTTTTTTTGTGACTTCTCCATTACAGGGTATTTCTCTTATCAGATTTGTGCTTTTCCCTATTTTATATGCTCGAGCTGTTGAGGCGTGTCAGGAAATCTAGCAACATCTGTATCCTCCCCAGAGGGATCACCCCTGCTGAAATGTGGAGAAATAAACACACAGAAAACAAAGTGTGGAAAGCTGATGCTTTACTACTGGGGCGGATTTGGCCAAAATTTTAATTAGGCCACATTTCAAGGAGAACAGCTTTATTTCAACTGCTAGCGGAAGAACCTAGAACCCAGACTGCCAGGGGTGTCCTGTTTCATCTTGTTTCTCCACAATCAGAGGAGGAGAGTGGCTCCAGGCATGGAGCCAGGACATCTGGCCTCATGGCAGAGGTGGCAGGAGAGGACACACACACCATCCACAGTGTCCTGCCATCAGCTTCCACATGGGCCTGAGGCCGTACTCCTCTTCCTTAGAGCAGGAGTCCTGATGCCAGTAGTTTCCTGCAGGAGCCTGCTGTCCCCAGGCAGATGTTTTGTTTTGCAAACATTACACAGGACTCTAATGTGCTCATTTATAATCCACTGAACATCCTAATGGAAATGGATTTGTTTATTAAAATACATAATCTGAAATGATTTGGACAGCATCACATGAGCTTTTAACCTTGGGTTAGCACTCAAGGGTTACAATAACAATGCTTCCAGCAACTTCTATTTCAATAGCACATCAGAGTTTCAAAATACTCGTACATATACAGAATCTCAAATGATTCTAAAAATAGAGCCCTTAGGTAATGACTATTTGGAAACCAAACAACACAATCAAAACACTGCTTTGTGGGTATTTATATTACAAGTTGATATTTGAAATGCCTAGATTTTTCTTAAGCTCTCATAATTGGTTATTTTTTCCAGGGGTAAGTGAGGTAGACTAGAAGAATTAATAAATGCCTTTGGAATGAATTTGCCTTGGCTTTTCTCAGTCCTTTGTGGAGGAAACCTTGGTGAAGGCTTGTTGCTAAATCAGCTGCATATATATTTTTTAAATGCTTTTTATTACTTACAAAAATGGAAGGAAGAAGAGTGGCTATTGTTTCTTTTGTGCACATCTTTTTCTGAAGAGGGATATTTCTCAGAAGACTTTTTAAACAACATGTCATTGGACTCCCAGCTGGAATGATTTAATTGCTTTTAGATTCACACCGGGGGCATGTTGTGTAAGGGCCAAAAAGCAATCATTTGGACGAGTTTATCACATTTCTGCTCTGTGGTTGCCTTTGAGGGGGCATCGAGCCCTCTCTTTGTCTGGGGTGGTTTGGGGGGCGTCGTACATCAGGGTCAGGAGCTTGCCATAGCCCTGCTATGTTCAGCGGGGACAAAAACTCCCTAACAGACAAATGCTTTTTTTCCCCCCCCCCTCCCAATCGCAGTTCTCATGTGATACCCTTTTTACCTCTTTTTAACCTCTGGTAGCTCCATTTTTCCTGTTGAGGCAAGTGACTATTCCAAAAGGTTGGAATATGGGATATGAGTTTTGTTTTGTTTTGTTTTTAGAGCAGTAATGCATGTGGAAACCAATTATGCAATGTATGTTTCTAACCACCCCCTTTACACATTTAGGGCAGTGTTCCTTAGTGGCCATTTGGTAGAATGGTTCAGAGCATCGTGATTCCAGCACTGACACACTTATGGCTGCAACCTTAGGATGTTTCTGTTTTACTTTTCTTATCTCTAAAGAAGAGATGATAGGTTTTGGTAAGAACTAAATGAATTGATATATGTTACAGCAGTTAATGTTGGAAACTGCCGTGTTGCATGTTATTAACGTAATGTGATTGAAAAGATCTGGTGCCGGGAACAACCTTATAATTGCTGAGAAAACCCGAGAAACTTTATGTATCTCAAATGCCTGGGACACGATAAGGACTGTCAAAGAGTCAACTATTACCCTTGAGTGTTGTGACTTTATCAACCTCACCAGAACTGTGTTGTGAGCTGTTTCTGTGTGGTAGAAGGTCTTGGTAATTCCTGTGTCAGGATTATCATTCTTTCTCTGTTTCTTCTTGCTTTGCTAAAGTATTTGTTCCACTGGCCACGTAGGGTCTTAGGGGGATATAGGTACACCCTTCGGGACAGCTGGCCCATGCCCTGTGCGTTCAGTGTTGGGGGATGCATAGCCCCGTCTTTGTAATTCTTTCTGTGACAGGCAGCTAGAAGATGGTGTACCTGGTGGTGGAAGAGAAGCTCCTGGCTCTGATACCTCTTTCTAGCCTTGTGTCTGGCTGGTTATTTAGCCTCTTTAAGCTTTAGTTTTCCTCCTTTGTAAAATTATATTATTAATACCTGACTCAAAATGCTGCTTGGTGTTGTCGGGGAGGACATGTGAGGGTGGGGGCACTACTCTTAGGTATGGATGCAGAACCCACAGATAGAGAGGGCTGACTGTATTTAGTTTTTTCGTGCTAATGTTTTTTTTTTTTTTTGAGACGGAGTCTCGCTCTGTCACCCAGGCTGGAGTGCTGTGGCCGGATCTCAGCTCACTGCAAGCTCCGCCCCCCCAGGTTCACGCCATTCTCCTGCCTCAGCCTCCCGGGTAGCTGGGACTACAGGCGCCGCCAAGTCGCCCGGCTAGTTTTTTGTAGTTTTTAGTAGAGACGGGTTTCACCATGTTAGCCAGGATGGTCTCGATCTCCTGACCTCGTGATCCGCCCGTCTCGGGCTCCCAAAGTGCTGGGATTACAGGCTTGAGCCACCGCGCCCGGCCCGTGCTAATGTTTTTACTTTGAAAACGACTAAGTTGCCTATGACTGGTATAATCAATTGTGTCAATGGGATGCATTCTGATCTAACTTGCATGTGCATATTCAAGGGTGTTTCTCTCTCAGTGTGTAGTAAACAGTCACAGATTCCTTCCTCAAATCCAAAGGTGAGCCAGAATTCTTATCACTGACTTCAGATGTGGTTGGCCTGTTATAAATCCTTATTTTTGGAATTTAAGTGTTTTGTTTTTGTTTTGAGACAGAGTCTGGCTCTTGTCACCCAGGCTGAAGTGCAGTGGCGCGATCTCAGCTTGTTGCAATCTCCGCCTCCCGGGTTCAAGTGATTCTCCTCCTCAGCCTCCTGAGTAGCTGGGATTACAAGTGCCCACCACCACGCCCGGCTAATTTTTGTACTTTTAGTAGAGACCGGGTTTTTACCATGTTGGCCAGGTGGCTCTCCTAAGCTCAGGTGATCCGCCTGCCTCCGCCTCCCAAAGTGTTGAGATTACAGGCATGAGCCACCGTGCCTGGCCGGATTTAGGGTTTTATGAAACCCAAAACTGCAGAAACATTTTATTCGTTTGTTCTTTAGGAGTTAACACTGTCCTTTTCTGAGTGTAACCTGCAGTTCTGTGCTCTTTCCTTCATTCTTGTCAGTGATAAAGCATGAGACCCTTGCAGACCAACTGCCCATTGCCCCATAAGGCCGTTTGTCCAGATGTTCCTCCCTTGCCGTTAACACTAACATTTTAGAGCGGCTGATGCCCACACAGGCCGTGGGGCTAGTAATCATCAGGTCTGCCGTCCTTTCCTCAGTGCCTTTGGGGGCCAAGAGGGCCAAGAAGCCATTTTTCAATGACAAAAACCATTCATCCTGATTTATGGTCTTTCTGTTGTCCTGACCTTTATAGTCTTATAAAGATCTTATGGCCTTTTAATCTTTAGCGTCGTATGTTAGCAGGAACGTATGTAAGAAATTTGCGTAAAGGGCAGTTATATCCAAGTCTGTTATTTTATCATTGCACATAATGCATTCACACTTGTAGATCGTGAGGAGAGTGGCAACCAAGTGGTAATTGGTGGGAAAAATATTACAGAATTTAAGTTCTTCTGTAGAAAAGGAAGAAGATGTGATTGGCTTTAAACATTCTGTTTCCAGGTTTCTGTTATAATTGTGATCAAAGTGAAAGAGATTTCACTGTGTGAAAGTTCCAGAAGGGTTTTACAAAGCCTGTAAACCAGTAGAATTTGCTTATGATACTGGAGTTTCGGAGTCCAGAGCCAGCTGAAGGTTCCGTCTCTTGCATCCCAGGTTGACGTTTGTTCCCTGTGCGAGTGAGCAGCTGGCTGGAGGCGAGGTGATAATGGGGCTTTTGCTCACCTAAGCTGCGTTCTTGCAGCTTTCCCTAGTTTTCCGTGGATGCTGTAGCTAAGTTAGTGTGCTGTTTTGGCCCAGGGCAAACCGGGTTACAGCACTCATACATGCTACATTAAAATCCATTTGAACTGTTGGCACAGGTTGGCAGACATTCCATTGTTTTCAGACAATAGTGACTCAAAGTTGAACTGGCTCCAGGGAGCAAGTGTGGCTTTTGTACAGTAACAGGGATTTAATGCCAGCCAATCGATGGAGTCTGTGTCTTGCCCAAGTGAGGGATGCCTTGTAATGACATGAAGGGTACATTTAAATATCTGGCTTGAGATCAGAAACTTGCGGTGGGTCTCTTTTTCCCTTGCTTAACACATTTCTTCTTTATTTACAGTGACTCTCTCTCTATTTTTTTTTTTTTTTTTTTTTTGCCCCTTTCGTTTGTTTTGGGGTGTGGACAGGAAGAAGGTATTTTAATTTGGGGGTTAATTAGGTCCCATCTTCAGGGTCTTCTGTTCATTCTTTGCCTTTGTTGCCTTGCTAGCAGATGTTTCGGCTGACTTTCTGTAATGGTGCTTGTCTAGGTTTTTCTCTTTCAAAGAGGTTAGGCCTTCTGAACTGTATTATTTCAGGTCATACATTGCATAATCCCAGGATATCTTATAACTTTTGCTGGATGCCAAGTAAGGACTCCTGTTACATACACATCTAATAATCTAATAATACACATCAGGATTCCCTCTTGTGTTTGGATGAGGTGCCTTTATTAGCATGGGTAATTGGCAAGATAGGGGCATCTGGTTCTGGGTGGTGCTTGGAGACAGGTAAAAGTAGAAGGCCAGCTTTGTCAGCTTTCTCTAAAAATTATTTTTTTTCACATGTGGATCTTTGCCATTGCAGCAAGTGCTTTCGAAAAGATCATCCTTCTTATATTTGCATAACTCCTTTCTCTGAAGAACGCAAAGCACTTATATACTTTATTCAAAATACTTCAGCAAGTCCTGGAGGGCGAATAAGAGGAAGCAGCCAGCTGGTCTATATTTCAGGGAATTGAGGCCCAAATGGGGATGGTGAGCAGAACTAGAAATCAAAATTAAGAGTGTGCATGGAGTGAGGGTATTAAAAACCTTGCGATCAGTTTTTCAGACCTTCCTTGAGGGTCTCTTCCAGGAAACTCGTGTCAGCTTCTAAATATGTGAACAACGCTTTTGGGGAGAGTTGTTTAGGACAAGCTCCCTGGAGGTATAGATGTGAATTCCCCTAGGAAAGTGTAGCTCTCTACCTTTCAAATTGTTACATGATTGCTGTTAAATATGTTTCTGAAGTAACTTCTTTTGCCCATATCTTTTTCATCCCTCACTGGGAGCAAATCTTACCTTCTCAGGGATGAGGTGACCCTAAATCGAAATAACAGCCTTTGGATTTAAAGATTTTGCCTGCCGTGGTATGAAAACACTTTTCTATAGGCCGTTTAACTTTCAGAGTATGTGTATACAAATCAATATATTTGCCTGTGTTCATTAATGTAAAGCTATTTGTATCTGAGTACAATACAATTTCCTAATATGGTTCACAGTGATGAATGCTTTTTTTCTCTCCTTAAAGAAACTAGTCCAATTATTTCTTTTAATTGGGGACAGTGTGTGGAGGACTTCTATACATCGAACTTTCTGTCTTTTTCTCTCTTATGTTCACAGGGTTTAATCTTTCCCTGTGAGAGTGAATATTTTTTTTCCTTTCCTCTTCTCTCCCTTTCTCAAATCTTACAAATTAAGACAAAAGATAATTACTTGGAGGAGTAAAACTGGCAGGTTCCCACGACACTTAAAATTAATGAGCTGTTGAGTACAAAATATACCTTGTCTTTGGCTCTGTCAGTGTTGCCCAGTCCTCCCCCTGCCCCCTTTACTTCCCGTTTAACACATGATTTGACTTTCTGGCTATGTTTGCCATTTGGGTATATCGCTGCTCTAAAACAGCATGATGGTTACAAAAAGTGGGTTTACTTGAAAACGTTCTCTTTGTTTGCAAATCAAAGTTAATTTGATTCAGTTTTTAATTTCTGTATGTTTGAAAACTCTTCCGTTTCCAGATATCTTATCAAAATATTGTTTAGTAGAGTACCTTGCTGAAGTCCTCAGGGCAGCCAGTTTGGTTCCTTATGTTAATTTCACCTGCTTCCCTCACCCCTCCGGTTCCCCTTTCCTAAAATCCTAGTACTCACTGCTTTGCTATCCATAGTATTTTCCTGAGCAGGAGGTTTTGTGACCTCAAAATAACAACCAAAGAGTTGTGCATCTCGTTTCAGGTACGGATACTGCAAAGAAGGATCTGTTTTTTTCAGATCAGAAAGATACTGCTGGCTAACCACTGTTACACTCTTCAAGTGTCTGTGAAAGTCCCAGCTTAGCAACTGGCCTTGCCCTGCCAAGTGATGTATCACTGTAATGAAAAATAATCATTGTCCAACACTAAAAACTTATTAAGAGTTACATTATTTGACCCTTTTGTTAATCTCGTTAGGATACAGCCATATTATGATTGCTTCTGTATTCATCTCTTGAGTGTTGCAGTACATAGTTGGGTTGATGTATATGAAGAAAATCAGCTTGGGATAGACATGTATGTACATGGGAAACGGCCTTCGTAGATGATTTCAGTACTTGATAGGATAGCAGGCTCTACAAGTGGTAGTTTCCTACAGGTCAGTTGCTCTGGGAATCTGTACCTGTATCAGTGAACTTTCATACTGTTAGATTAATATCCATTGGTTTGTCTTTTTCTTTGAATGGACCTTTAACCCATGCGCTGTTTTCTAGCATATCCTGTGTTGTTCATTTGAAAATAATGGTTCACTGAGTTCTTATTAGCATCTTTGGTAATGAACAAGGGTACATCATCAAAGAATCTCTGTCAAACTCATGATGGCAGATACTGGTTTTCTGAAGTTCTAATTTTTGCCTGAAAGCATGAATTCTGTCATTGGCAGCAATGACTGTTAGTTACTTTCCTTGAATAGACAGGCTTGCTTTTTGAAAAAACCTAGTAACTAAGTAAAAACTACAGATAATGAAGTCCCAAGAACTATAGTGCGTTGGTCCTTCTTGAAGTAAAAATAACATCCTATGAAAAAAAGGGGCTAGCCCAAAAACTTATACAGTCACACAAGTGCTTTTCCCTAGAGATGATCATTGTATTTCTGTATATAGGAGAAGTGCTTTATGTGTAATAGCATGTCACACAAGGTCTGTGTGTGCAGGGGCCATGATTCAGTCATACTGACTGTTTGTATGACTTTATCAAGGTCATTCTTAAGTGAAACTGGCTCTCTTTTTTAACTGCTACTAATCCATGGTAGCAGGGATGAAATGCATATTAGATTAGTGTACAGTAGTTTGGTGCCATTGCCTTTGTTTATGCTAAGGTACCGGTGATTTCACCCGTATTTTGAAAATATATTTTGTTGAGATATAATTCACACATCATAGAATATACCCATTAGCCGGGCGCGGTGGCTCAAGCCTGTAATCCCAGCACTTTGGGAGGCCGAGACGGGCGGATCACAAGGTCAGGAGATCGAGACCATCCTGGCTAACCCGGTGAAACCCCGTCTCTACTAAAAAATATAAAAAACTAGCCGGGCGAGGTGGCGGGCGCTTGTAGTCCCAGCTACTCGGGAGGCTGAGGCAGGAGAATGGCGTAAACCCGGGAGGCAGAGCTTGCAGTGAGCTGAGATCCGGCCACTGCACTCCAGCCTGGGCGACAGAGCGAGACTCCGTCTCAAAAAAAAAAAAAAAAAAAAAAAAAAAAGAATATACCCATTAAATGTACTGTAGCATGTATCAGTACTTGATTTCCTTTTTATGGCTAATACTTCATTGTATAGATATACCACTTTATGTTTATCTAAATAAGTATCAGTTGGATCTTTGGGGATTTCCCCCAATTTTTAACAGTAATAATTCTGCTATGAATATTTGTGTGCAAGTTTTTATGTGGACGTATTTTTTATTTCCCTTGTGTACCTTCCTGGAAATGGAATGGTGGGTCATATGGAAACTCCTATGTTTCACCTTTTGTGGAACTATCTGAAAAGGAGAAACCATTTTGCATTTCTGCCAGTAGTGTTTGAGGCTTACAGTGTCTCCACATCCTTGCAATCAGTCATCATTATCCATCTTTACGGTATGATAATCATCCTAGTCGATAGAAAGTGGTGTATCTCATTGTAGTTTTGATTTGCATTTCCCTGATAGTTAACCTACTATTTTTCGTGCCATCAGATGTCTCCCCACTGTAAAGGCAAATAATGTCTTTGTATTATTATGAAATAGTTTCGACCCAGCAGATCTCCTGCAAGGGTTTGTAGGTCCACTTAAAGGGTCTATAAATCTCCGTTTGAAATCCACTGATCTGGCCACACGTCACCGGTGGAAAAGTGGGAGGTGTGTTCAGTGTTGTTCTCCTTTGAGATCCACGGATCTGGCCACGCATCACCGGGAGGTGTGTTCAGTGTTGTATTTCTTTTTGCTCAGGCAGGTGATTCACTGCTCCTCTTTTTCCCTTGAAAATGACACTGGCAAGTGTTAGGAGGCACCTGGCTGCGCTGGACTTTGTCCCCAGACTCTGATTCATGGTCTGGCATGGGTCGGAGATGTAACAGGCATGGTCAGTGTGGACTAGTTAATGACCCAGAGGAGTAGGAGGTTGTATTGGGTCTTACTGAGACCAGCGTTTGTCTGCATTGAAGGCCTTCTTTATATTCTGCAGGGAGGGATATGAGGCAATTGAGATTTGCCCACAATCTGATTGTGCAGTAACCTGAGATGGCGCTTTTAAACATGCAGTAATAATGTCTCCCAAATACTGTGTACCTACTGAACCCCAGACATTGTGGTAGATGTTCTACCTACAGGAACATCTGCTATCCCCAGTCTGTAAATGGGAAAACTGAGGATTAGATAACTTGCCCAGCTGCAAACAAGAGAACTGGGAATGAGCTGCAGATATTGTTTTGAAGGGTGGCAAACCCATACAATAATATTTTGTTAACTGAATAAAGAGAAGTAATTACAGAACTGGTGCTTCTTCGTAGCAGGCCTCACCATGAGACATGTCTTAATGGCAGGAGAAAGCACAGAGAAGTATGGAGGAGTATTGGAGATTTAATTAAAAAAAAAAAAAAAAAAAAAAAAAACAGCTACTTCCTATGCTATATTTTAATAAGCTGTGTTCACTGCTTTAGAAAATTGGTGAACAGTCAAGAATTGCCTAGATTCATGTTCCCTTGGCTTGATTTTTAATCACATTGAAGTATGACTTCTTACGGATGTTGCTTTTAATTTGTCTTGAAAGCTAGCACAGATACTGCCAGCTTGGGCATGATTGATGGTTTCTGACAATGGGTAGTTACTTAGACTTAGAATAAATGCCAACCATTTGAAACTCTCCATTTTCTCTGTAACTGAGAGTATCCAGTAGAATCTTGTACAACATCGCATTGTATCCCATATTTTGACGTGGCCTGGTCTTTCCTTCAGTATTTTAAAATCTATTCATCACTGGTGCTGGAAGGAACTTTGAGATAAAGGTTCGCAACCGATAATCCAGATAGGGAAAATGGGAAATCTCCATCTTATACCATGACAATTGGACTAAAGAATTAAATCCAAGCAGTTTAATTAGAAAATAATTAGAAGAAAACTTAGAAGATTATCTTACCATTTGAAAGCATGGGTGGTGGAATGAAGAAATGTTGATGAAACGGTGCGTGCAAAGTTGGTTCGAGGGGAGGGAGAAAATCTGGAGATCTGGACAGCCTTGTGACTAGTCACTAATAATGTAGTGTATACTCAAAAGATGCCTATCTTAAATATTCTTAGCACAAAAGTATGTAAGGGGATTGGATATGGTAATTAGCTTGATATAATCACTTTATACATCTATTAAAAGGTCATATACTGTAAGCATACCATTTTAATTGTTATACTTTAATAAAACTGGGAGAAAATGTACAGAAGCATACGTTAAGCATTAAAGTAAGAAACTGAAATTTGTTAGCAGATTTGGCACCACCGCAAATGGAAAAGTAAATGGCAACAGAGAATGATATTTGCAGTTTATAGGGCATTAATGTAATTTAAAGGACTCCTAAAATTCAATGTGAGATTGAATGTTGGGGAAAAGGGAGTCTTCAAAAAGGACAGATAGGTAAGATGTTTTTCAGCTGTGTAGAGGAGGAAAGATTTGATTTCTCCTTCTGTAAGCCAATAGGAAGAGATTTACAGTTCAAAGGAGGAACAGTTTTCACTTTCATCTGCTGCTGTGGGCGTGGGGGAATTCTGCCTGAAGTTCTGCAAGTCCTGGTTGGGGTGGGGATGGCCTGGAGTTGCTCCAGTGGATGCCGGATGGATGAGTGGACACAGTAACCTTTTGAAAACTCCCTCCGGCAGGATGATGGCTAAAAGATCACTATAGCTTCCCCTTGCTGATCTGCGTAAAGCAACCCAGGAACAGGGTTTGCTTCCTCCTTCCCTGAAGAAACAGGCCCTGTTTGGACTGTTTGTGGGGAGACGAGGCCTGTGGGTTCCAGAGAAATGGATGTGAAAGGCTTGTTTATTCCATGGGGAGGGGCGGTAAAGCAGAAGGATAAACCCATAACATTGGTATTTCTGATTTTCTGTAGAAACCCCGAGCATCCCTGTTCTCTTTTTGAAGTCTTTGCCTCGTGTGTAGGAAGCACCATAACACTGGAAATTCTCACTTGTAGCCACCAGGGGTTTGGGGAGGAATGGGGTGGGCTTGGGAGGCAGGCTGACTTCATGTGCCAGGGATAGGTGGCATGGCCTGTGCCAGGCGCTTACCCCCTCCATCTGTAAGTGTCCTGTCCAGTAGGGTTGTTCTGAGGATTCAGAGGCTCAGTGTACTTCAGGGCTTTAGCATAGTTCCCCTGGCTTATAGGAAGCACTTAAGAAATATTAGCTATTAGCTTTTATTGCTGTTTTTGAATTTAGGAATAGAAAATGGATCTGGCTCAAAGCTCCATCACCCCTTTCTTCATCTGTGTTGTCACTGATAGGTCAGATAAAGCAGCTCCGCCCCCAACCCATGCATGTCAGTAGCTCTCTGGCCTCAAAAAATGCATCTCTTTTAAATCTGAGAATAGACTTTTTTCTTTTCTTTTCTCTTTTCTTTTCTTTTCTTTCCTTCCTCCCTTCCCTCCCTCCCTCCCTCCCTTCCCTCTCTTCCTTCCCTCTCTTCCCTTTCTCCCTCCTTCCCTTCCCTCTCTTCCTTCCCTTTGTCACTCTGTCGCCCAGGCTGGAGTGCAGTGCTGTGATCTAAGCTCACTGCAAGCTCCGTCTCCCGGGTTCACACCATTCTCCTGCCTCAGGTGCCCGCCACCATGCCTGGCTATATATATTTATATTTTGTATTTTTGTAGAGATGGGGTTTCACCGTGTTAGCCAGGGTGGTCTCAGTCTCCTGACCTCGTGATCCACCTGCTTCGGCCTCCCAAAGTGCTGGGGTTATAGGCGTGAGCCACGGCACCCGGCTGAGAATATACTTCCTTATTCTGGATCCCCTGTCTTTATATTCCAGGTGGTCATGTTCTTGGAATGAGACTGTGTTAAAAGTTCTTTTTCGTAAGGTATGAGGTTGATACTTTGAGGGGTCCTGGAGTTTTCTTGTAGGGAGTTTTTAAAGAGTGGATTTTTCCATTGTTTTAGCTAAAGCACAAAATCTTAATGGTTAGGATTTTAAATTTAATTTTGTCTCTTGATGTTTAGGCTTCTTCCCATCTGCATTCAGGTGCTGGCTGTTTTTTTTTTTTTTTTTTGGGAGAACGTCTGACATTTGATGGTTGATTATTTTTGACTTCAGGGAGTAGAGGTGTATTAGTCCATTCTCACATTGCCATAAAGATAGCACCTGAGACTGGGTAATTTAAAAAGGAAAGAGGTTAAATGAACTCACAGGCTGGGGAGGTCTCAGGAAACTTACAGTCATTGGGGACAGCAAAGGGGAAATAAAGCACATCTTACGTGGCAGCAGGAATAAATAGAGCGTGAGGTGGGAAACACTTTTAATCCATCAAATCTCATGAGAATGCACTTGCTATCGTGAGAACAGCGTGGGGAAAACTGCCTCCATGATCCAGCTACCTCCTGCCAGGTCCCTCCGTCACACATGGGGATTACAGCTGGACATGAGATTTGGGTGGGGACACAGAGCCAAACCATATCAGTAGTTTGTGTGGTAGTGTTCAAGGTAGTTACTTTTTTCTTGTTTTCTCCTTCCTTTCTAGTTTTCAATGGTTCCAGCAGGTCAACACGGGAGAAGGAACCTGTTCAAAAACACAAAAGCAAAGAGGCCACTCCCGCGAAGGAGAAGCACAGCGACCACCGGGCTGACAGCCGCCGGGAGCAGGCTTCAGCGCACCACCCCGCAGCGGCCCCCTCCACGGGTTCCTCAGCCAAGGGGCCCGCTGCCAACCATCACCACCCCCCTCTGCATCGGTCGGCTCAGGACTTACGGAAACAGGTAAAGTCCGGCAGGGGTGCCCGCATGTGTGCCAGACCCCAGTTTCCCACTTCACTTCACCAAGCTCAAAATTCATCTTCAGAGGGCTCAAGAAGCAGGAAGTGATGCTCAGAAGCAAGATAGGGAGAGACAGAGCACACCTTTGCATGGGCTGCAGGCGCCTGCACCTTTTGTTCTGTGAAGATCCGTCAGTTGGATTTGCATTCATCCCTGGGTGCCAATGCATTCACCAACTGCATTCACCCAGAAAGGGAACTCACTTCCTTACTTAAGCCTTCTCCCACCCACCCACCCTGGGCTCCAGATGAGCGGTAGAGTGGCAGGGAACATGTTTTTCTCAGGGTAGGTTTTGAAATAGGCCTGCAAGTGGCATAGTTCTGTTAGTGGATGATCTTGGTCTACTTTTCTGTTCTTTTTGATGTGACAAGTTAACATTTCACCACCTGGCCTTTGAAGCAGAATATGTGCATGTTGTGTGCACTGCCGAGCAGTCTGTGGAATTGGGTGTGGGTGGGTGGCACCTCTTCCACTGAAGGCATTTGAGTCCCAGGCCGTAGCATCCACAGAGTGCAGGTAGATGCCACCCTGACCACCTCTTGCCCCTGCCTGTCCCGCCCTGCCCCCCCCCTGCCCCCTGGCCCCCAAGAGGACTACAGATAATGCCAGTCCTGGTCAGGCAGTTTTGAAGAATCCCTCAGGGCTCGGCCATTATTGCTGTCCAGATGTTCCCATTCCTGGATACTGATTTCTCACAACCCTGGGGATGGGTAGTGGGGATAGAGGCAGGTTCCTGCATGCACACAGCTGAGGGCTTGTCCCCCAGACAGGTGGCATTTCACTGATTCCTGGTGCTCCTGTTCCCCACTCCCTTTTAACATCCGCTGAGTCATGGGATCATTGACGAGCTTTCCTCACAGAGTTAGACATACAGTGTTAAAATCTTCCCCAGAAAAACTGGAGGCTGTGATCCTTAAAGTAGCTTCAGAGGAAGTTGTAGAGGGGACAGAAGGGATTTCCTGGCTGGCCGTGTTGCAGAGTGACTAACATGGTCATTGTGTACATGGTTATTGTGGTGTGAACATACTCGACTTCATCTTGTGGTGGAGGTGGTCTTTCTCATTCTTGGTGATGTTGTGGATATTTCTCTCTGAATGTGAACATGTGACTGTAGTCACACACAGGCAGACAGGTATGCGTGCATGTGCACGTGAACCTTTACCTCGCAAATAGTATGCAGTTGGTGGGGAGGTGGGCATGGCAAGAATCATCACCACATTGATGTTTTCACAGTCCACACACACCTAGCACGTATTAATCACTGGCCACTGTTGCCAAAACAGACCTCAGTTTTCTCAGAGGCAACAGCCACGGTGTGGAATTGGGCCACATCATGCGCTCACCTGGCGTCTCTCAACCATTGGACCCCTGATTGTCAGCACTGGAGGCACAAAGCCCAGGGATGCACCGAGCTTTGGTCCTGGGTCTGTGATTCTTCACTCCTATCCTGTTCCTAATGCTGTTGGTCTGATGGAGACGTGTACAGAACTCTCCAACCTAAGGTTTTTGCTCGTGAAAGAGAACAGAATTAGAAGCAACCCAGAGAGAAAGACAGTGATTACACCATGTGACTGACTGCATCCTGTTTTCCCAGGATCCTAGAGTAGGGTTAAGTTGATTGATTGTTTTTATCTTCTATTCATCCCACTTTGCTTTTTTGAGTTTTTTGAGTTTACTTGTGGTAAAATTCTAATGGGCCACATCAGAACTTGAGGCCATATCCAGGTGAGCTTCCAGATCTTGCCTTTCTGCCCCGAGAACCCATCCTCGGGATGGCGAGGCAGGAATGAAGGGTGGCAGAGGACCTGAGTCATGTACATGTGACTGTTCACGTTCTCATGCACGGACAGACATGGGTGCACACACCCTCTTGCGCGGTCACGAACGGGGATGCGTGGGATACGCCTGTCGTCTCAGCTGGTCAGAGCTCACTCTCAGCACTTGCCCTTCATTCAGTTCAAGGTTTCCCTTTGTAAGGGGATGAGAGGAATTAGCACAGTTGGACAGCGTAAAGAGCTGAGGAGGAACAGCAAGTACCGCCTTAGCCTGGGATGGCCTTGCCTGCCGCCGTGCTCCATGGCACGTGCACGTTCATGTGACCTGTTCCCTGTGCAGGATCTGAGGTGCAGGAAAGAGGTCCTGGGGTGCCCCTCACACAGCAGGCCTCTGTCCTCTGAGTTAGTGCGGGAATCTCAGCTGCTTCCAGGGTTCAGGGTAGAGTCCTTGCAGGTAGCGCCATATGCTCATGTAGGGCAGGGATCCTCTCCTGTCACCCTTTCCCCACTTTCTCCCTCTTCCCTCTCCTCCTGCCTCCCTGTTCCAGTCTAACCAGCCCAGATGGATGATCCATGGCTCCAGATTCTAATTTGGCTGTGACTGTGACCTTCAATGAGTCTTGAGATGTGATATTTAACCTTCCTGGGCCCTGTTATTCCTTTGGAGCCAGTCTTACCAACTCCTTGCACAGGGACATTGTGAGAAATAAAAGGAAAATTTTCAAACCCCAGATCCTATTAGTTAAATACTCTGAAAATAAGATCAATAAAAGCAAATTGTAGATTCCCTTGTGACTGCTTCATGCAAATGATTAGACTGTGACCTTTCATCTTTTCAACTGCATGAAAGATGTGGGCCCAGAGGATACTCTGATCTTTCATTTCAAATATGATATTTAGGGTTTTTTTTTGGTTATTGTTCAGCTTAAAAGCATAAATGAGATTGTGTATGAAATGTGGAGGGTTATAATTTTTAGGGGGTGCTGCTGAGAATTCTGTCCCTTTGCCCTGCTTGCTCTAATGAACTGTGTGGGGGCACACACCTGTCTGCCGAGTGTAAAACCACTTTCCTTCCTGCATACTGGGTAATGCTGTCTGATAGTGTGTGCAATGTATGGAGTCCCTAGAACCCGAGAGTTAGAACACACCAGTGCATACTTCACCTACACCTTTTTCTTGGTGAGAGGGCTCTGACCAACCGTTTACTCTCGATAATACCAAACGAGCTGTCTTTGTCATGGAATGCATGTGCCTGTAAAACATTGCAGTTGTCAAGAGGCTGGGATTGCCCCTGGGTAATAATGTGGTTGTCTGGTAAAGGGTCTCACCAAGGAGCAAATGGTGTTTTTCTGTTGCTTTCCTGCAGTAGTACATCTGCTTACATGCGGTGACAGAAAGTAACAAGTTTAGGATGGTGCAACAAACGAGCTTTATTCCTAGCAAGGGTTTTGAAGTATTAGTTTTCCAAGAGAGTCATGAGCAGGTTTTGTACTTGTGTAGAAATCTGTGTGGTTTTAAGCCAGGATATTGCACCAGATGTGGCCACATGTGATTCTCATTTCTTATGCTGAGGCTGAGTGTGAGAAGAAAATGATCAACTGGCTCATCCCGCAGGTTTTGCAGGACCTTACACTGAGCTAGGCCACTGTCACTGAAGAGGTTTTCATATGAAAATGGACAGGCCTTGCAGAAAAGTCCTGCCCTGGTAAGATTCAGAGAGGGCCAAGGAATTGAGAATATTCTTTTAAAGTTCTGGAAAATACGACTGTTAAGAAGGAAACCTAGAAAATCGTATTAGTTTTAAAAAATGTTTAAAGTTTTCTTCTCATGACATCATTTTGTCATTTGAACTGCACTTGCTGGTGGTGTGGTATTTGTGACTCAGTTACATTGCCTTCAATGGGAGGAGAAGTTATAGGTACATCTAGATTTCCTCGTAGAACCCAGGCATCTCTTTAGAGTATATTCCCCTTGGCCTTGGATAGAAGGCTCCTGCCCACGTGCTGCTGCGGTCAGTGTTGAGCTCCTCGCTTTCCACAAGTCACTGTCTGTCCAGTGCATTTCAATTCTGTTTAGGCTCTTTCTTTTTGATTCAAGTTTGAAAGTGCAAATGGACTATACCCAGCCACCAACTGTTTCTCTGGGCTCTGGCTCTGTTTTGAAAGGCTGGCAGAGGCCTCGGCTCAACGGCTCCCTCTCGTGGGAAAGAAGAGCATGCCAGTGAATCCGAGGTTGAACTGAGGACAGCATCGTAATCTTGAGCGACTACAACATTTTTGCTTAGTTAACCAAAAACATCGGAGTCATTTCCCATCTTCTGCTCTGCCTTGGAACTGCATGTTTCTCCTTTTCGTCTGTCATCATATTGAGTTGATTTAAATACTGTGTGTGTCGATGGCGAGGTGGAGAAAAACCAGTAAGGATGGAGGGAGGGATTTTATATTCTTAAAGCAGGCGCACGGAGTGTGGACTGGGTACAGGTTTTCAGATGAAATTTCCATTATTAAAAACAAAGGTAGGAACGTTGGATGTCCCAGGCTTTCATATCTCTCACCTTATATCCCTTCTGCAAGAAGAATGAGGTATTGTTGCAAGTACTCATCTGGCTGAATGTAACTTGAAAATGCTCTCAACCTTGCTTGTTAAATTGAAACCGTTCTTTTATGACTACGAGGGGTTGCTCTAATACCTCATGGCCGTGTGCCTGGGATCAAAGATAAAAGCGACGGATGGCTGTGGGTCAAGGAGCACACGCTGCAGACACCTCACTTTCTGCAGAGCTGGGTTGGGGGTAGGGGGCAACGGGCTGAGAAGCCAGAAATCCACAACAGAGCTGAGAGAAGGAGTAGCTTCAAGCGCCGCTCAGCTGAAATGTATTGTCATTCAGTGGAGGGCCCTGCTGTAGCCCACCACAGCGCTAATTCCTCAGTGAGCTCAGATGACTTCTTGTGTCTGCTCTTACGTGGAATCCCTCAGGACGTGCAGCTGTGACCTTCCTTGTAGTGCACTGGCTGCATAACTGGGATTGTGTGGTTTTAATTGATACAGATAGAGGTGGGTGGGGGGAGACCTTCGGTAGCAAGGTAAGACAATGTCTTCCTCCATTCTTTTGTTTTCTTTTGTACTGATTAAGTGTTGGCTCCTTAGAGACAAGTCCAGGCCAAGAAAAGGGGTATCTTTTTGTTAGATTGGTGGGTCCCGGGTTTCCCCACAATGGTGGTGCTGGCTGAGTTGTTGGTTCTAAGTTTTATTTCTCCCTTTTAGGACACATGGAGCAGCTTGAGGGGGCAGACTGCTTCCCGTGTTAGCTTGTCAGCTCCCCTGTGGCCTCTCGTGGTGGGCATAGAACACGGACCCTGGGTGTTGAGGGGGAAGACAACCAGTAACACTTGCCCCTTTCAGTCTTTGTAATTTATTTGTTTGAACTTCGCTGTTCTGTGTTGTGGGTGAGACGCATCTAGTCTTTGAGCTTGTTACATAGGCATGCGTGTGTGATATCTGGGTGGATAATGTTGAAGATAACTGTTATAATAGTAAGAAGGAAAATAGTGCAACTTATTTTCTTATAAAGCAAGTTATTTGAATGTACACCTTACCAATTCAGTATTTAGGTTTTCAGAAAGATGTAAATAAGGTATTCCTTTTGCCATTGAAGATAGTGATATATAGAATTCAGCTGTGTAGAAAATTTACTTCCCTGTAGCATTGCTAGCCATGAACTCAGGTGCCCCCGAGAAGCCAGAATGGATGGAACCAAAGGCCCTACACTCTTATTTCAGATAGAGTATGAGAGACATAGCACTCTGGCATTTGCACGGGGGTGTTAGGGAAGGGCAGGGTCCATGGAACACAGCCATCTGGGGCTTTTAAACACCAATTAGTACAGAATCTAGAGGGAAGGGCTTTATATTATTTTGAAGCTCCCCCAAGGGTTTTAGGGGTGGCAGGTTTGGAAAACACTGAACTAAACCTCAGCAAGTAGTGGTGGCTGACACCTGAACCTCACAGGAGTTGGTTATGTCTGGCACCGTCTGGAGTTTGCCATTTTGACTGGTGATTCCCCATCTGTAGGAAGAGGTGAAGCCGCATCGTGTAGTCAGTCTCCTTAAGGAGACTCTTGTGCTGGGAATAGGGTTGAAACAGACTGCACCCCTACAGGTTAAAAGGAGACTGAGCCAACTGTAGAGGTGTTGTCTTCCACTGTCTGAACCCGAGATAGAGCCCTTCACTGAGGTTCCTGACCCCACCCCCGCCCCCCAGCTTTGTTGCTGGAAATAAAGATCAGCCCCAGCTGGAGTTTACTGTTTGCTTTTGTTTTTCTAAATGTTTTGTCTTGTTTTGGTTTTAGTGGAAGCATTTGAAAGAACAATTAAAACTAAGAGATTTGCATTCCTCACTATACCTCCTCTTGCAGATTAATGGCACTTACCACGGAATATTTCTGTCTGTCCTTCTTACCCCTGGTTTTATAAGTCTGTTTTAAATTTATCATTGCCAGGTGCTTTTTTTCTCTCCAAAAGGGTTTCCCATTATTTATTCCAGACCCTGTCTGGCAGTCCCACTTTTTTTTATAGGGTGACTCGTGGTTTAGGAGCCAGAGTGTGATTGCTGGGCCTTCCCTTCTGCCTCTTCATGGGGCCTGAGATCCTGGCTCCAAGCGTGAGGTCTCCCTGGGGCTGGCTTCTAAGAGATGGTGTCCTACCAAGAATTTGTGGCTTTGATTGGACTGTATTTAACTGGTGGCATATAGAGAAATACAGGTCTTAGTGGCTTCTTTCCTTTTCAATTTTTATAAACTTCACTGATACCTCATTCAGTGCTTCCAAGCGCGGTCCCCAGGTCAGCACACAGCATCACCTGGGACCTGGTTAGAAACGCACATTCTCAGCCCCATCCCAGACCCTCTGACTTGGACACTGTGCAGGTAGGGCCCAGGGATCTGTTTACATCAGCCCTCCAGGGGATGCTGAGAGCCACTGGTTTGGATGCCTTAGGGAAGTTTCATCCCACGCCCCACCCCCACTTAAGGTAACTGCTTATTCCTGGGCCAGGCCTAGGTTTAGTACAAAGGTCACTAAGACTCATTACCTGCCATCTGGGGACCTTCGTCCCCATGTGAGGGCAGCCTGCACAGCCTTGTGGTGGCACTGGTGTTTCAGTGCCCTCTTGGCCATCGCTGCGTGAGGCCAGCTCTCCTGACCAGGAAGTGCAGGCTCCCCTGACCCTGGCATCTTCCTCTCAGGGGCTGTTGGGGAGAAGAGGGGGCTCATGTTTCTGTTCTGTGTTTCTCAGTAATTGTGTGATTTTTAGGCTTCTTCCTTTGGAGATGGTGGTGGTTATAAAACCCTGAAGTCCCTGACTTTAACCTCATATCATAGATGAAAAGTAATGCCCAAGTTGTTAAGTGACGGGGCAGTGGCTATATTGTGACACAGAGAAGACATCTCCTCAAAACCAGCATGTCTGGCAGCAGCCCATTGGGGTCCCGTCATCATTCTTATTTGAAGCCTGTACATTTCTGGTGTCTGCCATTGTCAATCCCCATTTTCTGTGACATTTGTGTGTCGCAGGATTACCATGGCATCCAAGCTGTAAGACTGCCTCTGTTTGCCCAGGTCCCATAGAACCCAATGGAAAGTTTGTCCAGGGTGGGAAAATATGTGGACAGTTTGTAAAGGGTAGGAAAATATAGGAAGCACGTGTACAGACGAGGGTTGGCATATGTTGCTCACCAGTGAGGTCGGGTCATCCCTCTTCCATCCAGCCTGGCTCTGTCCAGGGCTTGTCTCCACAAGGAGAGCAGACGGCAGCTGCTGACAGTTCGCAGCCACACCTCCGGGCCCGGCCTGCCACCCGGAGCCAAACCACATGGGTACTGCTGTTCTTTTTCTTCCATAGTATTTTTGTTTTCCTTCTTTTTTTAGCCACATAGATTTCTAAATCCTGTGGGCCGGTTGTGCTGCTATGTGGAGCACAGAAATAGCAGACATGACTTTTCTTAGAACAGGGATATGTGTGTGTGTCTGTCTCCACTTCCCCCAAGGAAGTAGGATCTTGCTGTCGTCACCTCTTAGAAGCTCAGGACAGGTGATTGTGTGGCACATGGGGAGGTCTTCATTGTGAAACACCAGATTTCCTGGAAGAGCCATGGGAACGTGAAAATACACACAGGAAACCCGGCTAGGAAGTGCCTGGGGCAGGCTGCATACTTTTGTGAAGAAGGATAGGTGTATAGTGGATTCTGAAAGTGGACATCGCTGCTTAATTCTTGGATGTGTATTTTGCTTCTCTTTGCTGGTATTTCCATATCTCTTCTTATCACAAACAGGCTGCTGGTTCTGTTCATCCCCAGCACCCAGGGCCCTTTCTCACGGGTGGGCCAGTCGTTTTCGTGGCAGGTACTAATTCTGTGTTTTTTTCCGCCTCTGCTTCTGCTGCTCCACAGGTTTCTAAGGTAAACGGAGTCACTCGAATGTCATCTCTGGGTGCAGGTGCAACCAGTGCCAAAAAGATGCGCGAGGTCAGACCTTCACCATCCAAAACTGTGAAGTACACTGCCACGGTGACGAAGGGGGCTGTCACATACACCAAAGCCAAGAGAGAACTGGTCAAGGACACCAAACCCAATCACCACAAGCCCAGTTCCGCTGTCAACCACACAATCTCAGGGAAAACTGAAAGTAGCAATGCAAAAACCCGCAAACAGGTGCTATCCCTCGGGGGGGCGTCCAAGTCCACCGGGCCCGCCGTCAATGGCCTCAAGGTCAGTGGCAGGTTGAACCCAAAGTCATGCACTAAGGAGGTTGGGGGGCGGCAGCTGCGGGAGGGCCTGCAGCTGCGGGAGGGGCTGCGGAACTCCAAGAGGAGACTGGAAGAGGCACACCAGGCGGAGAAGCCGCAGTCGCCCCCTAAGAAGATGAAAGGGGCGGCTGGCCCCACGGAAGGCCCTGGTAAGAAGGCCCCGGCCGAGAAAGGGCTGCTGAACGGACACGTGAAGAAGGAAGTGCCGGAGCGCAGTCTGGAGAGGAATCGGCCGAAGCGGGCCACGGCCGGGAAGAGCGCGCCAGGCAGACAAGCACATGGCAAGGCGGACGGCGCCTCCTGTGAAAATCGTTCTACCTCGCAACCGGAGTCCTTGCACAAGCCGCAGGACTCGGGCAAGGCCGAGAAGGGCGGCGGCAAGGCCGGGTGGGCGGCCATGGACGAGATCCCCGTCCTGAGGCCCTCCGCCAAGGAGTTCCACGACCCGCTCATCTACATCGAGTCGGTCCGCGCTCAGGTGGAGAAGTTCGGGATGTGCAGGGTGATCCCCCCTCCGGACTGGCGGCCCGAGTGCAAGCTCAACGACGAGATGCGGTTTGTCACGCAGATTCAGCACATCCACAAGCTGGGCCGGCGCTGGGGCCCCAATGTGCAGCGGCTGGCCTGCATCAAAAAGCACCTCAAATCTCAGGGCATCACCATGGACGAGCTCCCGCTCATAGGTAGGTCTGGGCTGGGGGTGGGGGGGTCCCTGCCTGCCTGCCTGCCTGCCTGCCTGCCTGCCTGCCTGCCCGCCCCAGATCCCTGCAGTTCCCTCACAGTCTTCACGTTCTCTTCCCTTGCAGAAGCTTCAGTTCGGCTCCCCTGTCTCGGGAGTAGTGGGCTTCTCAGCTCATTCCCCCTGCAGCCCTTCTTCCCAGGTCCTGGGTGTTGGTGGCAGGACAAGAATGGTATTGAGCTTGGATCTGGGATGGGCCCCTTGCTTCCCCTGGGCTGTCAACTTCCACCCACAACTGCTGGAGTCAGAGCAGGGGCCAGGGGGTCAGTGGGGAATGCTGCCCCTCTGGATTCTGCTAGACTGCCACTGCAAAGCGCCACCGACTGTTGGACTGACAACAGACATTCCTCACAGTTCTGGAGGCTGGAAGCCCAAGGTTTAGGGGCTGGCAGGGTTGGTTTCTCCCAGGGCCTCCCTCCTTGGCTTGTGGATGGCTGTTTTCTCCCTGTGTCCTCACAGGATCCTAACTCTGTGTGTGTCTGTGTCTTTGGATTAGGGCCCATCCTACTGACCTCATTCTAGCATAATTACCCCTTTGAAGACCCTGTCTCCAGATTCATTCGTGTCCTGAGGTACTGGGGGTCAGGGCTTCAACATATGAATTTGGAGGGTTCGCCATGCAGCCCATAGCCCTCTAGGGTCCTGCAGGCCGTTTTTTATCCTGCTCAGCCTTGTCTCTTCCTCCTCTTTGTTTTTCCTTGAGCTTCAGTTTCTCTGGCGATGTTGTCAAGGCCACAGGTCAGGGGATCTATTGACATTTTTTCTGAGACCAGGTGCAGCTCTGGCTGGGGCTGTTGCAAACTTGTCACAGTGGATCCTTAGCGAATGCATATTTGGGCTGTCGTGCAGACCCTTGCTCCTCGGGGTGGGTTGCAGGCAGAGAGCCTCCTCTTGGATTCCCCTATAGCTCTCCTTCCCTGCCATCCTCTCTTGAGTCCTGGCACTGGGGACACAGGGCGAGAATGAACTTGCCCTGTTAAGGCTAAGTGGGTTCTGTGGCGTGAGGTGCATCCAGGTAAGGTTGCAACCCCCATTAGTCTAGACCCATGGGAGGAAACAGGCCACACCTCCATTTTGGAGATCCTGAATTTTCAAAGGCATGGAGACTTGTAGCCATCACTTAAGTGTCAGGGATTTGGCAGCAAGAAGATAGGCTTACAGGCAGGATGGAGGTTTTGTGGTTCCCCTCAGCAGGTGCCTGCCAGGGCTGATGTCTGAGTAACAGTCACCTTGACTTGCAAGAGTTCTTGGTTTGTGCTCTGCTGTTGGGAATGGCACGTGTTAGGCAGCAGTGCAGGGGGCAGACTCTGCACACGCATGCACCCACGCCCGCTGACCATGCCCCGTGACTGCCTGGAACACAGGGTGGCTGAGTCAGTGGTGGAACCGCACCGAGTCCTCCTGCCTTTGGAGACCTGCAGACAGGAGGGAAACATTCTGAGTTTCCCTACTCTGCTAGGTGGATGATGGAGCCTCGAGAGCACACTTGACATCGTAGCAACAGCCCCTTTTGTTTAGAGTAGGTTTTCTTTACCCTTGACTCTCGTACCCTGGCACAGAAGCCATACTGTGCCTCACTGTGCTGTGCTGTGCTTGTTGCCGTCTCCCAGAAGTCTAAGGCGTCCGACATTCTGTCCGAGGGGTACTGACTTGCTTACGACCCAGCAAGACCTCAGGGCTGGGGGTCTGAGCTCAGCCATCTGACAGTGCTAGAAACTTAATAACTTTGAAGTAATAGCCTGAAATCCACCCCAGCGGATGTGCCTTCTGCCTCTGTGCAGGTTCACTTCCACCGTAGGCCCCAGGGAGCCACTGTGCCGCTGGTGGGAGTTGGGTGGGGAAGGGGCTTGGCCATGTAGCAGCCTCAAGGCCCTGAATGGGAATGATTGCAGTGGGTGAGGATTCCATGAAGAATTCTTGCAAGCGCTGTATGATTTTCAGGTGCTCTTGCATTATAATCTACTTAGAGTGAAATATGAAAGTATGGATTTCCTCCCTTCTGTGACCCGTGTTCTGAGTCACGCGTATGGTGGAGGACTTGTTTTGGTTGGGGACTGGTTTTGGTGCCTACCTCTGTAAGTTGAGACCGGGCCTACCTGCCCTCGAGGGAAGAACTCCCGATTGTCAGCCAGAGACCCACTTTGAGTCCCACCTGTGACTCTGGGAGTCTGTGGGACCTGGAGTGAGTTGTAGAGTCTCAGGTCTTAGGTCCCTCCTGTCAAGGCTGGGGACAGTTTCCTCATTGATGTTACCCCCCACCCCCCTGTTCTCCACAACCGCATCAGCCCACTGTCCTGCCATTTAGTGTGAGTGGAATTCAGGCTCTGTGTCCCATCCCTGGTCTTGCTGATGTGCCGGGAACTCGCTCTCTTGTGTGTGCTCTGTCTGCCGAGGTGGTTCAGACGCTTCACCTGGTGGGTCCGGCCATGCTCGGTGTGTGCAGGGACCCTGCCTGGACTGGATCCATGCACACTTTGCCTTTTATTACTTAAAAACAATATTACTTAAAAACAATATATCCCCTCACTCTAAAGATTTAAAACATTATTAACTTATACTTTGTTTAGCATTTTGTTGATGATTATTTTGGAAAATCCCTCCCGCCCCCCTTTCTTTATTTGGCCCGACGGAGGTTGTTTTTTCCATTCCCATCTAGAAAAGCCACTGGGCATGCATTAAAACCTGTCCAGGGTTGATGCGCATTTGCACTGCTCTGGGACCTGATCAGGAAGGGCACTGAGCACCAGCTGACGCACTGGGAAGCAGCCACTGTCTGGATGGGCGAGGGATGAGGCTAAGGCGCAGATGTACTGCCCTGTGTCCTCATGTGGGTGTTGCTCTTTGCTCTGGAAATCCGGCAGGATTGAAAATAAACTAACTTTGTGTGAGTGAGTGGGTGGGTGGGTGTTGGGAGTTTTAGAAGGGGATTTGGGAGTTGGTAGCAAGTATGTGTCAAAGCTATTCCAGGTGACGCTGGGCTGTGGGTGCAGCCAGGGCCCCTGCCCGCTCCTCACTGGGGAGCTGGTCTTCTCATGACACCTGCCTCCATGTGAGAAGGCATGCGCCAGTACATGGCACACTGGGATGTTCCTCCCTGTATGTCTGTTTGGCTAGCTCGCTTCCTCTTCCAGCCAAGCCCCAGCTTAAATGCTGCCTCTTCAGATGCTCCCCACCTAAAATGGTAGCCCCTTGTTCCACGTGGCTGTAGCAGATAGCCGTGACCCACCATTGTGTAACGCCCCTCTCTCTGTAGACTGGAAGCCTGCTGTTCGCCGCTGTCTCCCCAGAGCCTGTCAGAGTCCTGGCTCATAGTAGGAGTTCAAGAATTACAGGTTGAATGAGGAACATCTGGTTTGTGTCCCTTTCACTGACTGTCCCGTTTTATCCCCTTCGCCGTCCCAGGGGGCTGCGAGCTCGACCTGGCCTGCTTTTTCCGGCTGATTAATGAGATGGGCGGAATGCAGCAAGTGACTGACCTCAAAAAATGGAACAAACTAGCAGACATGCTGCGCATCCCCAGAACTGCCCAGGACCGGCTGGCCAAGCTGCAGGAGGCCTACTGCCAGTACCTGCTCTCCTACGACTCCCTGTCCCCCGAGGAGCACCGGCGGCTGGAGAAGGAAGTGCTGATGGAGAAGGAGATCCTGGAGAAGCGCAAGGGACCGCTGGAAGGCCACACAGAGAATGACCACCACAAGTTCCACCCTCTGCCCCGCTTCGAGCCCAAGAATGGGCTCATCCATGGCGTGGCCCCCAGGAACGGCTTCCGCAGCAAGCTCAAGGAGGTGGGCCAGGCCCAGCTGAAGACCGGCCGGCGGCGACTCTTCGCTCAGGAAAAAGAAGTGATCAAGGAGGAGGAGGAGGACAAAGGCGTCCTCAATGACTTCCACAAGTGCATCTATAAGGTAGGGGCCTGCGTAGAGCAGCCAACCCCAGCTGCAGGAGTGCGGGAGGAATGAGAGAGGAAGTGGGGCATGCTGTGCACTGGACGGCGCGTTCTCTGGTTCCCCAGTGTGATGAAGGAGGGGGCGGGCCACTGTGCTGGGTGAGGGTGTTGACTTAGTCCACTTGTGCTGCTGAAATACTACAGACTGGGGAATTCATAATGAACGGAAATGTATTGGCTCAAGGTTGTACAGCCTGGGAAGTCCAATATCAAGGAACCTAGTGAGGGCCTTCTGGGTGCATTGATGGAACATCGATGCAAGGTGGGCAGCAAGAGACCCGGTGAGGGAGAGGAAGTCCACTCCACGAAGACACCACGAGTCTATTCCAGCCCGCCCAGGGCCTCGGGTTTCCTTTTCATTAACTGGCTTGCGTGTGCATGTTGCGTGCAGGGATATGCCAGGGCTGCGTGCTTCGTTTCCCTGCATCCCCAGTTCTGTCTCATCCTGGTACTTGACAGCTGCCCAAACCCAGCTGAACTTTTCACTGGCTGGACCCTCAGTGGACACTGCTCGCTTGTTTTCTCTGCCTCCTCATTTCCATCTGCTCACCTCACTGCCAGCCCAGCGTTGCCAGGTCCTCTCTGTGGAGGGCTATCCCTGATAAAGCCATCAAAATGAATCTCACCATTCACACGCTGTGGAGGGAAGAGTTGGGGATAAACCAGCACACTGAAACGCGCAGCGTTTCCCCATCTCCGCCAGGTCTCACTGCAGCACAGTCATCCTGAGGAGACTCGCCCCTCCAAGAAGCAAGGGAGGCAGAGTCCGTGGCTCTCCTCTTGGCAGCCCTCCCAGCTGGCCTGGCTCTGAAGCAAGGCTCGGAGCTTCCTCCCATCTCCAGCCTGCCTGTGGGTAGCGGAGCACCTGGGGCCCAGCTGGCCGAGCCCAGCTAAGTTGAAGTCTCTGCTGAATTGCCTGGCACGTGCTTGTCCTCTGTGGTTCCAGTTCTGGATTCGCTGGGAGGGAAGTGTTCTCTGCTCCAGCTCTCGTGAGCCTGGTGGGAGCATGTGGCTGGTGGGTTTCTGCTGCGTTGGGAACTGGCTGTTGGTTATCGCTAAGCTCTCCCATACCCTCAGGTGCCCACGACTTCCTGACTGCAGGCTCTGGCCTGGCCTTGTAGTTGAGGCAATGCGGGCTTCAGATTCCATCACACATCTCAGAAATACAGAGGAAGAGTTGACTTGACCCTGGCGTTGCTGCTTCACTTTAAGTCCAGGCCCTGCAGACCCGCCTCAGGCTGCATCTCATATACTTGCACACTTCTCTGGAAAGAGATACTCAGTTTTTCTGACCTGAGACCCTGAGAACCGGGTTTGGGTCCCTTTTACCTGAGTGTCCTCTCCCATTGCGTAAGGCTGCTTGGTGGCGATGCAGTGTGGGGGTTGCAGGATGCAGCCTGCCAAGACACAACTGCCTTGTATTTGACTTCATAAATGTTCTTAAGAGAAAGTGTGACCCAGAGACTTTAAGCTCTGGGGAATTTTATTTGGTGTTTCCTGAATGTGTTTGACTGAGAAGCCTTTGTCAAGTAAAGCCACTCACCCCTGTGACTCTGAATAGCCAACTGGTGAAATGAGAAACTGTCAGCGTTTTTACTTGTTACTGAAGAAGGCCAATTCTGTGAGCATATGTTTGATCCGAATAAGAGGTTTGGATTTTTTAAAACTCACCCTGTCAAGGATATTTCTAGATTTCATCATGGAAATATAGTGGAGCTCTGCGTGGTGGCCATGGCGACACCCCCAGGCAGCCATGTGCCCACGGGGTGGGGACCCTGCGTGCACAACTCTCTGTGGCACTGATGTCCTGGCTGCTGACTTTTGTGTGCTGGTGTCATCCTCACCTTCGCTCATTGCACTCTGCCTTGGTGCAAAATTCAGTCCCTCCTTGTAGTTACCTTTTTATGTTACAAGAAGCAAACCAGTGGGAGCGGCTTAGAATTCGCATGGAAGTATGTTCCTGTAGTTAGAACCCCATCTAGTTCCTTTGCTGCGGGAGAGAAAGGCACAAGCCAGTGTCTCCATACCGACTGCGACTGTGGACCTGACGGCACAAAGCACCTGCTTCTCCCTGTTCTGGCCCTGTCACTTCTACAGGAACGCTGCAGTGTCCAGCGCTCTGCAGGGAAGCCTTCCCTGACCACCCTCCCCCACTCCACATGACACCTGGCGGCACCTCCCATCCCGTATTTGTGTGGTTGAGGCCTGTGTGTTCCCCAGACTGAATGGAAGCTCCACGAGGCCCAGAGGTGTTATGAGTTTTTCAGGCACTGCTCTGTCTCCAGCCCCTAGGATTTGGCCTAGTACACAGTAGGTGCTCAGGAGATATTTCTGGACTCAAGTAATAAATTTTCCCGGTCAAGAAAGAAATCATAGCAAGGGTCTTAAGACGGCTTCCCTCTGAAAAACGCACCACATTTGGTGTGGTGGGTAAAAGAAGGTGCTGACTCCGGATTCCCAAACTGACACACTCAGCTATTTTATCAAAACAAGCAAATCATTCTGGATGTTATTGGGAACACGGGCATCGAAGAAGAGGTGTGGAGGGGACAGCAGGTGGTTCTGTGGGAAGGCGGCGACCAGGTTGTAACTTCAGTGAAGGCTGCTGCCTTGGCAGGTGTTAATATGGCAAGGACTCGCAGGGTGTAGATGTCACCCCAATTTCTGTCTCTCCAGCTTCTCTCCTGTGGGATCCCTGGTCATGCGTTCCATCAGGTCATAGCTGCTGATAGCTTCCTCACTGGCCTGCAGCAGCCTTTGTTAGCTGAGGGATTCTGCCTCCAGCGCAAGCTGCTTTTTCAGCAGGGCCTTGGAGGGGCCTTCCATGTTTCCGCTGTGCGTCCGCTCGGGGCCTCTGGGTGGCAGCCTCTGTTCCTGGCAGAACAATTTGGCCCTCATGGGGGTGATCCTTGGTGGAGTCTTCCCGTTCCTCTTAGCACTGTGGGTTCTTAGAGAATGTATTTCTGCCTCCTCTGCCTGTCATTAACTCAGGATACCAGGTGACCCACAGCCGCAGGGATGTCAAGGGGCAGTGGCCCATGACAGGTGTGTGGCCTCATTTGCAGTAGGGCTCAGCTTTGCTTCTGAAGCTTTACTCTTTTTTTGTTTTGTTTCAGGGAAGGTCTGTTTCTCTAACAACTTTTTATCGAACAGCGAGGAATATCATGAGCATGTGTTTCAGCAAGGAGCCTGCACCAGCCGAAATCGAGGTGAGAGAAGTGGCCCCTCACGTTGCCTCTCATGATGTGGGAACCACTCGGCGAGCTGGAGGACATGCTTGTCCTGCCCTGACCCCTGCAGCCCGGTGAACTGAAAGGACTCAGACGGGGCTGAGTTCATCCTCTGTGTTGAGCATGCACCAGGGCAGCCAAATGTTTTAACTTAGGTTGATCTAAACTTGTTCACAAGCCAGAAACACTATAATGAAGGTGGGGAGTTGCTGAGTGCAGGGGGTGGGTTCTGGGCACGTCCCCTGCTCCCCGTCACCATCTCCTCCTACTTGCTCACCCGGCTGCTTCTCACCCCATCCTCTGTGTGTCTGTTATGCAAGAGAATGTTTGGAATCCCTTGAAACCACAGTTGTGCTTTTTCTTCCTTCTATTTTTTATTTAATGGGATTGGCAGATTGCCATTTTTGTGCTTCTGCCAACTCTCTTCTTTGAGGTAGTATGAGGTTGGAAAGACAGTGAGCACTTCTGTGCCCAGACCAATTAGGGGGAGTTTTTGTGTGCGGCGCTGCAGGACAGAGACCGGATCTGTTTATTTACCTCCCCTCGGCCAGTGCCCAGCTGAGTCCGTGTGAACTTCCAGCTGCTGACGTCGGTGGGCTCTCAGCAGCGCTTGGTCGTGGAAAGGGAAAGAAACCAAAACCCGGATTACTGGTTCAGGGCAGCTGCTGACCGGGGAACAGGAGGTACTTGTTGACCACAGCCTCATCTTTTGGTGTGTGACAGGCTTTTGCTGCCGGTTAGTTTTTGTTTTTGTTTTTTTTCCTTTAATGCCACCTCTTTCGAATAAAATCCAGGGTCGGTTTGTCCCATGTGTACATGCTGACCACTGGGGGTTCAGGTATCTTGTTTTGCCTAGGTTTTGGACATGTGACCTTCAAACCTGCTCCGGCCAGGGCGGCTGGTCACCCTCCCTGGGTGGCGCTTGCTGCCCCACCTCCTGAAAGCGATTGTCAGAGCTTAGGATGTCCAGCCCTGTGGCCCGACCCTGCTTTCCTAGTGTGAGGAATTAGAGGTTTACCTTTAGCACCGTCTTTATCCGTCTTAGGACTTAGGTCTCTACTTAGGTGCGGGAGCTGCCTACCCTGTGTATACTGGGTGCGGCCATTGAATGTCACACAGTGGCCTGACACCCGACCTGTGGCTGTGATTACTATGCTGCAGCCGCCACTGCCTCACCCATCACCAACCACGATGTCAGCTGAACCCTGGTCTAGGACACGTGTGGCTGCCGCAGCTGCTTCCAGAGCATGCGTTGTGTTTGTGTTAGAGATGTCAGGTGGAGGAAACTTGGCTTTCTGGGGCTGAGCATTGGACCTGGGAAGAGGCCTTTGTTGCCAAACAACACGTGTGCTATGGGCATTTCCCCAGAGGTGCAGAAGTTTATTACTATCCGTAATGTGCATGAAAGCTTAGCTCATTTTCCAGCCTCTCATTCAGGAATTAATTCCCTCTGAAAGTCTGGATTTTGCTCTAGCGGGTGTGTAAATATTTAAACACAAAGGAGAGATTCGCTGGAATTTAAACCTCAGGCCTGGATTGCCTAGCTTCTTGTGCTCTGTCTTCCACAAAAGGCCGGTGCACAGCCCCTGGAGTTGGCCACCAGCTGAGAGGAGTCCCATCCCTTCCCTTCCCACATCGTTACGGACCCAGAAGCTGGTCGCCCTCAGTTTCAGCAAATGCATGGCAGGATTGGACACTCAGGGAGTCTGTTGAGGGAATCCAGTCGTTTAATGTGGAATTCGCTCTTGATTTGTGGAGGTCTTGACTCCGCCAGGTGGACCCCTCTTTGTGGAAGTCAACGCAGTATTGAGGAAAGTGGTTTCGGCATTGCTAGTAGCACTTCGTTGAGCTTAACTGGACCCTATGATTTGGGTGCTTATAAGTTAGGCTTCTTCCCTAAATGTGGTTCCAGCTTTACCGAGGCTTGTGAGATGAGGAAAGAGGACTTAGTGCTTCTGGAGTGATCACTGAGAACAAAGTGGAAGGTGACTGCGCAGAGAGGCTTGTCTCAAGGGAGCCTGGGCACCGCTGCTTGCCTGCAGTCAAAGCATGTTCTGACCCATTCTTTGTCGCCATATTTGTTTAGATGGAACCTAAGTCACTTTGGAAGCTTTTTATAATTGGCAGTTACTGTGCTTAGCATAATGTCCTCCAGGTTCATCATGTTGTAGCACGCGTGAGAACTGACATCCTTTTACAAGGTCATGGTGTGGACGGAGTAGATTTTTTTCATCCATCTGCGGATGGGATACTGTGGTGGCTTCACCTTTTGGCTGTTGGGAATAACATTGCATAACATGGGTGAGACTCTGCTTTCTGGCATTTTGAGGATATGCTTGGAGGTGACCTGTCATTGCCTTCTGCATTAGTGTCCTGCTGGAGACACTCTGCAAAGAGAGCGTCTGTTCTGAGGGGCGTGTGCACCAGACATTGGTGTCCCAGTTTTGTTGGGTTGAACTGTGCTCTGTGGCTGCAGCACCTTAGGGGCGCTGACCAGCCCTTTCCTGTTCTCTGCAGCAAGAGTACTGGAGGCTAGTGGAAGAGAAGGACTGCCATGTGGCGGTGCACTGTGGCAAGGTGGACACCAACACTCATGGCAGCGGATTCCCAGTGGGAAAATCGGAGCCCTTTTCAAGGTAACCTGGGATTCTCTCGTCCATGTTCTTGGGGATGTGACTGCATCCTTCCCCCGCCAGTCTGTAACGTCCCTCGTCTTCCCCTTGGCAGGCATGGATGGAACCTCACCGTCCTCCCCAATAACACAGGGTCCATCCTGCGTCACCTCGGTGCTGTGCCTGGTAAGCCTGACTGTGGCCACCTGCCTGTGGCAGCTGTGACCATGAGTCCTACTCACTGAGAATCAGGGCTGGGAAATCCCTTCTAAGCACTGCCAGGGAGGGATGGGGTCTTCAGGCATACAGGATGTACATTGAAAATTGATTTTTAGGCCGGGCGCGGTGGCTCAAGCCTGTAATCCCAGCACTTGGGGAGGCCAAGATGGGCGGATCATGAGGTCAGGAGATCGAGAACATCCTGGCTAATCCGGTGAAACCCCCCATCTCTACTAAAAAATACAAAAAACTAGCCGGGCGAGGTGGCGGGCGCCTGTAGTGCCAGCTACTCGGGAGGCTGGGGCAGGAGAATGGCGTAAACCTGGGAGGCGGAGCTTGCAGTGAGCTGAGATCCGGCCACTGCACTCCAGCCTGGGCGACAAAGCGAGACTCCTTCTCAACCAAAAAAAAAAAAGAAAAAAGAAAATTGATTTTTTAGAAATGAAAGGAGTAGCATGATGGTTGGTGAAGTCAGTAGAAAAGGTGGAAAGGTGAACCACATGGCGGAGTCTGGAGCTGGGAGAAGCTTAGTGGCCAACTTTGAACTTTGAAATTGCTGCTTTCAAAGCCGAAGTCACAATTCCTTAAGACTACCGCAGGCTGAAATCATAATTCTCAAGGTGGTCAGTAGGCTCATCAGAGATGGGTGGATGCTTTGCAAGCTTTAGGGAAAACCAAGGGGTCATGGAGATTGTGGTCACTATGAATGTGAAGGCCCAGGCCTTGGGGAAGGCGACTAGGAACCTGACCAGGTCCTGGAACCTGACTCATTTCTGAGCTGAGCCAAGGAGCCCTGTGCCCTACTCACCCTGCTCAGAGGCCTCACCAACGAAGGGGCTTTCTTACTTTCTGCCTCTGACCCTGATGGGGGTTTTTGGGTTTGGTGACAGGAACCTTGAGGCTTGGGGCTGCTGGCTCCTCGGCATTCCTCACCAGGTCAGGTTCCTGTGGCCACCTCCTCATGAGGCCGATGTGCTGCTACTGTTTTGAAACAGTGTTCATATTCTCTCACTTCTGCAAAGGAAGCAGGAAGGAGCATGTACTTTCTGCTCACTGTCTTTTGTCTGACTTTGAGTCCCATTTCTTTTGCTTCTTGTTTTAGGAGAAGAAAGAGAATTTTACTTATTGTTCCTTTGAGACGTTGTTGCCTAGCTTTTAAAAACGCGCTTTTCACTCTTGCTGTTTTAGGAGTGACTATTCCCTGGCTAAATATTGGCATGGTCTTTTCTACCTCATGCTGGTCTCGAGACCAAAATCACCTTCCATACATTGACTACTTACACACTGGTGCTGACTGCATTTGGTGAGTACATGGCCACGGGTGGGAGGGGAGGGACTGCAGAAAGTCATGTTACCACATTAAGTGGGGCCTGCGGGTAACCTCTTGTCCAGGTGATTCCACGTGCTTGAGAACTTGCTTCTCTGTGTTCAGGCCTGTCCTGTGTTCCCTGCCGAGGCCTTGGGCTGGGATCGCCTCCCTCTCTTGGAAGGTGCTGGAGAGTTGGCGTGCTGGCGAATGTTGTAACACTCTGATGACGAGCAAACTTTTCATGTGCTTAGTGGCCATTTAAGTTCCCTTTTCTGAATTACCTGCTTATGTCTGTTTTTGTTTGTTTGTTTTGTTTTGTTATGGATTAGTCACTTTTTCTTGCGGATTTCCAAGAGTTATTTTCACCTTAGGGTTAAGGAACAGTAGTAAAAGTGCCACACAAAGTTAACCAGTAGTAGTGACTGTGTCGTCAGCCCTCTATGAACTGAATATGAACGGTGGCATTTCATGATTGGTTGTTTTCAGCCTCTCTGGAGAGCCAGTGTTTCCTCATCTATGAGTGGCTCCGCGGGGAGTAGAGTTGACTTGGGAATCTCGTTCCTGCCATGTGGAGAGACGCACGTTGTGTACCCCGCGGAGTCTGTTGCCTGGCGAGGTGTTCTGGGTCCCCGCCTGTAATCCTGACTCGCACTGTACCCATCCCTGATCGAGGCTAGACTCTTTGGTGTCTTTGTTTACGGTGGCAGATGGGAAATGACTAGAAATAATCAGATGTCTTGTCGTCTGATCGTTTACCGGCATGCCGTTCATGCCATGCTAACTGTGTTTATTGCCCTAATGGGGTGATTAAGCATTCTTTATTAAAATAAACAAAGTCTTAGGACTCGTGTTCTCCCTCCTTGGAGCCAGCGTCGGCTGCAGCCGCCTGGTTTTGGCTTTTCTGGTGAGTGGTGCCATCAACATGAGGAGCCCTCCCTTCCCACGTGGGTCTGTGCGCCGTGGACGGTGAGCACAGCGTCCTGCAGATCCAGAGTGATGGGCCCGGGAAGCCCAAGCTGTTGCCTGTGGAGCGGGGACTGACAAGAACCTTGGGGCTGAGCCAGGCCTGGCCACAGCTGGGGAGGGGACAGCCCGGACAATCCCGAGCGGTGCCTTTGCCTCTGGAAGAAGAGTGTAGCCACTCCCTGCGGGGAGTGACACTGGCTGTGGCTGTGCATGGCCTGCTGTTCCTGGGGTCACCCCCAGACTGGTGGCCTGAGGCCAAGTTTCTTTTATGTGGGTTTGCTTATGGCTTGACGTTGAGTCACAGATGGCAAAATGTGATATCCTGTGTGGGCTTTTTGAAGACTTACCCCTGGAACCTCATTGAGGGAGAGAAAGAAAAGGCAGGGGTAGGATCAGAGAACATGATGGTGTGTAGTTTTTCTTAAAACATGTGATTTAGGTTAGAAACCCTGTATTTAAATTACCAATCAGTAACAGAATATGTTGGCATTGAAAATAACATGAGCATTTAAAAAACATTCTTAAATGTGGCTGTTGCCTTCACTGAGCAACTGAAACCGGGATTTGGCCTCAGAGAGAAATGTTTTCATCACAGACACTTAGGGCCTGCAGTCGCTGCCTGCTGTGCAAAGGCGGGCACCTGGACCTGGGGGGCGGGGGCTGTTGGGAGGGGCTGGCGGTGTTGCCCTGAGCTGCTGGCCCACATCTTTGTTTTTAGTGGTGGCTGATGGCTTCACTGGTTTAGCATCCTGAAGACCTGTCAGGCCCCTCTCCACACTGATGTCCTCCTCTTGTCCAGGGAGGAGCCCCTCAGACAGCCTGAGACGCCCAGGGGCAGGGCAGCCATCGCTGCACCCCTGCGCTGCAGGGGGCCTCCTCTCACGTCCCCGTCATTCATGCTGTGCGCCTGGCACCAGGGACGTCACATGTTGTGGTGGAAGTGTGGCCCTTGGTGGGCTCCTTGGGACACCGAGGACACGGGCAGAACCTCCTCCCCTCCCTGTGATTGCCGTGAGGAGGCCGTGTAGGTTACTTTCTACCTGTACTTCTCACCTTTTCTCACACTTGAGGACCCCTGCCAGCCTCACGGTTATACCCTGGAGGGTCTGGGAGCTACCACTTCCCCAGGCCACCCTCTGACGCAGTCCTGTGTGCCCTGATCCTCCTGTGTGGCCTGCTTGTATGTGCCTGACGCCGGGTAGGCTGGGTCCTGACACATAGAACTCCCCAGTGGGGAGCAGAGCTGGGGGCCGCTAGGTATCCCCTCACCCCCACTTCGCCACAGTATCTGCCAAGGAGTTGGCCTTGAGGTGGTGCATGTGCCTGAGCCTGGCTCCTTCCCCAACTCTGTGCATTTGTAGAGGGCAGGGTTTACTGTCCTGGCTGGAGGGCCGAGGGCGCCACATATTCCTTGTCAGGACACTGTCACGTCCTGTTCCTGCGGTGCTCTCTGAACAGAAGGGTGCAGTGCTGGAGCCTCAGAAGAGGCCCGTGGAGGCTGCAGCGTGTCTGGTTCTGGTTTATAGGGGTTTGTGAACATCTGGTTCTGGTTTGAAGGCTTTTTGGCTCACCAGGTGGGTCAGATCTGCATAAAAGACGAGCACCTTGCATCGCGTTGCGCTGCGGTTTGGCTGTGTGCTAGGTGGATGTGGCACTGTTGCCGTGGGAAATGGGAGCCAGTGGTGACCAGGCACCCAGCCAGGCCAGCGCACCATCCCTGCTGGCATGGAGCAGAACCTCTCCTGTGTGCTCGGGTCCCTGAGGGTGACGGGGGCGGCCCAGTACATGCAGGAGGCCCTTGTCAAGTCTATGCTTGTCTCTTGTGTCTCTCAATGACCCAGGTATTGCATTCCTGCTGAGGAGGAGAACAAGCTGGAAGACGTGGTCCACACCCTGCTGCAAGCCAATGGCACCCCAGGGCTGCAGATGCTGGAAAGCAACGTCATGGTGCGTCCACTCAGCCGCCGCCTCCAGCAGGAACTGTAGGACCTCCTAGGCACTTGAACATGGTTTCCCATGAACCTGCTTTTCAAAGGCAGTGAGAACACAGCAAAACAAATCCCCAGGGTGCAAAGGGAAAGGTCCTCAGACACAAAAGTCAAACTGACCTTCCATCAGATTGCACAGGGCACTGGGGTTTTGCACAGCCTTTGCATCTGTTTTGGGGCTTGTTCATGTTGAGGGCTGCTGTGGGCCCTGGGTTTTCTTGTGCCCGTGGCTCCTACCTCTGGGCACGTGAGAGGAATGGGCACAAAGGCTTCTTCACTTGTTTTCAGGAAGTCATGGGGCCGGTGAGTTCCTGGGAGGTGCTGCTTTGGGCTGTGTTCTGACCAGCTTCTCTGGCCTCTGCTGACCCTGCTGGTCCAGCCTGTCCATCTTAGAGAAGAGATGGACGGGGGACTCCTTTGTAAGTCCAGCCTGTGGGCCTGTGGCCTACTTGGCTCTGGAGATGAGCCCAGCAGCCTCCTGGTTGTGTAACCTTATCCCGTTTCCAGCCCCTGGCATTGCCAGGTGGGGACAGAGGAGCCTGTGTGGTCATCATGTCCTCAGCTGTGCATGAACCTGTCATCACTCTTGGGCCAGTGCAGTTTAGAACTCCTTCTTGTGTTATGAATGACACCTTTTTATTTTCCACATAAAACAATCTTGTCTCCTTGAGAGCAGGCCTCTTAGGGTGCGCATGCCTCACCTGAACACTGCAGGTGTCCCCGTGCACAGGGAGGGGGTGTGCCTCAGCCTGGCCCTGTCTCCCCAGATCTCCCCGGAGGTGCTGTGCAAAGAGGGGATCAAGGTGCACAGGACCGTGCAGCAGAGTGGCCAGTTTGTCGTCTGCTTCCCGGGATCCTTTGTGTCCAAAGTGTGCTGTGGGTACAGCGTGTCTGAAACCGTGCACTTTGCTACCACCCAGTGGACAAGTATGGGCTTTGAGACCGCCAAGGTAAGCAGAGCCGGCCTCCTCCCGCTCGCTGCCCCCGCATCCATGTGAGTGCCGTGCGTGAGTGCACACAGAAGCATCCCTGCATGTGCGTGTCTATTTGTAGATAGTTCCTTTTGGAATATGTCTTTGAAATTCTTAGGAGGTGGTTGAAAGGTCTTCTAGGAATGAAAAGTTATTAGGGATTTGTTTGTATCACAAAGAGTTTTGATGAGACCGTTACTGACAGACCCTCCAGTACTGGAAAAGTACTGAAGATACTTAAGGTAATTGCTTAGACTGAAGGGACGGAGAACCTCCACCCGTCACGAGGTAGTGGCAGCTGCCTCTGTAGTGGCGAAGTGCTGTGACTTCTCCTGGTATGTGGTGCCTTTCTCACAGGGAGGCAAAGTTTTGAAGAGTTTTTAATCCAAATGCAATTCAAGATTTAGAAATTCGGACAGCCTGCCTGCCCCCTCCACCAAGAAGAACCTTGACAGCTGCCTAGTAATGAAAATCCACCCTAAAGGGATGTGACTCCTCTTTCAGGAAATGAAGCGTCGCCATATAGCTAAGCCATTCTCCATGGAGAAGTTACTCTACCAGATTGCACAAGCAGAAGCAAAAAAAGAAAACGGGCCCACTCTCAGTACCATCTCAGCCCTTCTGGATGAGCTCAGGTAACAGACTCGGGGTTCTGGGACACCCCCAGGGCCCACATCAGAGAGCTTGACCTGGCTGCCCTTCTGGGGCTTAGCCGGGTAGACGCCCAGGGTGAGCAGACAGCGCTCCCTGCCTGCAGCCGTAGAGCCCCATGGCACTGCAGGGCCCATATGATGCTTTTCCAGATGGGCAAAGGCTCAGGGTGTGGTGGTTTTTATTTTAACATTTTTTTTTTTTTAGAAAATAATTTCCTCTTGATGTTTGGACTCCGAACCTCCAGCACCAAGAGGTTCCTCCTCTTTGTAGGATTGACTGCAAGGGGGGGCTCCCGACCCCTGACACATACTTGCTGACCCACTGCACCACAGCCTGGCTCTGCACCAGTTAGGGGAAGGCATGGATAGCTGCCCCGCCCTCCACCCTCCATTTGCTTGCCAACCCCTTTGTGGGGGGTGTGTGGTGTGGATGTGGGTGCATGTAGGTGTGGGTGTGTGCGTGTGGGGCGGTGTGTGGTGTGTGTGTGGGGGGTGTGTGTGTGTGGAGCAGGTCAGGGCGGACGCTGAGCAGAGTGGCGCCTGTGTAACCCTCTTCTCTCTTCCCTACCGTGTAGTTCTCGGTGCCTCTCCCATCCTGGAGCAAGGCTCTGGGTTGTGTTGCGAGCACATGAATTTTGAACTTTTGGTGATAGTTTCTTGACTCTCTCCTGGGCTTGGGACACAGGGAGAAGCCCTTACTAGGTGGCCGTGGTTTTGCAGGCATTGTGACGTGTTTGTCCCTGCGTTACTAAGTCTGCCCGCAGAGTGGCCTCATCAGCCAGGGCTGCCACTGACCTTTAGACTAAGGCACCCGGCGAGGTGAGCTGGACTCTGAGCCCTGAGCAGGCCTCACTTCTGACAGGAGGGTGGGGCTGGAGGGAGGCCGGGGTGGGGAGTGCATGTCCTGCTGCTGGTGAGCATGGCCAGCTGTCACTAAAGGCGTGGGCCGTCCCCCGTGTCTGGCAGGGATACAGAGCTGCGGCAGCGTAGGCAGCTGTTCGAGGCTGGCCTCCACTCCTCCGCGCGCTACGGCAGCCATGACGGCAGCAGCACGGTGGCGGACGGGAAGAAAAAGCCTCGAAAGTGGCTGCAGTTGGAGACGTCGGAGAGGAGGTGTCAGATCTGCCAGCACCTGTGCTACCTGTCTATGGTGAGCCCACCTGGCGTGGCCGGCACCCTCGTGTGCAGTGCTTGGCCTGAGAGCTCCAGGGTTGCCCCTAGAAGAGGGAGGGCGCTCTCTGCACAGGAGACCTGCTGTGCTCCCATCTCTGGAGCCAGCTGTGGGACCTCAGCAGAGCTTCTGACCTCTAGAGGCGGCTGCCTCACCCGCAGTGACCAGGCCACACAGAGGCTGTCCCTCTGCTCTGCCCACACGTGGCCCTCTCTCCGTCCCGTGTTGCCTCCTTCCTCCTTGGGGAGCAGGTGGCCTCCCTCCCCGCCCTACTTTGTCACCCCAGCCCCCACGCACTCTGCTCTTTTCCATACTTTTTGAGACGGTGAGGGGCGGGTTTCCCACAGTGCTGGGCAGCGTCTGCCACCCCCTGCCCTGTGACCTGTGCCTGGTGGACCTGGGCCCATGGCCTCTCCCCTTTGGCTCTGTTTTTGGCTTCTTGGTTCTGCTCAGTTACATGATCTGCCTCAGCCCCCAGGGACTTCAGAATCTGTCCTTGGTGAAAGCTGATGTTCCCCCTGTCCCATCTGGGATCAAAGATGCTTTTCTGGCACAGCAACTCCAGGCTACAGCAGACTGCATTCCTCTCGCCTTCTTGACTGTACCCTGCCGGCCTCCTTGTGACCACCTGCCTTCCCCAGCTTTGGGCTTAATAACAAACACACTGCCTCCTCCCCTGCTCACCCCTGTCCTAGACCAGAGGCGGGCTCAGAAAAGCCCTTCCATGGCAACTGGATGGCTGTGGCCCTCGCCATGCTGCTTCCAGACCGCTCACCAGGCAGCTGTCCTGACACCCTGTGGGTAGGGATGCCCAGCTGGCACTGCAGATGGCTCCACGCCACTACACACCTTAGCCTGGAACAGAGAGCATGCCCGACGGGCCTGACCTGCCTCCCTGGGCCTCTTCCCTTTCCACAGTGCCTCACTCCTCCAGTGCAGAAGCCTAGCTAGGAGGCACCCACCCCCTACGCTGTGGTGCCTGTGTCCCACAGGTGTCCCCTCCAGCTGCACGTTCCCCGAGAGGCCAGTGCCTCCGCGTCCCTCTGCTTGCCCACGGTGGGCCAGGACTGAGACCTGGGTGGACTCTCCTTGGCCTTCCAGTGTGACTGGGTCATGCTGCCTCACCCCGAGTCCTGGCGTGCCCTGTAGAAGAGGGAGGACACAGCCTGTCCCGGATGAGTCAGGCTGGGGCTTTGTACCATTTGAAAGAGCTGAGAACTCTCAGTGCGTCCTCGTCTCCTCCTTACCTAAGGACGCAACTCACGTTGTATCAGATAGGCCCCCTCATGGCCTCATTCGGGCCGATTTACCTGTTTAGAGGCTCTACCCCCACCTGCAGTCACAGCTGAGGTCCTGGAGGTTCATGTTGGCATTTCATGGGGGGCAAACGCAGTCCGTGACCACCCTGCCTCCCATCTTGTAGTTTTCCTTCTATCTGGTTTTTCCCCCAGACTTCTCAAAATGTATTACCTAGAGCCGTTCTGTTCTTAAAATGATAAGCATTCTCCCAGATCTTCAAAGTATCTTATGAACATCACTGATAAAAGCTGCATAGCTTGGTGTGCTCTTTCTTTTCTTTTCTTTTTTTCTTTTCTTTTTTTTTTGAGACAGTCTCGCTCTGTTGCCCAGGCTGGAGTGCAGTGGTGTGATCCTGTCTCACTGGAGCCTCAGCCTCCTGGGCTTCGGTCATCCTCCCACCTCAGCCTCCTGAGTAGCTGGGATAGCAGGTGTACCACCACGCCCGGCTAACTTTTATTTTTGGTAGAGATGGGGTTCTGCTATGTTACCCATAGGCTGCCTACTTCAGCCTCCCAGAGTCCTGGGATTACAGGCATGGGCCACTGCGCCCAGCTGTCCATCCTCTTGCTGGAACACTCTATTCATTGTCCCATGTGTGTGAGGGCTGTATGGTGGTTACACCTGGGGGTGAAGCTGGTCTGTCCATGTGAGGTGGCACCAGGTGGCCTCATTTTCAAGCCATCCTTCAGAAACGTCAGAGTTGTCACGTGACATTTCCTGTCAGCCTGAAAGTTATTTTCAAATGAATATATTGTGAGGCCGGGCATGGTAGGCCAATCCCAGTGCTCTGGGAGGTAAAAATGGGCAGATCACTCAAGGCCTGGAGTGCGAGACCAGCCTGGGTAACATAGTGAGACTCAATTTCTACAAAAAATACAAAAAATTAACTGGGTGTGGTGGTGGGGCTATCCCTTGAGCCCAGAAGTTCAAGGCTACAGTGAGCCTTTGCAGGCTGGGTGACAGTGTGGCAACCTGTCTCTTTAATTAAAAAAAAAATAGGCCAGGCACGGTGGCTTACACTTGTAATCCCAGCACTTTGGGAGGCCGAGGCGGGACAGTCACAGCCTGGCCAACGTGGTGAAACCCCATCTCTACTAAAAATACAAAAAAATTTGCTGGGTGTGATGGCACGCACCTGTAGTCCCAGTTACTCTGGAGGCGGTGGTTGCAGTGAGCCAAGATTGCGCCATTGCGCCTCAGCCCAGGTGACAGACAGTGTGAGACTCCATCTTAAAAAAATATATATATATATAAATCCATAGGCAAAAATTGGGGTCTGACTTGTGTTGACAGTTTGCATTGCTTGGATTACTAATACATTTGTGAATTTTAGTTAGATGTGTTTCCTATTCTTCCTGTCCTTGGCCCCAAGTGTCTCTCCAAGGTCTTATTTGCGTCAGTAGGTGGCATTCCCACACTCCTACAACATGTTCTCTGTTTCTCGCTTAGAAACGCTGCAGACGAGAACAAGTCCTTCCCCTCGAGCTTTCTGAGAAAGGCCTATGACCCTTCTGCCTCTTGAATATTGAGAATGAATTTTTCCTTATTTTCAAACTCAGAATTAGAATAGTACTTGGAGTCAGCGTGGAGTATGGGAGCCCCCCACAGAAGCCAGGTGGACCCCAGTGAGGGTCTCTGTCCTAGCACTCTCCTGTGGCCTTAGGCAGCAAAGCGTCCACTGGCGGGACAGCTGTGGGCTTTGTGGACAGCCCGCCCAGGGAGGCCGGGGCTGGTGGGTGAGCTTGTCCGCATTGCAGAGTCAGGAATCTGTGATGTTGAGGGTGTCGGGGGAATTTGCATGGGGTCGTTGGACGCCCCTTGCTCTGTTGACTGAGCCACTCCTGGACCACCATGAGAACCAGTTTTGCTGCTGGAAAGTCCAGGGCGTGTTCCCCGCGTGGCTGCCCGAGTTGGAGTCCTCCATGTTCCACATCTGTGCCAGCACTAGGGTGGTTTCGAACCCAGGATCTCAGCAGCCCTCAGAACTCAAGAGATTAGAAATACGTACCCCTCACTGTCTTTACCAGCCTGGTGGTGACTGAACCTCTCCCAGGAAACTCCAGCAGAAATCTGGAGGGGACCTGAGGGCCACCCCTAGGTCTAACTCAGAGGTCGTCTGTTCCTCACTTTCCTAGTTGAAGACCATGTTCCAGGTGGTTTGTCAGTTTTCATTTTAGTGCCACTAAATTTTAGTTTTAGTTTTTTTCATTTTTCATTTTAGTTTCCATTTCCAGTGTTTCCAGTCCTCAAAGCCCTTGGCCCGGGTGGGTGATGGGTGCCAGGGCTGCCCTGGCTGGGGCAGTGGGTGTGAGGGCTGCCTGGCTGGGTGTGCTCCCACTTTACCCTCCCAGGGCGCTGTGGAGTTGTCTCCTGACCTCCGGGTGTCCTGCTCTTGCTTGCAGGTGGTACAAGAGAACGAAAACGTCGTGTTCTGTCTGGAGTGTGCTCTGCGCCACGTGGAGAAACAGAAGTCCTGCCGAGGGCTGAAGTTGATGTACCGCTATGATGAGGTCAGTCCCTGCCTGCGGGGTAGGGTGGGGCGGCAGCGTGGCGCCTTCCCTGGTCCTGGCTGGATGTACGCCCTCCAGCCTGGCAGTTCTGTGCCTGGTGGGCAGCCAGGGCTCTGCAGGCCTGAGGTGTCCTGTTCTTAAGCCCTAAACCCACTCAGGCCCCACGTTAGGATCCCGAGGGGAGCAGGGCTCCTGCATGGGCCCGCAGTGCCGTGCATTTGGATTTCAGAGATGGGCTCTCATCAGGGCTGAGGCTCTTCCTGCAGCCTCACTGACTTTCCCAAGGGCTGCACCACTGTGGTTTAGAGCCAGACCCTTTTTTGTGGTGACCTGTCCCAGGCACAGTGGGATGGTTGGCAGTGGACTCTCCAATCTCCACTCACTCGACGCCATCCCCTCCAGGCTGAGAGAGCTGGAAGTGTCTGCAGACGCTGGGGCAGGATGGGCCCAAGTCCCAGTCCTGCAGGCGCCACGCTCCTCTGGAGGGAGAGGTCGCAACAGTGCACGGCCTGTGCAGCTGGGGGCTGCCCTGAGTGGCGGAACTCCTGGCAGCAGTGCCTCTCCCCTGCTGTGCCCCACGTGTGCTCCCCCTGCCCTGCCCGCCTCCCCCGCGTGTGCTTCCCATGGACTCTGATGAGGCTGGTTACAAGGAAGGTCACCACATTGTGGTCATTGCACAGTTGAGGCCACTGAGTGGGGCGGGTGCTGCGGGTCTGACTGTGCGGGGCCTGGTGCATCTGGGGGCCCAAGCAGTGGGGCCAACTGGTGGGTCTCACTCGATAAGCCTTGAGCTAAACGATTGGAGAGCTGGAGGAGGAACTCTTTGCATCTGTTTTGTTTCAAAGAGCATGCTGGGTGAAGGCAGTAAGCACCTGCTGTCCCTCCTTCACTTCAACAGCAGATGTCCAGGCACAGTTACAAATAACGAAGCCTTTGCGGCTGAGATGAGCGTGGCTCTGGCACCTTATGGAGTGCAGGTGGTGGCACGGGGAGGCTTCCTCTGGCTGCCTGGAAGGCGCTCTGTGGATCATGCCTTGTGCCTCTCACCAGCAGCCTGTTTCTGTAGCCGGATGTCTGACGTGACCAGATCCTGGGAAAAGAATGGCATGCAGGGGCTAAGAACTAATGGTTGGTTTTGATGAATGAGGAGGAGCAAAGGTATTTAGAAACTGCATACTCTGCAGCAGCTGATGTAGTTCAGTAAGCAAGTCTGTGCCTCTGTTCCCTGTTGAGCTGTACAGTTTTCTGTTTTTGAGACGGAGTCTCACTCTGTTGCCCAGGCTGGAGTGCAGTGGCATGATCTCGGCTCACTGCAACCTCCGCCTCCTGGGTTTGAGCGATTCTCCTGCCTCAGCTTCCGGAGTAGCTAGGATTACAGGCATGGGCCACCACGCACCCGGCTAATTTTTCTTTTTAGTAGAGACAGGGTTTTACCATGTTGGTCAGGCTGGTCTCAAACTCCTGACCTCAGGTAATCTACTCGCTTCGGCCTCCCAAAGTGCTGGAATTAACAGGCGTGAGCCACCACATCTGACCCATTATTTTAAATAGGAAATTTCTAGCTTGTAAACAGACCATTGCAAAATCTTGTTCTCAACCTCCCAGTGTGCCCAGCACACAAATCACCCATGGCTGGGCCTGCTGACCTGGGACAGTCTGCTTTAAACACCTACTTTTTGGGGGGTAGGGGGCACACCTAGATTGCAAATCCCTGAATTCATGGCTTGGGTTCTCATGGACGGTGAAACGTTCTGGGGAGTTTGGAGCCGTTTGTACCTCCGGCCCTTGCAGGCTGGCTGAGCGGGGTCCAGTGAGTGGGGTCTTGGGCTGCCTGCTGCCAAGCCTGGTGTGAGGGCGCTGGTCTGGGGCAGGTGCTGTCCACCTGTCGAGCTGCATGCGGGGAGGGAACGGTGCTCTCCTGTAACTGCACGCTGCTGGCTCCTCCTCACTCGTCCTTATGGTAAGGTAGCTGTAGTCCCCTAAATGAGTTTTGTGGCAGCTCAGCCACTTATTCCTTATCAGTGTTCATCATCAGTACCTCAAGCAGCCATGACTATGGTGTTATTACAGATACGTGTGCACCCCCCTTCCAAGGGCGCCTTTAACTTGTGATGGGAGCCAGCTGTCACTTCCTTACCCTTATCTTGGGGGCTTTCCAGAGGGCTAGAGATCAGGCCCTCGGACCTTTCATTCCATGGCTGGCTTCCTCGCCTGCCGGACTCAGCGTGGTTCCCAGCCACCCCTGGCCCACAGAGATGCTCATGAGATGCACGTTTGCTACTCCTCCCCATGTTCTTTTTAAAAATGAGATGATTATAGGATGTACTGTGTGAAAGCTACACAGTTTTGGTGCCAACAGATAAATGATTCTCTTGGGTGAATTACAAGGATATCTATAGGTGACAAGTGTTTGCATTTATTTGCATGACCAGGTTCAGTGGCTGGTAGCTAAAGTGAGTCAAGTAGCTTGGGTATTTGTGTCACCATCCAGGACGTAACAAAGCCCCCAGGTCTCTTTGCTGAGTGCTCCATGGTGGAGGCAGTGCTCTGGGCTCCCGCTGCCAGCCCTGCCCTTATGAGCGGCAAACCATGGTGGACCAGGGTATTGATGAGGATGAAAGGGCCGTGCCTGCTGTGTGGCGTCAGGAGGAGCTGGGAAAGGGAGACTCACTGCGTCTGAGCCTCTTGGGGACATTTTAGACACTGTTGGTTGGTGTGGCGAAGGGGACGGCTACGCCGCTGCCCTCTGCCCTAAACCTGCCCCTGCCTGGCTGTCAGGGACAGGGCTCTTGTTCATATGGTATGTTAATTGTTAATTGTTAATATGGTATGTTAATTGTGCCTTCCTTTCACCCCCAAACAGGAACAGATTATCAGTCTGGTCAATCAGATCTGCGGCAAAGTGTCTGGTAAAAACGGCAGCATTGAGAACTGTCTCAGTAAACCCACACCAAAAAGAGGTCCCCGCAAGAGAGCGACAGTGGACGTGCCCCCCTCCCGGCTGTCAGCCTCCGGTTCATCCAAAAGTGCTTCGAGCTCATCATGAAGATGCCAACGCCCGTGGTCGATTTATATATATTTTTTTGTAATTATTATATTCTAGTTTGGAGTACTTGCTGTAGGATTGAAGCTGTCTTTGCACTAGCTCTAAAGAAGATTTTCTTCTGGTTTTAGAGAACTAATTTTGTTTGTTTTAGCATTAAACTGTTGAACTTTTTTTTGTACTTAGAAAACCTAGATACTGCAGTCAGATTTTGGAAACTGCCGTATAGTCACTGTTTTAAAAACCCTGCAGGGGCTGTATTAATTTGTATTGCCCCATGGCTGACAAAAGCCTTTTTTTGTTGTTGTTTTGATTTTTTTTTTTTTTTTTTTTTGTAACTGTTGGGGAAAAAAAGGCTTTTTAACCCATTTTTGAAGAGGGTGAAGTTTGGAGAACAAATTTAAAAACCATCAGTCACGTGAGCAGATTTTTTAGAAGGGATAGGAGACACAGGCACGCACACACACACACACACACACACACACACAAAAAACTTGAAATGGCTTTGCTTTGGCTGTCGTCTTCTGCCGCGCACCAGATGAGCTTGTGATCTGGGAAGCCGGGGCACCCCCGTTCTGTTTCTCTGGGCGGCTGTGGCAGCTGAAGGCGGACGTTGTTTCCTAACCATAGGCGGAACGAGGAGACGGGAGCGAGTGGCTCTCCACCAGCACATCACTATGCATCTGTTCAAGGAAAGAAGAAAAGCGAGCGAGGAAGACGGAAAAGACTGCCTGCCTTGGAGGGGTCACATGAGGGAGACCTGTGCCTGATTTCATTAGGAAATCCATTCTGTTATTTTTTGGTGCTGTTGGCTACTTTATCAAAAAACCCTTCAATAGCATCCTTAAGATTTAAAAAAAAAAAAAAAAAAAAAAAAAAGGAAAAAAAAAAGGAAAAGTGATGGAAGCCGTAAGTGCTTCTTTGTCATCGACGTGCAATCTTTCTAACATTCCATCTCCATCTCACCGCTTCTTGTTTGACACCTTCACAAGTCAGCATTAATCTTTCTTTTAAAATTTGTTTCGTTTATGATCACGTAGAGAGCCACTAGGAGGCCTGCAGTTATTTTTGAATGTGAAAATGCATTTGCGTTCATCTTCTCTATTTTTTCTCTTCATGTTGTAACAAAAAGGAAAAAAGAAAAAAAAAATCCCATCCCTTTTGTACATATGCCTGTAAATTGTTTTAAATACTTGAGCCTTTTTCTCAGTGGGGGGTGGGGAGGGGGGTGAGAAGACAAGATGAAGAAAAGCCTTACATTTCCGTTTCTTCATCGGTTGGATTGGATGCTTACAGGGTTTTTCTTGTAACATTTATAAGTGCTGCTTACATCACTGAACAACAACAAAAAAATAATAATGGAGTAGCTGTTGCCCTTCTCCGGTTGTGTGTACAGTATGTGTGGAATAAAAAAGGGAAACTGTTTTCACAAGCTGTTCTTTGTTTCATAATTGGATTCATCAATCCCGTAGCTACCCATATTGCACTGAGCTTGCCAGTGGTGACTGCCAGGAACGTCCTATGATCCACTTTGTTGGTTGTTGTTGCAGAAGACTGAACTGTTTTGGAATATTTAACAATTACAGAAACAGAGTCAAGTGTTTTCCAATGTGGTTGTCTGGTTTCTATGGCCTTGCTGTGTACTTTCCCTCTTTTTGACAGTAAACTTCTGCCTATGGCTTACAGTTTGACATTTAATTTATTAGCGCTGCTCTGCACCCCTCCCTTGGGAGGGAGACTTCATGTGGTTTATTGCGAGTTTTTTGTTTACTTTTCAGGTTTGTACTACAAGGTTTAATAATAAAAACAAAGTTTTTTGGACATTTGTCTGTCTTGTGGAAGATGACTGAATGGAATGAGCTCTTTCTTTTCCCATCCACGGGCAGGGGGCAGAGAATCCCCCGTAGCCAGGGAGCAGAGCCACCCCCACGCTGCAGTCCTGCTCCCACAGCTCCCACCTGCCGCTGGGTCCCCTTCAGCGTAACCTAATGGTTTCCATGTGGCCCAGCAGGCTGGGCCAGAGCTGCTCGTGGGCTGCGGCTGTCCCCCTCATTTCCCATCGAGCTGTGCCCCCCTGCTGAGCTTTCAGGATGAGGACACTGGGTGCATTCCGGGTGGTACAGCTGCAGACAGCCCCCTCATCTCAGCGGGGAGCTCTCTCTCTCTCTCTCGTTGGGCTGGAGGAGTGGTGGCAGGAACATATCTCCAGGGGATCAGTTTCTATTCATAAAGAATACAGGATTGCTTTGGGCTTGTTTCTGTTCTTTTGGGCCCAGGTGTATGAAAGTAGGGGTTGGTTGGACTGGTTGGCTATTGAACTGATAATTCTGTAATGATCAAAGGACCCAGCTTTGCCAGAGTGGTTTGGCTACAGTCAGCTCTTCTACAGGAAGTGGCCTTTTCCACCTGTGAAAGTCGTTCCCTGCCTCACACAGAACCGAGCCCTGTGGAGCCTCTACTGCCTGGCCCAGACCCTGCCCACATGCAACCTTCTGGGGCAGCCCCCAGTGACCTGCGTGTCCCTTCACACTAAGGAACCCTGACTTACAGCGACCTTAAGAACGTGTGTATTTAGAAGCCTTTGTGTATAAACTAGCTCCGCGCTCAGTTTACCAGCCTCACATTTTATTGTAAGCTGTTCCTTCAGTTTCTCACACGTTATTGGCAATTATGTAAAAATCAGGAACCTCTATAAAACCACCTGGCTTTCCAGGTGGAATTCCGCATACAGCCAAAACCGGACTCCAGTGTGGCCAGACAGTGCCCAAGTCCCGTCCCAATTTAAGAGTCGCTGTCGTCACTACCATCCGGAGTGGCCTCTCTGTCAGTGTGTGACGTGGCCAGGGCAGTGTCCACCTGAACTTCCTCCTCATCAGACTGAACCACGGGGGACTCCCCACCCTCACTGATGTCCTGGGTGGCCGTGTCGGTGCAGGTGGAGGAAGAGGAAGGTGGCTTGGCTCGTAATTCTGAGGGATTTGGAACCTGGAGGGTAATCTCATTCTGACAGGTACTGGATTCAGGCCCTGCAAAATAACGTAGGGAAGAAAAAGTCCTGTCATAAAAAGATTGCGGATTAGAATCGCTGCCAACAGCTGTGGAATGTGCCCGTCATGAAAGGGGTGTGTGGTTTTTGTTCCAGGGACCTGGGGCCTGCCCTCGAAGACACTGAGCTGAGTGATGCCAGAGGCAGCCTCAGGCCCTGCGGTGACCCTTCTGTCCCCTAAGGAGTCAGCCACCTGTGACAAAGATCAAGAGCTCCTAGGACTATGTGATAGTGTGTAATAGAGGCCCGAGGGCAAGTGCTGCGTATCTTGGAGGAGCAGTCCCTGTAACCTCGATAATCTAGATGTCTGTCTTTCTACCCTTTTCAGTAATTCAGAGACACCACTGCTGAGACAGTTGGAATTACTGACCTTTCAGCAGGTCCCCAATTTTATGGAACTAAATAGGCTCTTCAAAGAATCAAAATTCTATCTTCAGGTGTCACTGTTTCTAAAGCTTTCCTTGACTCTGGGTGAGGGTTCATTCTGGTTTCCAGTATTCCGGCCTTCTCAGGATGGGGGCAAATGCACCCAAGCCCCTTCTCTTTCCTGGGATGACACCATTCTGACAGATTGCCAGGAGAAGTGGGTGAGAAGTTTAGAGGAAGCAGAAACCGTGGTAATGGTAGAACCTTCCAGAGATGGCTGCGGTGCTGCCAGGAGGACTGAGCTTTGCCTTGACCCAGCCAGAAGAACTGGTCTGAAATTTGAAATGCACCTAGCCCAGGTACAGGTCTGGCACCTCCGTCAATATTTGCTGCATGAATGTGAAACAAAATTTTGGGAAGGGATGAAAGGAACTGAAACGCAACTAAGTTTTACAACACAGGCCAAGAGCTGAACATACACCATGGCTTTGCCCCATAGCAGGCATGCCCCTAAATGTCTGCCGCATCAAGAGGGAAGAGTTCCGTGTGAGCCACGCAGGAGAGTCTGCACCTCCCTGCAAACGCCAGTCCTTAATCACAAGGAGCAGACTCAGATGGATTTCTGGGTGGTAAAGGAGGGAAAACAAGAAAGCTCTCAACTCACCAAAGTTACCGGAGTGGAGCATGTCAAATCTTTGAGAAGAATTCATGAAGGAACCACACCGCTGTTGCAGCTGCCACACAGCCGTGTGGAACCGTGGGGTAGGGGAGCCAGGAGCTGGCTGTGCGCTCGGGGGTTTGTGTGTAAGTGACTGGCAGATGTTTCTCACTTCTCCCTTTGGAGGTGAGTGGCATCGGTATAGCCCCGGTTCAGCTGATGCAAGTTTGTCAACCCTACCTAAGGCGGGGGACAGCACAGTGTTCTCCTCTCCCGAGTTCAGGAAGACGTCCAGGGCCTCCTGGTCAGATATGTCCATCAGGTCCATCTGCTCCAGCATATCCACATTCACTTCCATGGATGACATGCTGCCTATGGGCTCTGCGGAGAGATCAGCAACATGAGGAAGGACATGTCTTTAATATCATTTCAACAGGTGATCTTCCATCGGCATTAGGCTAACTACATTGCATTTTCTAAGCTTACTTCAAAACGGAATTTGAAGCAACGTATTAGTAGATAACATATGCCAGTCTGGCACTTTAAATGCATCCTAAATCACCCTTGGCAACTATTATACCTTTTACACTTTCCTTAATCTGCTCATCCCCAGCCCTTCGGGACGCTGAAGACCAATCCCCACATTAAGCGATTTCCGGCTGTTTGGAGTAGGACCCTCAGCCTGTCTCAAGGAGGCCAACATTCCTGCAGCAACAGTTAGCGACCTTCCTCCCTGCCAGCCAGGACTCTGCTTCCTGCCTACAGTTGCCCCGAAACTTCCAGGCAGGCACAGTCCTCTAATTGCAAGTGGAGTTTCCACTGTCCTTGGAACATTTCTCAGGCCTAATGGCTGAAGGGGTTTGAACATCTGTAAGCTGCAAGAGCTCCATGCAGTGGAAGCACAGACTAGGAGAGAACAAAACCCAGCCCACCAGCAGACGGCGACCCCAAGAAACAGCACATGCCTGGTCAGCCTCCGCCCGGCCCTGAGCACGGGACACCTCACAGGTCTTTCCTCATAGGCAAACGACCTCTATGGTCCAGAAAACCACAAGCCACATAAGTTATCGTAGCCACGGGGATGCCTAGCAGAAGCAAATGCAAAGTTTTTCTGGAATGACCCTCCCTTAACCTTGGTTTATACAAAGTCAATCCCAACCCAATCTGGCATTTGTAACACACATGGAATGAGCCACTCCGAGTGAGGGGCAGCAGAAACAAACAGTATCCTTGCGAAAGAACCTGAGATGGCTGTTCACACACTGCAGTCACAGGAAGGGTAGAGTCAAAAACAAGGTGTCAAAAATAAGGACAGACATTTGAAAGAGAACCAAATAATGACTAGGTAGAAGAGACTGAAATCTCAAACTTGGGGCACAGTCACAGCCCCATAGAAAATGAATAAACTAGATGGCAGGGTGAGTAAATCTGTGCAATGCAGCATAGCGGAACAAAGGGAAATGCAAGCGAGCATAAGAGGTCTGCGAGACACAGAAGCGTAGCATCTGGTCACGTCTCCCCAGAGCCAAGAAGGGAAGAGAACTCTATTCAAAGAAGCTGATGATTTTCCCAAATCGATGAAAGACATCGGGACCCAGATTTAAAAAGCAAAACATTCCAAGTGAGATCAAAGCAATCCTCACCTACATCAATTGCTTTGAAGTTGAAGAACATCAAAGACAAAGGCTCTCTAAAAAGCAGCCAGAGAGAGAGGGCAGGTTAAGAAAGAGAAGGAAATAATTAGGATGACAGGCAACTTCTGAACAACAATAATAAAAGCCAGAAGACTGTGGAGTAAGTTCAAAGAGGAGAGAGAAATGTCGTCTCTAAAATGGTGTAACATTAGGTATCATTTAAGATCCAGGAGAGGAGAAGCAGAGACCAAGAAAAAACACGTCATCACAAGCCTGCTCTCGCTGGAGGCACAGCGAAGGAAGGACTGAGTGCAAGAAAGCATGTTAAGCAAAGAGACGTGTGAGTGTGTGAGTTAATGTAAAACCTGGAATGGAACAGTCATAACAAGGAGTCACCAGGGCCAAATTACCCTCCTGAACAAAGACACGGGGGCGGAGAGGAGGGTGCTCAGAGCCACAGGACATGAGATTACGGCTTCATCTGGGAGGAAAGTGAGTCTCACTATCTTCAGGCTCAGAAAATCACTAAAGTTCAGCACTCAAATGAGAGGTAAGAGTAATTCCTATTTTCAGTTGGGGAAAAGTGTTATGGTTTAGATGGTCCCATGCTTGGCAGCATCCTCCCCACCAACTGAGGCAGCCTGCTCTGCCTCGGACTTGGCCAGGGTTGAGCTCAGCCACACAGGGACAGCAGTTAACTGGGCTTGATCTTCAGGGCTGAGTGGTCAGGGGAATTTGATGGCACCCTGGTCAGGCTTGTTCTTTTTGGGGGCACACTTCTGAGGCTTTCCTTTCTGACCTACGGAAGCCTTTTGCCAAGGCCTTTCTGTCTTTTAGATTTTGGCTTCTGACTTCCGTTTTGAAAATTTGTCTGTGCCATCTTCTTGAAAAGGGCAGGAGTATAACTTAGGAGAGAAAAAATTGGACTAAGAAGCACAGGAAAAGCTTTCAGGAAAATTCTGTAGCACCAAATAAGATGGTAATGAGTGTGTCAGTGATCACAGGAAATGTCAGTGAGCCAAACTTGCCAGTTCAGAGATTATACGACTGAACTGAAGTAAAATCCAGCTACCTTCTGTTCACAGGAGGCAAATATGGAGACACAGAAACATGAAAATGTTTCTTAAAAAATGAAAAGATATAATGAGCAAACAAAGAAGAAAGCTGATATAGCTATATTAATATCAAAATAGATTTTAATGGGAAACAAAAGTAATACTGGGATAAAGAGTAGTACTTAGTGACTTTTAAATGGTTCAATTCACCAGAAAGATAATCTAAAACTTCTATTTTTGGTTACGTTTTTAAAGTTAAAAAATGGCATGACAATGAAAACATGATATCCGTGATCTTGGGCGCGTGTCACTATACCTACTCGATGGCTGACATCAGCAGTCCCAAAGTTAGTAAGAGAAATCGAAATCCTATTCTCCAATCACAATGAAATTTAGTTAGAAATTGGTAACTGCTAGGAAAACTTTCACATATCTAATTATTTTTAAAAACATTTATAAACAGTTCACAAATCAAATATGAAATGCTAATGATAAAATTTACCCAGAAATTATTAGTGCCAAATTTGTAGGATTCAACTAAAACGGTACTCCTGCAAGAAATCCATAGCTTTGAATGCCTTACCAGAGAGGAACGCTGAAAGTCAAGCCTGAATATTCAACTTAGGTTAGAAAAAAACAAACGCCCAAAGAAAGCAAAACTGAAGAGAAGTTAATCAAACAGCAGAAAGAACAAAGAAGCTGGTTAGGTTCTGGGGTAAGACTCATCGTAAGTAGAGATGAAAGGAATAAAAGGCACATGAACAATTTTAAGAATGCAAAAGCAAACCTACCCAGGAACACAGTTAAGGGGGAGACGCACACCATGGGCAACGTTACGCTGACATAGCGGACAACTAAAGACAATTCCATGGAAAACTTGCCAAAATTAACGAGAAATAGGAAATCTCTATAGCCATCAGAAAAAAAGAATAGGTAAAGTCACTGGTCTCAGCATCGGAGACAAGTTCTACCGGCCATTCAGGAATGCATGAGACACGTGCACTTGCAGAAAGATCCAATACCACTAAGAGGCCCATTGTGTCTCCATCCAGAAACTTACTGCAATTCTGCTCAAATTGTAGACAAGGTTCTTCAACAAACTTGAAACTGTGACATTTACACCAAAGGACAAGACCCCAAGAGTCATGGCAACTATGAAGAAAATAAATGTGTGCAGACGCGCAGGGCAGGGCGGGAAATGCGTGCAGACGCGCAGGGCAGGTCGGGAAATGCGTGCAGACATGCAGGGCAGGGCGGAATAGCTCCAGCAGACTCAGGCTTCACTAGAAAACGTTTGCTCAGTCCCAGCACTCCTGACACTTTGCACCAGATCGTTCTTGGTGGTGGGGTTGTCGTGGGTAGTGTGGGATGTTTAACTGCGTCCCTGGCCTCTGCCCACTAGGTGCCAGTAGCACACCCTTACCCCAAGCATGACAAGCAAAATGGCTCTCCAGACATTGCCAAATGCCCCCTCGGGGGCAAAAGTGTCTCCAGCTGAGTACCAACACTTGAGATGAGTAAGTATACAACAGTGTAGTTTTGGCTCAGGGACGGGCAGCAGAAGAACGCAGCCCAAGAGAGGCTTGAAGACTCCCGAATGGTGTCGTTTCATTCCAACAGATTAGCAAAAATTAAAAAATCTGACGCTACCAAGTGCCAGTAAAGATGAATCAGAACGTGCATACGTGGCTGGGGAGCCTATAAACTGGTGCAATGTCTGGCAAGGAATTTGACAGAATCTAGTAAAATGAAAGATAGCCATGTCATTATGACCAGTAATTCCTCTCCTAGTTATATACCCTAAAGAAGTGATTCCCAACGTGTGGTTCCCCTCAGCATCACCTGGGAACTTGGTTATAATGCAAATCCTCAGGCCCCACCCACACCTGCACAGTCACAAACCCTGCAGTGGGCCCAGGAATCCATGTTGGAACCACAGACCCTCCAGGGGTCTGTGAGGCTTCCCAAGTCTGAGAACAGCTGGTCTTAAAGCAACTCTCACGGATGTGTACAGACAGACAAATTATAAGATTGTCCAAGGCCAGGTGTGGTGGCTCACGCCTGTAATCCCAGCACTTAGGGAGGTCCAGGTGGGAGGATCACTTGGGCCCAGGAGGGTCAAGACCAGCCTGGGCCACATAGTGAGACCGTATCTCTCTAAAAAATTAAAAAATTAGCCAGGCATGGTGGCGCACACCTGTAGTCCCAGCTACTCGGGAGTCTGAGGTGGTAGGACCACTTGAACCCAGGAGTGCCAGACTGCAATGAGCTATGATTATGCCACTGCACTGCAGCCTGGGTGACAGAGCGAGACTCCGTCCTAAAAAAAAAAAGTCCGTGCCGGCATTGTTTTTATGAAAGAAGAAAACTGGAAACAGATACCCATCAATACAACAGTGAACAAATGACATTTATTCCATGGAAATGACTATTTAAGAATAGAAATCAAATGAGAGGTGAATGTATCAGTATGGATGATTCTCAAAATCACAGCACTTAGGTGCACTTTTGCCTGTCAATTCTCTCTTTTCTAACTATAATTGTAATTTGATCACTAGCCCCAAACCTCGTTCTCTTCCCAGGGCACTGGGTCCACTCTGGAGCATCCCAGAGCTGAGTCAATCCCTCGGAAGCAGGCACACCCCTGGCTCCATAGGATTCCATTTTGCTGAACTACTGATTCAGAGACACAAGAGCCTGAAATCTATGGGAATACAGAGCCAGAAAACCCAGGCACAGCCCAGGACATCTCCGAGGTGATTTATTAATAAGTAACTGCAGGCTACCCTGACATTCAGCAATAAAATGAAAGCAATAAAAATGCTTTTCTAAGAAAATGGCAGTCATATCAGGCAGAAGATCAAACCTGGGCTAGGGTCTTACAAAACACCTAATGATGCCCTAATGGCACGGAGAGCTCTGCGGGGCCTGTGGTGGCACCCAGACCCCCTCTGCTGCTCAGCCCTCCTGGCACGGCCTTCAGTCCTCAAGCCTGAGAGCCTCTGTGCTTGGGGGGCCATCCGGCCTCAGCACCATCCAAGTGGCACAGAAGTGCCTTCACCCCTTCCTCTGATGATTCTCGGGATAAAACTTGCCATGGCCTTGTCTTAATTAAGAAATGATGCTTCTGAAAGTGAAATTCCAACTGCTATTTCTGACGTAGTGGAATGAGTCCAAAATACCATGTTTGCTGCAGAGTTTTTAAATTTTTGATTGATTCTCCTAAATTAATACTAATCCTTGGAGATGAAGATTCCTCCCTAAGAAAGGCGCTGTGGCTCGTCAGGCTGGGAAGTCGGAGCCGGCTCTGCACAGCCGTGCAATGGGATGTCCGATTCCCGTATGCGGCTGTCCCTCAGCTCTAGCGGAAGAGAAAGCTAAAAAGCCCAGAGCCTCCAATTTTCTTCTTCAAAGTTTTCAAAACCATATATTGACAACATGTGCCTAATTTTTACCTTAAAAACATGAGTCCAACATTTTCTTGAAACTTAATCTTTGAGATACTCAAAACCACGAAAATTTAACCACTTCATATTTCCTTGCAGGTATTTCTGGCAGGTAGCTGCTAGACGCTTCCCTCTGCCAGCCCAGTGCCTTGCTAGCTGTGGAGGAGGTGCAGTGCGTGCCTGTCCCTGTCACCAGGGGCTGGTCATCAACAGAAGTTGCTCCTTAGAAGCCGGCCACACACCTACTACATCATCATCAGCCGTATGTCTGTGGCTCTCCCTATAATGGGAGCTTCCTGAGAGGCACTTTCATTTCTCTGTGCTTCCTCTGGGCTCACCAGCCAGTGCTAAACTGAAGGAAGATAGAGTTAAGTTGTTCACCAATCAGAGTTTCTGTGGCTGTCCATTATCAGTGCATCTCTTCTATGACATTGCTGCAATGTGTCATTATGTTCAAATTGGCGTGTCGGCCACGGTGTATCTGTATGGATTGAATGTGTCCCCCTAAAATTTGTATGTTGAAGCCCTAACCCCTACGATGAGGATACCTGGAGTTGGGACCGTTGGGAGGTGATTAGGTTAGATGAGGTCAGGTGGACATGGTGCCTGTGGTCGAGATTAGCCCTAATACCAAGAGACAGCAGAGGGCTCCACCCTACTGTTGGCCACGTGCACACATAGGGAGAAGGGGCCGTCTGTGAGCCAGGCAGAGAGCCCTTATCAGACACCGATCACGCCAGCACCCTGATCTTGGATCTGAGGCCTCCAGAACTGAGGGAAAAGAAATGTCTACTGTTCAAGCCACCCAGTCCACATGGTTTCGTTATGGCAGCGGGGGTAAAACAGTGTCCTTCTCTGCTTCTACCCATAGCAGGATAAAAATCCCTGGAGCAAACCTTCTCCTTCCTCCCAAAGGAGCCATGGAAAGCCACTCTCTACAACTTGCAGCAAACACGGAAGTAACAGAATCCTGTACGTCCACTCGGAGGAATGCACGGAGGACAAATGCAGGCTCACGGTTACAAGAACGGCGAAGGCTGACTCTAGAGAACGTTGTTAAGCTTCAAATCTACACTGTGCGTTGGAAGGTAAACAAGCATCATCCTCACAACTAACTGCGTTCACCAGCACACTATGAGGTCTTCAGCTACTGCTATTAATCTATTTTTCTCAACATTATTTTCTTTCCTCATTCTTGGATTTCTTTTTATGTATTCATTTATTTTTTGAGATGGAGTCTCACTCTGTCGCCAGGCTGGAGTGCAGTGGTGCGATCTCAGCTCACTGCAACCTCTGCCTCCCGGGTTCAAGCGATTCTCCTGCCTTAGCCTCTTGAGTAGCTGGGATTACAGGCACGTGTCACCACGCCTGGCTAATTTTTGCATTTTTAGTAGAGACGAGGTTTCATCATGTTGGCCAAGATGGTCTCCATCTCTTGACGTTATGATCCACCCACCTTGGTCTCCCAAAGTGCTGGGATTACAGGCATGCGCCACCGTGCCCGGCCTCATTCTTGGATTTCTTTTTTTTTTTTTTTTTTTGAGACGGAGTCTCGCTCTGTAGCCCAGGCTGGAGTGCAGTGGCCGGATCTCAGCTCACTGCAAGCTCCGCCTCCCGGGTTCACGCCATTCTCCTGCCTCAGCCTCCTGAGTAGCTGGGACTACAGGCGCCAGCCACCTCGCCCGGCTAGTTTTTTGTATTTTTTAGTAGAGATGGGGTTTCACCATGTTAGCCAGGATGGTCTCGATCTCCTGACCTCGTGATCCGCCTGTCTCGGCCTCCCAAAGTGCTGGGATTACAGGCTTGAGCCACTGCGCCTGGCCTCTTGGATTTCTTTAACTTCTCCTTGGAGGGGACACAGAACTGGATGACAAGGAAGAAACACTCCTGGAGGATGTGGTTGGGGGCAGGATAGAGAGAACAAAGGCCAGGGCCAGGCAAGCCTGGGGAGAGGATGAAGGCTGAGATTTGGGAGGTAAGGGAGGTGTCCAGGAGGTGATGAGAAATTCAGGAGAATGGGAGGGCAGAAAAACAGGGGAAGGTTTGGACGGGTCTCCCCGCTGCCTGGGGTCTGGTCCTGCCTATGCGGCGCAGGCTGGGGAGAAAATGTGAGCTGCTCGGTGCCACTGCCCTGTTCACCCCTGCTGTACCTCCGAGTCACTGGGTTCTTCCAAAGGAAAAGCTGGGAAGGAGTTCAGTGTCTGGACGTCTAATCGGCTTGTTCCTTACAGCACTATTTACCGAGGGAAAGATTTTAAATGTTCAGCTAGGAAAACTGGTAGAATATATTAGGATACATCATGACAAAAAGACGCAGCCTTTGACACACAACCTCTCAAAGTATTTTTAACAACAGGGGGAAAGAGTCCTATATAACATGAAGAAAAGTTAGGGACAAAGCCATATATATGTACGGTCCAGTCAGATCGCAATTAAATAAGCAGACTTGACAGAGACTAGAAAGAACGCACAAAAAGCAGTAACAGGGATTATTCTGTCCTGGAGAATTAAGGGCAATTTTCCGTTTGTCCATTTTGGTAATTTCTAGAAGCCTAATTTGTGTTTGTAATCTTTGTTTTTTTGAGACAGTCTCACTCTGCCACCCAGGCTGGAGAGCAATGGCGCGATCTCGGCTCACGGAAACCTCTGCCTCCTGGGTTCAAGCGATTCCCGTGCTTCAGCCTCCTGAGTAGCTGGGATTACAGACATGCACTACCACGCCTGGCTACTTTCGGTATTTTAGTAGAGACGGGGTTTCACCATGATGGCCAGGCTGGTCTCAAACTCCTGACCTCGGGTGATCCGCCTGCCTTGACCTGCCAAAGTGCTGGGATTACAGGCATAAGCCACCACGCCTGGCCGTATCTGTAATCTTTAGAGGTATTAAAAAAATATATCTTCAACTAAAGCCTAGACTGATAGAAGAGGCATAATCAGGGCAAGAGATAGGTGGCCCGACGCACACATTTTGGTTGCTGGAGTCTAATAACAGAACGGGACTTCTGAGGACTCTGCCTCATGCCCTGCTCTGGGGAGAGGAGCCCATCGCCACCCTGCATAGCCACTGAGTCCCTGCTCCAGCAGCCCCAGCCCCAACTCACCTCGCCGCTCTGCGATCTGCAGGTAGCCGGTGGACAGGTACTGCTCCATGTCCTGCTGGAAGGCTTCCTCAAAAAACTTCTGCCGCTCCTTCAGCTTCATTTGCTGGGTGTGCTCCATTTCCAGGACCTTCTGGGCGTGCTCTGCATCTAGTTCAGCTGAGGAAACAGAATAACTGGGGTTAGGGTTTGAAAAGGGACTGAGAGAGGAAATGGGTATAAACAGCTGCTCTCATCCCCCCTCCAAGTGGATGGAGTCATGCTGCATTGACAGACTTAGGCTGGTGCCCCGACCGTGTGTACAGGTGGCCTCCTTGCCCCCCCAATCTGCTGCACTGCTTCCCCCTACCTGGGCAGTCAGGCCCTTTGTTCCACACCTTTGCATGTGCTGTTCCCTTTGCTGGAACAACCTTCCCCCCTCCCACCACATCGCCCATTCGTCAGTCACAAACAGCTGTTCACCTTCCAAGACTAGCTTCTCAGGTCATCCTTCTGCTAACTCCAGTGGAGTCTGCTGCTCCATCCAGATGTTTCCACATCCCTGTGTTTAAACTTCTGCAGCTGACTTACAAATTGCAGTGCAATTGCTAAGGACTTGGAGTCCCTGCAAGACTGTGATCATATATGACTCATTTCAACATGCTGTCACTCAGCTCAGTGCCTGGCACACAGTAAGTTCTCAAGGCATGTTTGTTAAAAGTGTGTAACAGTGGAATACTATTCACCCTTAAAAAGAAAGGAAATTCTGACACATGCTATAACATGGATGAACTTGAACACATACGCTAAGTGGAATAAGCCAGTCACAAAAAGGCAAATGCTGTATGGTTCCACTCATATGAGGTACCTAGCGCAGTCAGGTTCATGGAGACAGGAAGAGTGGTGCTCTCAGGGCGGGGGAGAGGCGTGGGGGCTTAGTGGTTAATGGGTATAGACTTTCCGTTTTACAAGATGAAAGAGATCTGGAGATGGATGGTGGTGATGGATATACAGCATGAATATATTTAATACCACTCAGCTGGACACTTACAAATTATATGTATACACAAAATGGTAAATTTTATGTGTATTTTACCACAGTAAAAAGTTGGGAACAGGGCTGGGCGTGGTTGCTCACGCCTGTAATCCCAGCACTTTGGGAGGCCGAGGCAGGCAGATCACCTGAGGTCAGGAGTTCAAGACCAGCCTGGCCAATATGGTGAAACCCCATCTCTACTAAAAATACAAAAATTAGCCAGGCATGGTGGCAGGCGCCTATAGTCCCAGCTACTTGGGAGGCTGAGGCAGGAGAATCACTTGAACCCAGGAGGCAGAGGTTGTAGTGGGCTGAGATGGCGCTACTGCATTCCACCCTGGGCGACAGAGTGAGACTCCATCCCACCCCCCGCAAAAAAAAAAGTTGGGAACAAAAAAAGTAGCCATCATGGTACATTACAAAGTATTTAGTCTTGGCTTTTTAGTGTTTACTGGCCACACAACCTAATCAGTTAACCTTCTCATCTGAAAATTGGGATAGAAATATTAACCCAATATTGACATGAAACATATGAAAGGATATGAAATAATTTTATAACTTAAGTGACCAGTGACCCTTAAAGGTAGGCCTGAGTCAGTAATATATAAGGCAAGAACACTAACATAATCAACTTTCACCTGGTCATTCAAGCAAGAACCCCAAATCTCCCAGCTATAAACACTTTCCAGGGGTTTAACCTTTCCTCAAGGCATGTGATATGGTTTAGCTCTGTGTCCCCGCCCAAATCTCATATCAAATTGTAATCCTCACATGTCAGGGGAAGGAAGTCATTGGGTCATGGGGACAGTCTCCCCCATGCTGTTGTCGTGACAGTGAGTAGTTCTCACTAGATCTGATGGTTGTATAAGGGTCTGACAGTTCCTCCTCCACATGCTCATACTCTCCGCCTTGTGAAGGAGCCTGCTTCCCCTTCCACCATGATTGTAAGTTTCCTGAGGCCTCCCAGCCATGCAGAACTGTGGGCTTATTAAACCTCCTTTGTTTATAAATTACCCAGTCTCAGGGTTTGTTGTTGTTTTGTTTTGTTTTGTTTTTTGAGATGGAGTCTCACTTTCTTCCCCAGGCTGGAGGGCAGTGGCACGATCTCAGTTCACTGTAACCTCTGCCTCCTGGGTTCAAGCAATTATTATGCCTCAGCCTCCCAAGTAGCTGGGATTACACGTGCGCGCCACTATGCCCAGCTAATTTTTTGTATTTTTAGTAGAGACGGGGTTTTGCAATGTTGGTCAGGCTGGTCTCAAACTCCTACCTCAAGTGATCTGCCTGCCTCGGCCTCCCAAAGTGCTGGAATTACAGGTGTGAACCACTGCACCCGGCCTCAGGTATTTCTTCATAGCAGTGTGAATAGTGACTAATGCAGTAAATTGGTACTGGAGAGAGAGGGGTATTGATATAAAGATACTTGAAAACGTGGAAGGGACTTTGGAACTGGGTAATGGGCAGAGGCTGGAACAGTCTGGAGGGCTCAGAAAAAGACAGGAAGATGTGGGAAGGTTTGGAACCTCCTAGAGATTTGTTGAATGGTTTCAACCAAAATGCTGATAATGATGTGAACAATGAAGTCCAGACTGAGGTGGTCTCAGATGGAGACGAGGAACTTATTGGAAACTGGAGTAAAGCTCACTCATGCTATGCTTTAGCAAAAAGACTGGTGGCATTTTGCCCCTGCCCTAGAGATCTGTGGAACTTTGAACTTGAGAGAGATAATTAAGGCTATCAGGTGGAAGAAATTTCTAAGCAGCAAAGCATTCAAGACATGACCTGGGTTATTGTGAAAGCATTCAGTTTTTTTTTTTTTGAGACGGAGTCTCGCTCTGTCGCCCAAACTGGAGTGCAGTGGCCGGATCACAGCTCACTGCAAGCTCTGCCTTTCGGGTTCACGCCTTTCTCCTGTCTCAGCCTCCCGAGTAGCTGGGACTATAGGCGCCCACCACCTCGCCTGGCTAGTTTTTTGTATTTTTTTTTTTTTTTTTAGTAGAGACGGGGTTTCACCGTGTTTGCCAGGATGGTCTCGATCTCCTGACCTTGTGATCCGCCCGTCTCAGCCTCCCAAAGTGCTGGGATTACAGGCTTGAGCCACCGCGCCCGGCCGAAAGCATTCAGTTTTATGCGTTCACAAGGAGATGGTTTGAGATTGGAGTTTATGTTTACAAGAAAAGCAGAGCATAAAAATTTGGAAATTGTGTAGCCTGATGATGCACTAGAAAAGAATAACCCATTTTCTGGGGAGAAATTCAAGCCAGCTGAAAAAATTTGCATAAATAATGAGGAGTTGAATGTTAAGTGCCAAGACAATGGGGAAAATGTCTCCAGGGCATGTCAGAGATTTTGGCAGCAGCCCCTCCCATCACAGGCCCAGAGACCTAGGAAGAAAAATTGTTTTGTGGGCCAAGCGCAGGGCCCAGCTGCTCTGTGCAGCCTTGGGACATGGCACCTGCATTCCAGCCACTCTAACTATAGCTGTGGCTACAAGGGGCCAAGGTACAGCTCGGGCTATTACTTCAGAGGGTGCAAGCCGCAAGCTCTGGCGGCTTCCACATGGCGTTAGGCCTGTGGGTGCATGGAAGTCAAGAATTGAGGTTTGGAACCTTGGCCTAGATCTCACAGGATGTATGAAAATGCCTGGATGTCCAGGCAGAGGTTTGCTGCAGGGACAGAGCCCTCATGGAGATCTCTATTAGGGTAGTGCAAACAGTAAATATGGGGTTGGTGCCCCCACACAGAGTCCCCACTGGGATACTGCGTAGCGGAGCTGTGAGAAGAGGGCCACCGCCCTCCAGAGCCCAGAATCGTAGATCCAATGACAGCTTGCACCATGCACCTGAAAAGGATGCAGGCACTCAATGCCAACCTGTGAAAGAGCTTGCCCAAGGCCGTGGGAGCCACCCCTTGCATCAGTATGACCTGGATGTAAGATATGAAGTCAAAGGAGATTATTTTGGAGCTTTAAGATTTAATGACTGCCCTGCTGGATTTCAGACTTGCTTGGGGCCTGTACACCCTTTGTTTTGGCCAATTTCTCCCATTTGGAATGGGAACATTTATCCAATGCCTGTACTCTCATTGTATCTTGGAAGTAACTAACTTGCTTTTGACTTTATGGGCTCCTAGGTCAAAGAGACTTGCCTTGTGTCAGATGAGACTTTGGACTTAAGACTTCTGGGTTAGGCCGGGCACGGTGCTCATGCCTGTAATCCCAGCACTTTGAGAGGTCAAAGCAGATGGATCAAGAGGTCAAGGGCTGATAAGAGCAGCCCTGGGCTGACAGCAGGTGAAAGAAAAGGGGCCTCCACACCATAATCACCAGGAGCCTGAACTCTGGCAGTGACCTGAAGGGCCCTCACACAGATTCTTCTCCAGTGCCTCCAGAAAAAAACGCAGCTCAACCTCATGGAACACTGGGCAGAGAACCCAGTCACACCTTGCCTAGACTTCTGCCCTACAAACTGGAAGCTGATAAATTTGTTTTGTTTTAAACTGTTATGTTTGTGGTTATCTATTACACAGCAATATGGAATTACTCCAAATAGGCTGTCTGTACGAATTCAGGTCCCTGATCAAATCTGGTTGACTGTAAAATCGAAAAAGGACAATCTGAGTGCTTTCCCTTTCATAAATATTTCCTAACTCCTACCCTGTGTCTGTGGCAGACACCCTGCTCTGCTGAGTTTGGGTGCTATTATTCCAGAAAATCTAGTCATTTGCAGAATGTTTCAGCTACCCTGTGTTCTGGGATACACTGTAACAAACCATTTCACCCAAGGCATTGTTCCCTCTGGTTCAGCTCAGGGGAGTATCAACATCTTGGGGGTGTTATCAAGATTAACAAAACAAACACAGCAGCTCTTACAATGGACAATGGTGAATGAGATCCATTATCTGCCTTAGTCCCCGCCCACCCCCACATTCCCAGCACCACATTCTCAACGCCGGAGTCCAGCAAGCTGGTATGCATGGCAGATCTTAAAACCCAGGAATGGAGTTTATCATCTCAAATCAGGTATAGTGTCTAATACTTAGAATACTGTGGGCTTTCTTCTTATATTCTGATCTACATACATGCAAGAAACACAAAGTAATGCTAACCAAAGCAACATAGGAAAAGTACATTTTCCTAATTAGCATGTAATCACATGTGTATTTCCTCTGTGCATTCTGCTCATACTGTTGCCATTACTGGGTGCCTTCTCTCCATTTCCCGCTACCCTCATCTCGCACGTGTTTATGTGGAGACGGTCTGCCACAGTGGGAAGAGCTTCTGTGCTCACAGGTTTCAGGCTGGGCCCAACTCGGGTCCTGCTCCTAGCGCCTCTTGGCGCAGCCCTCTGGTCTACCTCTATGTTCAGCTGCAGCTATGGGAACCAGCGTTGTGTGCATTCACTGGGATGCACAGAGGGTCCCACCTCACGGCCATGCCTGTGTGGCTGTGTTTTTCTGGTCAGAGTATTCTCTGAATCTCAGGAAACGCAGCCAGCACAGCCCAGAAGTTCTGTGGAATTAAGGCAGCTCTCAACCAATAGGTGACGGAAGTCAGTGTCTCGGGACCCTGGTCTAACATCCTTTGGGTGGATGATTCTAGGAAGTGTTCTCAACGCTTCTCAGAGATCCTGGTACGATGGCACATTCTCAGTGGCTTTAGCAGCTTCCTGTTTTTAGCTTCTTCTCGTCGCTGTCTCACTCTCCCTGTCCCTCGCTCCTGCTTCTTGGAATCGCCTCCCAAAGGACCTGCAGCTAATCCTGGCCTCAGGCTCTTTTTCCACATAACTGATTCCACCTGAGTCGCAACTTCCTGCTCCATAGAGGTGCGGGAAAAACACCTACTTCATAAGGTTGTTGGCAGGATTAAATGAGGTAGCAAATACGAATCACCAAGCATACAGTGTTGGCCAACAGCTGGCAGCTAATGTTAATACCAGCGTTATTTAAACAACAGCCTCTTGAAGAGGGAGCAACAGGAAATATTGCCAAGAACCAGGATTCACTATGCACTGAAAATCACTTGCTCTGGGCCCCACTCAGATGCTTAAGAATTAGTTACCTTTCAGGACTCTTAATAAATCTGCAAGGAATTTAGAGTGTACTCGTAAGAAAAAAAAAACTGAACTGAAGAGGATGTCTTTTCACTTGTTTCACTTCAGTTGTCAACATATCTGTTCAAATGCTTCATGACTGCCAAGTGCATTAGAGTAAGTCAACCCTAAAATACATTAAGTGCGCTTCAAGTACTTCAAAGTTCAGCTAATCTTCTTCTAAAAAATAATTCCAGAATAGGCAGCTCAAAACCAAAGATCAATGCAGAAATCATCAAAGGGGTTTTAATTAAAGAATATGTTGTTTTAACTGAATTAAGATTTTCTATAGATATATAATATAAAACATTTTTCTCAACATTTTTCTCAAACTTCTGCTTTAAAAGTTTGATGCTCGTGTTGCTGAATTACTGGCCCTTCAGTTTTTTCTATACCAGAATGAAATCCAATCATGTCTCAGCCTTCACAAGGGAGGAGGGTAGGTTAGACAACTTAAAATGACTTTTTTTTTTAGATGGAGTCTTGCTCTGTTGCCCAGGCTGGAGTGCAGTGGCGCAATCTCGGCTCACTGCAAGCTCTGTCTCCTGGGTTCACGCCATTCTCCTGCCTCAGCCTCCCCAGTAGCCGGGACTATAGGCGCACGCCACCACTTCCAGCTAATTTTTTTGTATTTTTAGTAGAGACGGGGGTTTCACCATGGTAGCCAGGATGGCCTCGATCTCCTGACCTCGTGATCCACCCACCTCGGCCTCCCAAAGTGCTGGGATTACAGGTGTGAACCACTGCACCGGCCTTAAAATGACTTATAAAAAAATAGGAGAAAAAAATCACTGTTTTAGGTTTTAAAACATGTTCCTCACTAGGTATCTGAAACATCCCCCACTGTCCCTGTCAGCTCCCTGCTTCATTTCAGCTTTTTGTATCTCGGGGCTGAGCACTAAGCCAGCTTCACTGAGGACCGAGCACAGTTGCACCACACCAGCCCCTATTCAGGATGACTATGAAAAAGCACAAAGCGGGCATTTAAAAATAACTTTGCTGCCCAGCAGCTAAGAGAGATTTACCCTCAGCGACGTGACTGAATGAGGATGTTCTTAATTGTGCTGTGTGTACTGAATCATCAATTGGGCCTGCATCAAGAAAACAACCAAATATGAAATGATGGGAGGATATCTGAAGGAAAAATTTCAAATCTAGAGGTTTAACAGCATCGAATTTTAGAATGAGGACTGAAAAATCTAAATTACAGAACGTTTTCTACAAAGAAAAATGACCCCTTGCTCACATTAAGGTGCCATTTATTATACTGGGGAAAGCCAGACAAATACAAAGATGTAAAGAACTTCAACAAATGGACTTCAGATTAAAAGAAAAAAAATCAAAACAAGATGCAGTAGTTTTTCTACGTCGAGTCGGGAGTAATCATTTAACTCCATTATCAACTCAGGCCTATGTCTTTTTATTTCAACTCCAGAACATTGCTCAAGTTTTATCTGACTGCAACTTCCACTTTAGCTACCACTATCAATTTCAAATGGATAATTACTCAAAACAACAAAAAATTCCATTACCACTGAAGATGGAATAATCAATTCTCAATTACACGTTTTAATGGGGCATAAGGGCGGCACAAGATATATGAAATTAAAGAAAAAAAAACCAAGTTCATTTCAGGAACAAATTCAACATATTCTACAACTAAGCCTTTTAACCGAGATAGGTAATAAAATACAGTGAGGTGTTAATGACTGAAAAAGGCCCCCAAACCTCTGGGAGTCATGTACAGAAAACTAGGATAAGCCTCTCTGTTAACAGAGTTCAAAATGTTAAAAGAGAAACAGTAACACTTACTAAATATGAACTGAGAAAAATTCTAGTAATCTCTATATTAAAGATTAAGAGCATTGTTCATTCAAGATAAATAAGACCAAGAATAAATTTTAAAAACTAACTTCAATATTTACAATTCAGGTGTTTTTATACTGAGTGAGGGAATATGAGTTTTGTGATATTAAAATACATGTGACATGATCAAGAGAGAACTGTGAAATCTCTGTCAATCGCTAAACAATTTTCTGAATACAAATAAAACATCTCTTCAAGCTGTTTTTTGATAAAAACAATTGCCAACAGTCTATCAAATTACATAACCACTAGAAGACATTAAATTCTGTCAATGTGACAGATTTAAAAAATTGGGACCTATGGTTTGTTTTGTTTTTTGTTTTTTTTAGACAGAGTCTCACTCTGTCTCACTGCCATCTCCACCTCCCTGGTTCAAGCCATTCTCATGCCTCAGCCTCCTGAGTAGCTGGGATTACAGGCACATGCCACCACACTCAGCTAATTTTTGTATTTTTAGTAGAGACAGGGTTTCACCATGTTTGACAGGATGGTCTTGATCTCCTGACCTTTTGATCTGCCCACCTCGGCCTCCCAAAGTGCTAGGATTACAGGTGTGAGCCATCGCGCCTGGCCAACTTTTTTTATGCTTCTAATTATTTGCATTTTTTTCTTTTGAGACAGAGTCTCACTGTATTGCCCAGGCTGGAGTGCAATGGCACGATCTTGGCTCAATGCAACCTCCACCTCCTGGGTTTAAGCGATTCTTGTGTCTCAGCCTCCTGAGTAGCTGAGATTACAGATGTACACAATCGCACCTGGCTCATTTTTGTATTTCTAGTGGAGACAGGGTTTCACCATGTTGGCCAGGCTGGTCTTGAACTCCTGACCTCAGGTGATCTGCCCACCTCAGTCTCCCAAAGTGCTGGGATTACAGGCATGAGATACTGTGCCCGGTCTATTTGCATTTATTTAATAGGGTATTTTTGATGCATGAACTATGTACCTTGAGGAAAATTTTTGGCCATAAAAAATTATTTATTCCACAAATAATAGGGTGAAAGTCCCTTTGTAGTCCCCATAAATAGATGACTACAACTAGCACATTTTGGTGTATACGGGATTCTCCCCCCATTAGAATGACTATATGAAATTGCAATACTCAATTTTTAAAGCTTTTTACTTTGAAATAATTACAGGTTCATAGGTTGTTATCTAGAAATGTATATCCTGAATGTCCCTCAATGCTAACATCTTACATAATTCTGGTATAAGGTCAAAACCCAACAACTGACATGGGTACAATCCACAAAGCTTATTCAGATTTCACCAGTCACACGTGCACTGTGTGTGCGTGCAGATGTGCATACAGCTCCACGCATAGCCTTGTGTAAGCACCACATCAACGTAGCACAACCACAAGACTCCCTCAGGTTCCCTTTGTAGGATACAGTAAATTCCTCTTCAAAGTTTAGCCTGTTAACTTCCTTTAAAATTCAAGAGGGAGAAAAATTGTTAAATACAGTAAGTTCTGAGTTCTTCTCCAAAGAACCAATATGTCAGTATGTTCAGCTTCCCTGTTCTTTGTTCTCCATTTTAAAGTTTAACTTCCTCGTTCTTTACTCTCCTTGCCCCTAGTTTCAGTAAATGACCCCCTCCTAGCCTCTGTCACCTGTTCTGTCCTTAGGCATCGTTAGTCACCTGTTCTGTAACTGTCCCTTCCACCAAAATTACTCACCCTTCCACTCTGGCTCATATACTTGCTCTCTTTAAAACAGCCAATCGGAATTAGCCTAGACTGTGCAATCCAACCCTAGCCAATAGGGGAAAGACACAGCAGTAGGAGCTAGAGGCATTAGGAATAAGACCCCTTCCCCTTCCTTGTCTGGTATGCTCGCGCCATTGTTCCATCCACAAGACGCACCCTTCTATAGAAGTAAATTGCCTTGCTGAGAAAACTTTTGCCTGAGTGCCATTGTCATTTGGCAGCACCAAGCATTTACTTCCAACACCTTTTATAACCATGCCCTCCCTCCCCAAACACTCAGCTGGACTCCAAATCTATAATTATGTTAATTCATATGTTATGTAAGTGGAATCATGCACTACATATCCTTCCGAGACTGGCTTTTTTCACTCAGCATAACTGCCTTGGGGTTTCTCCAAGCTATAGCACATAATAATCTGTTCCCTTTTATTACTGAGCAGAATTTCATGGTATGGATGTACCACAGTGTGTGTAACTATTCACCCACGGAATGGCTGTTTTCAACTTCTGCCTATTACGAATAAAGCTGTCATGAACATGTGTGTATGAGTTCCTACATGAAAATAAGTCATTTCTCTCACAAAATGCCCAAGAGTGCAACTGCTGGGTCATATGGTAAGTTCATTTTTCGGTTTTGAAAGGAACTGCCAAACTCTTTTCCAGAGTAGCTATTCCATTTTACATCCCCATCATCACTGGGTGAGCCAGCTAGTTTCTCTGCATCTTTGCCAGCATTTGCTGGGACCTACTAATTATAACACAGGTTGAATATCCCTGCGCTGAAATCTGAAGCTTTTTGAGCACATACCTGATTCTAACAGGAAATGCTCATGGGAGCATTTAGGATTTCAGTTTTTTGTTTTAGCATGCTCAACCGGTAAGTGCATATTGCAAATATTTCAAAATCGGAAAAAATCCAAAACCTGAAACACTTCTAGTCCCGAGTATTTCAGATAAGGGATACATAATCTGTACAGACTGTTTCCTTTTCTCTCTCAATTTTCTCCAGAATGTGGATGCCTGTCAGAAACAAGTTTCAGCTTCCTTTTAAATATTTTCAATAATTGCTATTTCCAAAGGTACTTCAGTTCCCTGAGCTTAGTAAAATATATTTTAGAAAAATTTTGTTCAGAAACTGAGGACTTGAAAGACAATGACAAAATACACAAGATCTCCTTGTAGTTTTAAAAACCACTTTTCCTGTACTGTTACCATTTAACAGTTACATGTTTTCTTACCTCAGTTTTCAAATAAGGTATACACAACAATTTTTAAAGTCTCCCAATCTCCTGCCCCCACTTTAACAAATCAATACAAATTTTCTCAGGCTGGATTTAAAAAAACACCTGTAAAAGCATTTTCCTGGCACTGGTTTTCTTTATACATGAATTTTTAAAGTATCAACTTCTGTGCCCTGTGTTTCTATAGTTTTAAAAAGTTTTACATTTAGCCTTCCTCAATAATTAGTTTTCAAAACAGACATAATTATTTTATACCATACATTATTTCTGTGAGTATTCTAAAGTATTACAGAACGTTATTCCTCAAATTGGCATTTGGAAAAACAGTTCTGTGCATGCTAAAGTTAACGCACGTTTTCAAAGGAAGTGAAATGACTTTACAGAGCTTTTCTTCACCCTTGCTCCAACAGAGACACACGCACACCCCTTACACACATTAATCAAGTACTATACTTATATATCTTTTACATTCAACTAAGAAAAGGTGATCCTTACCTAAAACACGGTAGTTTGGAATAATGGCAGTTTTTCTGCAGACAGTCAGAATAAATAACTTTTACATAACAAAGAACTGATGGCAACTACTGAGCTGGTCACAAAATTAGGTCCTTAGGAACAGCTACTGGAAGTGCTGTTTCCTAAAACCATGCTGCAGGAAACACTATTCTAGTATTCTGGAACACTTTTCAAATTCCTATCAATTACCTGAAGGAAATGACCACTATCTAGAGTATTAGCAAAATGAACACTGCAGGAACAAGCTGTGCATGAGGCTTGCCAGAAATAGTTAAGACAGAACGCTCCACAGTACCTTAGCTTTTATGGGAGGGGCAAGGCAGTTCAGTAGACCAGGGTCTGACTGCCGGGCCAGCTCAGGCAGGCGGGTCTCAGCACACCACTCAGCTCTCACCATGCACCCTGGAGGCCTCTGATTTCCCATCGGCAGGAGGAGGGAGCTGGCTGACATGGATAGGAAGGTCACCTCCAGTCCTTTTTTTTTTTTTGGGTCGGAGTCTTGCTCTATGGCCCAGGCTGGAGTACAATGGCGCGATCTTGGCTCGCTGCAACCTCCGTCTCCAGGGTTCAAGCAATTCTCCTGCCTCAGACTCCTGAGTAGCTGGGATTACAGGTGCGTACCACCACGCCTGACTACTTTTTGTATTTTTAGTAGAGACGGGGTTTCACCATATTGGTCAGGCTGGTCTCAAACTCCTGACCTTGTGATCCGCCTGCCTCGACCTCCCAAAGTGCTGGGATTACAGGCGTGAGCCACCGCGCCTGGCCCCACCTCCAGTTCTTTTTTTTTTTTTTTTTTGAGACGGGGTCTTGCTCTGTCGCCCAGGCTGGAGTGCAGTGGCCGGATCTCAGCTCACTGCAAGCTCCGCCTCCCGGGTTCACGCCATTCTCCTGCCTCAGCCTCCCCAGTAGCTGGGACTACAGGCGCCCGCCACCACGCCCGGCTAGTTTTTTGTACTTTTTAGTAGAGACGGGGTTTCACCGTGTTAGCCAGGATGGTCTCGATCTCCTGACCTCATGATCCGCCCGTCTCGGCCTCCCAAAGTGCTGGGATTACAGGCTTGAGCCACCGCACCCGGCCCACCTCCAGTTCTTAAATGCTAAGAACCTATTTTTATTTACTTCTGATTGGAGCAGGAAACAGTGCTCCCAAAGCCTATCTTGTTTTTAGTAAAATTATATGAATATCAGATTAGCATTAAGGAATTTAAGACCTTTTGAGTTAGACAATGGCATTTCAAGAAAATAAGATTTAATTATTAACAAAATCCTGAAGGTATTTTTATATTCATTTTCCTGGCCAATTAATTGATTGAAGAATGTTAAGAAACAGAAAGCTTAAGATAAATGGATCAGTGAGAAATGTACTTAATCATAAATTATTACCCTTGTTCAAATTCATAGGCTCAGGCTAGGAGGTTAAGGGTAGGGTGTGGTGGCCTCTGCAATGAGTACAGGTAGCACCAAGACTGCTGCTTCCTGTAGGAGATCGATAAATACCTACACGGATGAGTCACAGTTCGAAGGAATGGTTCAACGCCATTTGAAAATGCTATTCAGTGATGTGTTGACAAAGATGCTTTTTACAGAAACAGTATGTTAAAATGCCGCATGAAATAGCAAGAGTGTTGGTTTTTCTTTTCTTTTTTTTTTTTTTTTCTTGGTAAGACCAAAAAGAACTTCAGTCTAGAAGCTTTGTGTTATGGATATTTAGACAAAAGCCCAATTTCTAGAATTTTTAAGCCATATCTGACATGTTCCTGAATGTTAACTATGGAATTGACTTCCTTATTAACAATTTGAGGGGAAAAAATGGAAGAAGTTTAGATCACTACAGGAATCTTTTCAAAATCAAAGGCTTTTCTAAAACGCTGCATAAAAGACTTTAGAAAAAGTAGTATAAACCAACTGCCAGCGTCTGTGAGTGAAAATTATTTATTAAAGAGTCCATTCAAAAGGGTTGTAGAGACAGAAAACCAGTGGTTCTCCACATTTGGCAGCATCAAAATCATCTACAGTACTGGTGAACAGAGATTCCTGGACCCCATGCCCAGAATCTGATTCAGTAATCCATTTGGGCCAAAGATTTGCATTTCTAACCAAACCCCAGGTAATGCTGATGCTGCTTGAGAACCACTGCTCTAGATGAACTACATCTGTGCAATCACTGCATTACTTCATTTACATTTTGACTTTGTATAAATATTTATACAATGGGAAACACAGATGAAGCAGCTGGTACAATCCATCGAAATGACAGAAATGTTATCTTCTTAACTCTTGAAAATATCTGTGGCTTTTCCGGTTGGAGCGCCGCGCGGTTAGGTTCTCTCTTCCACGCTCGCATCAATGCCGTCTAAGGGCCCGCTGCAGTCGGTGCAGGTCTTCGGACGCAAGAAGACAGCCACAGCTGTGGCGCACTGCAAACGCGGCAATGGTCTCATCAAGGTGAATGGGCGGCCCCTGGAGATGATTGAGCCGCGCACGCTGCAATACAAGCTGCTGGAGCCAGTTCTGCTTCTCGGCAAGGAGCGATTTGCTGGTGTGGACATCCGTGTCCGTGTGAAGGGTGGTGGTCACGTAGCCCAGATTTATGCTATCCGTCAGTCCATCTCCAAAGCCCTGGTGGCCTATTACCAGAAATATGTGGATGAGGCTTCCAAGAAGGAGATCAAAGACATCCTCATCCAGTATGACCGGACCCTGCTGGTAGCTGATCCCCGTCGCTGCGAGTCCAAAAAGTTCGGAGGCCCTGGTGCCCGTGCTCGCTACCAGAAATCCTACCGATAAGCCCATCATGACTATCAAAATTCATCTGTGTAATAAACAGTTTTTGAGGGAAAAAAAAAAAAAAAAAAAAAAAAAAAAAAAAAAGAAAATATCTGTGAAATTATCCAAAACGGAAAAGCTCCAGCAGCAACCAAAATGCATAATCACAGACAAGAATTGCCTGTTGTCAACCTTATGGGTGACAATAACGGGTAAGCCCCTTAAGGCAGGCTTCCCTCCTTAGCATCTCTGTGCTGTTCTGTGGAATCCATTACCAGTCCCTGCACTTGGTGGCTTCCACACAGCAGGAAGCAAGATCCCCTGTGACCAGATCTGTGCTTTGTCCTGAACTCCAGATATAACCAAGAGTGGGTTCTCATCCTCTCCATTTTCAGAGACAACATACAGAAGTTTTCAAGCCATCTGCATCTAATTTTCCCATATACAATATAAAATTATATTTGTATTTAAAGCTAACAGACAAAACTCTGGCAAATAAAAATTTTAGAGAAGAAAAAATACATACAAGCAAAGTGAGATGTGAGAAAGAGAATATGGCAACAAATGCTGCAGAGATGCAAAATCAATGTTAACCATAAATTTCTACGAATCAAAACTCTCAGACTCCATCAATGTAACAAAGCTAATCACAATTATAACCTAAGGTATTCAAAGATTTTAAGACATTGCTGAATTATTAAAACATTTTATAGTATATTCTAACTGCTTTGAAAATTGGTCATCTTTGAAAGACTGGTAAATATCAACAGATAAAAGGTTTGAATTAACCAAAAACTTCCCAACCTTGATAACCTGGTATGCTTGTTATTCAACATAAATAATCACATATTAAAAAAGTTTTAAAAATTTCTACCTGCTATGGATTCACGGCTGTTCAACACAATCTATGTGTTAAAATAGATCACACCCAGGATTCAGGTCAGCATTTGCTATTCTTAATCTCTAAGCTTACACACACACACACACACACACAATTCTTCCCATTTATAACAACATTTGGAAGGAAGGAAGGACATTTTTTTGCCATTAGAAAACTCTTAAGAACACAAAAACCAAAAGCATCCCCTTGTTTCCAACATTTTGATTTCAGTATATAAATGATGTTGATGGAATTTTCTCAGTAAGACAATTCTCATTTCTATGGTAATAGTGATTTAAATTGGCTGCGATCTTACAAAAGAATCTTGAGAAACATCTAAAAACTAAACTCATATAAAGAAATGTTGACATAGAGGAAAAAAGAAGGCAGTTAATATATCAGCATATCTAAACAAGGCAATGTTAATTTAAAAAACAAAAAAAAACCTGTTGAATAGTAATTGAACATAATATTAAAATCTATGGTCTGGGTTTTGTTATTTGTTTTAATCATGAGCGAAAAATCCTTCAGATGTAAAATTTAAGTTTTCATTAATTATTAAAAATGTATATTTTTCTATCTTATTCATTCAAGAATAAGCAACCACTTGACAAATGTGGACTAATTTTGGCAGTAACACCTCACTATCAGAATGGAGAAATACACAAGCTTCAGTTGTTCTCTCACAAGCCAGACTGCAAATAAAATGCAGTTGCAAATCATATCACCTACAATTTTGTTTAACTCCAAAGATCTGAGGGTCTCTAATTTGAGCATTACAATCAGAAAAACAAAGCTGATTTTCTTCTTTTTAAAGGGAACCCAAGGCCGGGTGTGGTGGCTCATGCCTGTGATCCCGGCACTTTGGGAGGCTGAGGCAGGTGGATCTCGAGGTCAGCAGTTACCAGCCTAGCCAACATGGTGAAACCCTGTCTCTACTAAAAATACAAAAATTAGCCAAGGGTGGTGGCGGGCACCTGTAATCCCAGCTGCTCTGGAGGTTGAGACAGGAGAATCGCTTGAACCCAGGAGGCGGAGGTTGCAGTGAGCCGAGACCACGCCATTGCACTCCAGCCTGGGCAATAGAGCGAGACTTCATCTCAAAAAAAAAAAAAAAAAAAAAAAAATAAGGGAACTGAAATATCACAATGCAGAAACAGGCTGGATGTGGGTGGCAGGTGCAGTGGACATGGTGTCCTGGCAGCTGCCCTTTCCGTCAGCCCTCCTTGCCAACTCTGGCACCCTGCAGCAATGCTGGGCCTCCCCTCTTGAGGCTCATTTTCCTGTCCTTGCTAGGTTGCATTATCTTTCTTTCTAGCATTTTATACTCAGCTAGCTGTCGACCAAACCCAAGCCTTGTGAAAAGTTTTAACAAGAGAAGATCCTTTCAACTCTTCAGAGCCAAGATTCAGTATTTTTAGGTTTAGTGTTTCCCCAGGACATTTGCATTTTCATAGGCCACTACAGAATCCGAAAGGCCTTTGAAGCTCAAGGAATTATGCTACAGCGAGGAATCACTTTCAATCTTTTTGGGTAGGGCTCTTGCCCCTTGACCCAAGCCATCCCACCGCCAGAGCTAGGTCCTGACTTCGCCAATCCCACTTCCACTTCAAGAACTTCCTGTCCAAAGGTGAGGGAACCTGACTACTGATACCTGCAGCTCCCCACCGTCTACCAGTGGAGCTCCAGGAAATTAAAATTGGGTTTAAAATTTACCATTAGTGTAATGATTATCAACATTAATTAGAATTCAGATGCTAGATTTCTTTGGATTTTGAATATCACTGAAGAACACTTAAAAATGTTCAAAACAATCACCTTTAGAGATGTTTCCACTCATACTGCCTTGATTTCAAATTAAGTAGTCCAAAAATTCTAAACTAGGACAACGAGTGTCAAACCTTTTCAAGTTTAAGCATGGGTGTCCTTTTTTTGGCAATTTATGAGAAAGTATGTGACAACGAAAATCTATTATGAATTCAGTAGCACTTTACCTAGCTGTGAATTTTGTTTCCCACAACATTTACATATATTTCAAATAAAATACTGCATATACTTGCAATACAAAATATTTATCCAAAGCTCAACATGCTTTTGGGTTCAAAGGCCTCTTGTTATAAATGTCCTCATGCCACCAGTTGGAAATATCCTGCCTCTAAAAGGTTCAGTGACAGCCAAATCTCAGCATGCTTGAAAGCTGATCATATCTGCTGGAAACCTCATTATTTCCAGAAAATATTTTTGAAATGGGGACGTATCACTTTCAATTATAAGCTGTCGCAGGCTTATGAATAAGTGACTTATGAATAAATCAGTATTATTAAAAGATGCCTTGGTCCCCTCCCTCCTTCCACCAGGAGTCCTTCACAGCCAGCTAATGAGATGGGGATGAGAGGCAGATTCTGCCCCTCCCAGGCAGGCTGGTGTTGCAGCCCACAGGATTGATGGAAGATGGACCTGGAGAAGTTCCTGAGTCCACAAGCTGAGGAAGATGCTGCATGAAGAGGGTTGGAGCAGGGGAGCTGACAATGTGGGCACAGCATGCTGAGTCATCTGAATTTTGTCACCTTTCCTGAGATTTCACCAATTAGGGATTATATGTTTTAATATGTCCCTTTTCAGTACGAAGAGTACTATATTCGGGGGGCTCTGAGAAAACTAACATTCAAAGCTTAACATGAATTAGTTGATCAGGCTTACCTCTCCCTTACCGCTTCTCTAAGATTAACTGCTCTGTACATGAAGGGGGAAATGAGCAGAGAGAGAGGTGATCTGAGAGAAAAAAAAAAAAAAAGCAGTGGGTGGGGAGACAGGCCAGCCCTGCTTGGGGGCCTCAGCAGGAGCTTTTGGCAAACTTGAAAGTCTGAATGCTTTAGCAGAAACGGGGACAAGGACGTGCAAAAGACAAGTATGAGACGCTGAAGATGAGCTACTTCTGATTCAAAATAGTGTTCAGAGATTTTACCCCTGGCTCTTCCTGTTATCTACTGGCTACAACTACCTTACGCTCGGTAAAGACGTATAAGAACAGCTTTGCAACGAAACCACTATTCAGGAAGTATCCCGAGGAAGCCACTTTTCCAGCTGTGGAAGAAGGACACACAGCCAACACCTGACGGTTCTCCAAAGAAGCCATGCCCCGACTTGTAATTGCACTGACCCTTTGCTCAGAGGCCTGCACTCTTCCACTCACCCTCCATACCTCAACTCAACTGCCCCCTTCTCTGACAGGCCAGGGAGACCCAGGCTCTCTTTCCTCCACGCTCCCACATAAGTGGTACATCTCCATTGCTGCCCATTGCTGCCACACACTTGCCCCCTATAGTTCCACTGGATGCCACATTCCTCGAGAGCAAGCACTGTGCCTTTCAACATGGAAGCTTTAGTGCCCGTCATGGAGTTGGCGCTCAACAACGGTCTGATGAAGGTACTGGCAGCAATCACCAAATGGGGGCTGCACAGTGAATGCCAGATATCAGGAGCAGTGTCATGAGTGCACAGGAGTTGAAGCAGCCTTCAACTGGCTGCTTGATCGCAAAGCCGTAGCCAGCAGTCACAGCAGGCCAGACGTTTGAGGTGCAGTGATGCAGAAGACAAACAGCACACAGCTGACGGGAAACACCAGCATGCCATTCTATCGGCTGGAAACAAACAAGTATGATCCTCATGGCTAAAAGTGGGAGCAGGAAGTGGCTACAAGGGGCTCTCAGGAACAGGCAATGGACAATGACATCAGACTGGTCCATGGAATCACTGCAGGAGGTATCCAAAAACACCTGCACTTAAGATTCAGTTCAATAAAAAGTGACGTTACCCAAGGGCTATGGAAAAGCTGGCCAGGAAATCTGTAATGCATTAAAAGTAGCATGCCAAAATAAATCACATCCAAATGATCAATAAAATACACCCTCTGAACTCTTCCCCCAAATTCATACTCACAAAATGATGCCATGAGCCTTTCGTTGGGTTTGACCCCAGCTGAAAGTAGGCAGAGAAGCTGAAGGAATATTGAGGGTTTATTTAGAATAGCACACAACCTATGAGCTGGTATTATCCATTCAATGAAAGGTTCAACAAATCCAAGATATTACAGGATTCCCTTACATGTACCCAATTAGTATGACAGCACAGCTGGGTGCAGTGGTTCTTACCTGTAATCCCAGCACTTTGGGAGGTCAAAGCAGAAGGACTGCTTGAGGCCAGGGGTTCAAGACCAGCCTGGCCAACACAGCAAGAGCCCCTTTCTCTATTTTCTTAAAAAAATGACAGCAATTCATATACAATAAGCCTATTATTTTGTAGGAAAAGTGTAACTTATAAACTGAGCTAACATCCCTAAAATAAGACCCATATTGTTTTGAAAATTATGTGATAATGTCCTTTTCATGAACTTTCCTGATAACGTATGTTGATGTTCCTTAGGATGAAGATTTGCCCGTCAATTCAATACACAGAAATAGGTTATTTTCATGGAATACTTCGAGGTCTTCTATGTTCTAAGCACAAAGTAGGAACTCAAAAGTGATTGTGAAATGAGTGAAAAACGATTAATTAAAAAAATAAGAGTGAGAGGGTATAAGATTCAGGAAATAGCTCCTTAAGGAAAAAGTGTAAGCTCAATCATTTTATTTCATTGCTTAGTTTTTTGCTGTACGATCATCAACAGGAGAGGGGAGAAAAATCCAAAAACTCTTGCCAACTTATGAGAAAAGCAGTTTGCCTGAAAATCAAGTAAAACAAGTTTATGAGATGGTTTGTAAAGTACCAGGAATACTGCCCTGCTATATTTGCATTTCCTTTGTTTCTCACGAAGGGTGGCCATTCTGACAGGCTGGGAAGCACAGCCTCAGGCCAGAAGCCAGACACAAACACTTTGAGGGAGGGGAAGAGGGAACAGAAATAGCACATAAAAAAGGTCCTGGATGAAAATACAAGATTTTTAGACATTTTAAAACATAAGCTTCATATTATGAAAGACGGTACCATACAAGATAGATCTTCTGTTTTAAATTCAGACAAGATGGAACCACACAGCATTCCAGAGAGATGATAAGTGGTAAGTGACTTGATTCGCATTTTGACATAAACTGTTTCAGGCCTTCCAAAGTCCTTTATCTATCTTTCTTCACATGCAGAGGCACAACTTCATTCTGTTCTTCAAGTGCAAAACAGTTCAATGCTCTTGGCAACAGGTGAGGTTTTTTTTTTTCCCCCCAGACAGCTTTGCCATTTCTTAAATTTTCTTATAAAAACACATGCAGGTTCCTTAGAAGCAGACCCAGAGCCTGAGAGCTAACTTCTTAAGTCGTTTTCATTTTTCTTTTTTCCTTCCTTTCCTAAGCCTAATTCCTTTCATTTATGATTACAGGTGACAGGGTTCAGGACAAAATATCCCAAAATATGGCACTGTGACATATTAGATACTTGAAGCTGAGAGAATCTGAGAAAACCGCAGAAACAGGAGGATCACTCTCACCTTCCCCTTGCCCTTCTCCCCTGAGGCAGGCATAAAACCTGGGAAAGATCTTCTCATTTTCTCCCGAAGTAGGACATAAGATCCTCATGTGAGAGATGCCCACCCTACACATAGAGAAAAAGAACGTCCTCATCTCTGAAGATGCAGGGACACAGTGAGGAATCTGAACAAACAGAACTTGCTAAGTTCCCCCCAGTTTACTGCCATTACATCACACTCTTTGTCCAGTCATATTTCTACACAACTATCCACTCTTCATCAAGCCTAGCATGAAAATACACCAAGTTTCTGTTTCTTTGGGTCTTCATTTCTGAAGGCTCCCATGTCACATAAAACTTAAATTAAATTTGTATTTTTTTTTCTTCTTCTTCTTTTTCTTCTTCTTCTTCTTATTTGAGATGCAGTCTCACTACGTTGCCTAGGCTGGTCTTGAACTCTTGGTCTCAAGTGATCCTCCAGCCCCTGCCTCCCAAGTAGCTGGAATTACAGGTGCATACCACAATGCCCAATGGCTTTTTTCTTATTAATCTGTCTTTTGATATAGGGGTCTTAACCATGAATCTAGGATGGGTGAGGGAAAGATATTTTTCCTCCTGTCAACTGAAGAATGATGAGGTTCATAAATCCGGAAAAGAGAGCTTTATTTCTCATGAAGGGTTGCAGCCTGTAGGGTGGCCATTCTGACAAGCTGAGAAGCACAGCCTCAGGCCAGAAGCCAGACACAAACTTTGAGGGAGGGGCAGAGGAAACAAAAATTGATGCTAAGCAGGGTGGCCAAATGTACATATTCAATAAGCTGTCACAGAAGTCATGAATATTTATGAAAGGAGAAAGGTGCACACGTGCAATGGAGCTTCTGGTTCCATGCGCCTTCATGGAACCCACGTACAAAAAAATGGTAGCATTAGCAAGATCCAAGGGTGGACTCCTGCCCTGTGATGTCAAAAGGTGAAGAAGACCAGAAAACCCTTGCTGCGCAGTCTCTGTGGACTGGCCCGAACCATTCCGTGGTTGGCGGTCTCTTAGGGGAAAAAATGCTGGTCAGTTGCATGAAAACCGCAAAAGGGAGAAGCAGTGTCAGGTGGTTGGCTGAAATCAGCGGTGGAGTCTTTTGAAAGGGCTGTTTTCTCCTTAGCCCTTAGGTGAGAAAGCCTAATCGTGGTTAGCCAGGGAGAGGGTATAAGAGGCATGTCTGACCTCCTATCGCATCATGACTGCGAACTCAGTTTTCAAGGTTACTCTCGGTCCCCTAGGCTAAGAGGAGGTCTGTTCAGTCAGTTACAGGGCTTAGGATTTTATCTTTATTTCTCACTCCCCTATGTAAATATGCACACATGAGATAAAACATTTTCCACTTTGCTAGAATCCCTTAATTTTGATGGTCAAAAAGGTCCTATATTTACCATTTAGGATGTTAAGACTCTAAAATGATCCAGCAATATTGTCAAAGGCATTAGAACCAGAGCAACTCCGTCTTGAATAGAGGCTGGGTAAAAGGTGGCTCAGGCCTCCTGGGCTGCATTCCCAGGATGGTTAGGCATTCTTAGTCACAGGATGAGACAGGAAGTCAGCAGGACTGGTATCACAAGATATAGGTAATAAAGACCCTGCTGATAAAACCGGATGTAGTAAAGAAGCCGGCCAAAACCCACCAAATCCAAGATGGGGACGAAAGTGACCTCTGGTTGTCCTCACTGCTCATTGTAACTAGTTATAATGCATTAACATGCTAAAAGATACTCCCACCAACACTATGACAGTTTACAAATGCTATGGTTATGTCCAGAAGTTACTCTACACGGTCTAAAAAGCAGAAGAACCCTCAGTTCCAGGAATCCCCACTCCTTTCCCAAAACACTCATGAATAATCTACCCCTTGTTTAGCATATGACCAAGAAATAACCATAAAAACAACCAACCAGTAGCCCTTGGGGCTGCTCTGTCTATGGAGTAGCTTTTCTTTTGTTTCTCCTCTAATAAACTTGCATTCACTTTACGAATTTGCCTTAAATTATTTCTTGAACAAGATCCAAGAACCTCTCTTGGGGTCTGGATTGGGACCCATTTCCAGTAACATCTTCCTGGCAAACCGCCAAGAGGCGACACTGGAGGATCCCCTGGCCCAAAAGAATAGACTGCGGCACTAACTGGCCAACTTTGGGGAAGTGGTAGGGTATTTGTCCAGAGTAAAGAACAGAATTGGGTTAGAGGCCCAACTTAGCAGGGTTAGACTCCTTCCTAAGAAATAAGGGGTTAAAGGTCTTTGGGTCAATCCCCTAGTTAAATGCCCAATTTAGCAGGGTTAGAGTCCCTCCTAAGAAACGGAGTTAAAAATTTTTTTTTTTTTTTGAGACGGAGTTTCGCTCTTGTTGCCCAGGCTGGAGTGTAGTGGCACAGTCTCAGCTCACTGCAACCTCTGCCCCCTGAGTTCAAGCAATTCTCCTGCCTCAGCCTCCTGAGTAGCTGGGATTATAGCCATGCACCACCAAGCCCAGCTAATTTTTGTATTTTTAGTAGAGACGGGGTTTCACCATGTTGGCCATACTGGTCTTGAACTCCTGACCTTGTGATCCGCCTGCCTCGACCTCCCAAAGTGCTGGGATTACAGGCATGAGCCACTGCACCTGGCCTAAAAATCTTTGGATTAACTTGCCTTGTGCTCTTTGCTGTTGGCTGTGAGTGACAGAATTAGTCATGTACAGAAGCACACAGAACATGGGGAGCTTTTTCTTCTCAAAGGAGAAAAATAAGAGCTGATGAAGATGCTGGAGATCAAGATCCCTTTGTGGCTGACAAGCAGCCACCTGAAGTTTTGATTCAGTGTCACTGCACTGGGTGGGTCTTTCCCTGGCCTCCCTGAGCTCCTCGCTTGCCCAGCCCCAATTCAGGCAATGGTGTTTTCCCTCCCCTCCTCCCTCCTCCCTCCTCCCTCTCCCTCTCTCCTCTCTCTCACACCCTTTTCCCTTTCCTATCTTTTCTGTCACTCAGGGCGACTGTCCTCTCTTCCATCCTGCCCAGGGACCACACATTGAAACTCCTGGTCAGAGGTCATTCCATCCCACTTTGAACGCATTAAATGCTTTAAGGTCATAAACTGCTTCTTTGACTTGAAAATTGTTCAACTTGACTGCTTTGGATCCATTACATTCTAGATAAGGCTTGGGGGCCTGGGGACCTGTGGAGTTGGCCATGCCCCTTGGGTATGCTGGAAAGCATCAGACCTTGTCTGTACTTCTGTCTGGTGTCCTAGGCTTCACACCTGGTACTCACCAGGATTTTTACCAAAAATAAAAGTTGCTAAGAGTTAATACTGTAACATACGTAACTGAGACTACTGAATAAACAGTTCTACATGTAAGATGTGTTAAAAGTATAATGAGTTTTTGGTAAAATATTATAAGAAGGCATGAGGATGGGGAATTTTTTTTTTTTTTTTTTGGCCTGGTTTAGAAGGTTAAAGGATTGTTTTAAGTTAGATACGATAAAGCTGAAGATTTGAGCAAGTTGTGAAAGGTTTGTGAAAGACTAATCTTGTAAAAGAAATTCTGTGTGTAAACAATTTGGCTAAAGTTAAAGGGGTAATATTCAGTTTTACATAAATTGAATATTGAAATAAAAGCACCACAGGGTTTTCTCAGAATATTAATCTTTTATTTAACAGAAAATTGTAACAGTTTATAAAAGGTTTAAGGGAATCTTACCTTATGGTCAAACTGATTAAGATTGGACAAATTTATCTAAGAGTTTTACTAAGAATTGGGTTTAACATTCATAGTACACTAATACAAAGGTAAAATCTGGCTTTCTCTCTTGAAGAAGATTTTCATGTAATATTAAAAGATAATGAGTCAAGAAAACTTTTCTTTTGAGCTGTTTACAGTTTTTATTAGGTTGATGCAAAAGTAATTTCGGTTTTGCATTGCTGGAATTTGTTGTTTGATATTACAGTACATTCTTAAATAAATGTGGTTATGTTATAGGTCATTTTTTTTTTTTTTTTTTTTTTTTTTTTTGAGACAGAGTCTCGCTCTGTCGCCCAGGCTGGAGTGCAGTGGCCGGATCTCAGCTCACTGCAAGCTCCGCCTCCCGGGTTCACGCCATTCTCCTGCCTCAGCCTCCCGAGTAGCTGGGACTACAGGCGCCCGCCAGGTCACCCGGCTAGTTTTTTGTATTTTTAGTAGAGACGGGGTTTCACCATGTTAGCCAGGATGGTCTTGATCTCCTGACCTCGTGATCCGCCCGTCTCGGCCTCCCAAAGTGCTGGGATTACAGGCTTGAGCCACCGCGCCCGGCCGTTATAGGTCATTTTAATGAGCATTTCTCGCTTTATGTGTTTTTGCTAATGACTTACTATTTGCTGTTTATGTTATCTTTATTTTAGACTATGGAAATGACAGACAAAAAGCAAATTTGAGCAATTTTCTTATTCAAGTTTGAAATGGGTCATAAAGCAGTGGAGACAACTCACAACATCAACAATGCATTTGGCCCAGGAACTGCTAATGAACTTACAGTGCAATGGTGGTTCAAGAAGTTTTACAAAGGAGACAAGAGCCTTGAAGATGAGGAGCACAGTGGCTAGCCATCAGAAGTTGACAACAACCAGTTGAAAGCAATCATCAAAGCTGATTCTCTTACAACTACAGGAGAAGTTGCCAAAGAGCTCAACATCAACCATTCTGTGGTCATTCAGCATTTGAAGCAAATTAGAAAGGTAAAAAAGCATAATAAGTGGGTGCCTCATGAGCTGAGTGAAAATCAAAAAAATTGTCATTTTGAAGTGTCATCTTCTATCCTACACAAAAACAAACCATTTCTCAATTGGATTGTGATGTGTGATGAAAAGTAGATTTTATACAACAACCAGTGACAATCAGCTCATTGGCCAGACTTAGAAGAAGCTCCAAAGTACTTCCCAAAGCCAAATGTGAGCCACAAAAAGGTTACGGTCACTGTTTGGTGGTCTGCTGCTGGTCTGATGCACTAAAGCTTTCTGAATCCCAGCAAAACCATTATACATGAGAAGTATACTCAGCAAATCAATGAGATGCCCTGAAAACTGCAACACCAGCAGCTGGCATTGGTCAATAGAAAGGGCCCAATTCTTCTCCATGACAATGCCCAACTGCACATCACACAATGCTTCAAAAGTTGAATGAATTGGACTACAGAGTTTTGCTCATCTGCCATATTCACTTGACCTCTCGCCAACTGACTACCACTTCTTCAAGCATCTCGACAACTTTTTTGCAGGGAAAACACTTCCACAACCAGCGGGATGCAGAAAATGGTTCCCAAAAGTTTGTCAAATCCCAAAGCATGGATTTTTATGCTACAGGAATAAACTTATTTCTCATTGACCAAACTGTGTTGATTGTAATGGCTACTATTTTGATTAATAAAAATGTGTTTGAGCCTAGTTATAATGATTTAAAATTCATGGTCTGAAATTGCAACTACTTTTGCACCAATTGGGTAAAGTGTATTCCCGTAAACAAAATTTGAAGCATATTTCTTTCTGTCTCCCTGATTTCTCCAGAATTTGGAAACTATTTGTATTTGTAATTTATGGCAATATAATTATTTGCGTAAGTGCAGTAAGAATCTTTTTTCTTTTGTAACAGGGCACAGTTGGAGAAACTGGTTATTTTACCAAGGTTTTGACTGAAACGGCATGCTTTCAAATATAAATAGACTTCTTTAAGGAATCAAAGTTGACTTACAGAGTCAGTAAAAGCTCCTTGGAAAACCAGCCTCATACCTTGTCTATACAGTCCCTGTATAGGGTTCTTGACCTGTGGTAAGTAAAGAATGTCACTTTCTGACAGGCTCAGAAGGCCCAGGTTATCTTGGGACCCTGAGAGAAGGACAATTTATCCAACTCACACAGGTATTTGCAAGCACAAACCCCTGGCTGGGCTCAAACCTTTAAAAAGAAGTCTAATGAAGAAAGTTCTATCAAAGTCAATTAAAAAAGAGCCTATACAGCAAAAATTATTCTCGCTGCAGTTTATACAAATAATCAGGCCAGGTATAAAGTTTATTTTGCTAACAAATCAAACTTATCATGCTTTGTCTTTAGTAAAAATGAGAGACTGGAGAGAGAAAAATTATATTTCAGTAACTATAGTACACCTGTTACTAGAATCGAGTCTTGTCTGTTGTTTTTGAGTTTTTTCCTGCAATTTAGACTGACCCAGCTTATTCCTGTGAACCAACCAGTGACGTCTGGATGCAGCTCAGAAGAAACAAGAGGGATAGGTAATGTAAAAATCTGGATCAATATTATAATTCTGGGCACATTAGGATCAGCTAGCCACTCTAAGTCAGCTTAGTTCCAACAATTGCCCAGTTCATGGAAAGCCTTCTTATTTAGTTTACTTGAGACAATTTTACTTATTTTGCTTTACTCTTGTGGAATATATTGTCACTGTGCTCTTTGTGTAGGAATGCAGGATAAGTTTACTCAATATTTTCTTAAATTGAACACTTGTTAGTCTTCCAAATATCACCTTTTGTCAGAACTCAGAGTTATGAACGGCCCTCACCATATGGATGCTTTCTGACCAAGCACCTCTCTACCGTGAATACAAGAGACCCTAACAGCTGGGCGGGAATATCATGACCCCTATTCAGCCCGAAGAAGAGAAGATGGATCTTCATCCCTCTACAACCCTTAGAATTAAAATTTCCTTGCAAAAGGGAAGGAGAAAATATGTCAAAGGTGTTTGAACCACAGCAATTCCATCTTGAATAGGGGCTGGGTAAAATGACCTGCTGGGCTGCATTCTCAGGAGGTTAGGCATTCTTAGTCATACGATGAGATAGGAGGTTGGCAAAACTGGTATCAGAAGATACAGGTCACAAAGACTCTATTGATAAAACAGGATGCAGTAAAGAAGCCAGTCAAAACCCATCAAAACCAGGATGTTGATGAAAGCGACCTCTGGTCATCGTCACTGCTCATTATACATTTATTATAATGCATTAGCATGCTAAAAGACACTTCCAGCAGTCCCATGACATTTTACAAATGCCAGGACTATGTCCAGAAGTTACTCTTTATGGTCTGAAAAAGGGAGAATGTCTCAGTTCCAGGAAATCCCAACCCCTTTCCTGGAAAACTCATGAATAATCCACCCCTTGTTTAGCATATGATCAAGAAATAACCATAAAAACAGCCAACCAGCCGTCCTCAGGGCTGCTATGTCTATGGTGTAGCCATCCTTTGTTTATTTACTTCTCTAACAAACTTGGGTTCACTTTATGAACTTGCCTTGAATTCTTTCTTGCACAAGATCCAAGTATCCTCTCTTGGGGTCTGGTTCAGGACCCCTTTCTGGTAACAATATCACGTTGTGCTTTTTTCATAATTTATAGCAGAATTTATTTATCTGTTTCTCTATGATCTAAATTGAGAAAGCTTTGACTTTCTGTACACTTCAGAAAACTGATAAAAAGAAAATATGTTCCTAGGTATCACATGCACAGAATGGAAACACTTAGTAAACATAATAAATGTTTTAGTTTTCTGAGCAAGACACTTCTCACCATTAGCTTAGAAATCCCAAATGGATGTATGGATAACTTGCTTTCCATTTTTTCCCAAAGTCTTATGGAGGAGGAGGAAAGCACTGAAAATGTTTAAATTGCTGTGTCTAGGCGATTAAGACTATCTCTTTCTGGTGAGGAAAACTCAGTGAGCAGAACAAAAGAGAGAAGTGTGCTGGGGAATGGAGTAGAAGCCATAGAAACTAGCATAATCACCCTTATTACAATCTCCTAAATTATGCAGGCCATAATCTCTGACCACGCAGTATGCAAGGCAGGCAGACTCTCAAATGTCCCCAATACTCTCTAGTTGCGTAACTCCCCTGGGTCCAAGCTGCCATCGTTTCTCACTGACTGGCCAACAGCCTCCTACCTGGTCACTCCAAATCCACACTGGCCACCTTCCAAGCCGTTGCCACACAGCAGCCAGAGTGATTTTTCTAGAAAGCAAATCTGATCATGTTTCCGTTGCTTATTAAAAGCCTTCCCTGAGACTACACTGTAGCAAGATTGCTTCACAAGGCATAAATGAGTTTCACTGGGAACCAGAAGATGCACTCCACTGCAGCCTTCACAACCTGCTTCTAGCTCTTCATATTGGCCATAATCCCACCTACACATGCTCTTCCCTCTGGCTGGAATTTCTTCCCTTCCATCTTACCTCCTACTCAGCTTTCAGATCTTAACTAAAGTACCACTTCCGCAGAAGAATTTTATGACCTTCCTAATTAAGTGAGACCCAACCTATTACAAAACCTCATCTGAAACTTCTGAAGAAAACAGGAGAAAATCTTCATGTCCTCAGGTTAGGCAAAGGGTTCTTGAATATGACAGCAAAAACATAATTCATAAAAAAGAAAATAATAAAATGGACTTCATCAAAATTAAAAACTTTTAAAGCCATCTTCACAGGGTTAACAAGAATTCTGGACAGAAATATAGTTATAATTAAGCATTAACTAGGCTGTACCTTAAGCCACTTCCTTAAAACCTAATGTCACATAACATTAGATACTGACCATCTGTATCCCCATTGTTCTACAGACAGGATCTCTGAAGTTAGAATCATAAGGCTTTTGTTTAAGAATTCCTTAAGCAAATCCTGAATTCCAGTGGAACAGCTGAGGTCAACCAGCTTGTAGATCCCCATAGAAGAACCAAATCAACATGAGAATACAGTTTCTTCATCTCTCTGTCCCATGACTTCACTCTGCACTCTTTGACTAATCAATGTTCTCTACATTTGGTCCACTCCAAAACCCTTAAGAACCCTAGCCCCGGCTGGGCACAGTGGCTCACGCCTGCAATTCCAGCACTTTGAGAGGTCGAGGCTGAGCTGAGGTTCCCAGGATGGAACACCTGAGGTCAGGAGTTCGAGACCAGCCTGACCAACATGGTGAAACCCCGTCTCTTCTAAAAATACAAAAATTAGCCAGGTGTGCTGGCACATGCCTGTAATCCCAGCTACTCGCAAGGCTGGGGCAGGAGAATCACTTGAACTCGGGAGGTGGAGGTTGCAGTGAGTTGAGATCGTGCCATTCCAGCCTAGGCAACAAGAGTGAAACTAAGTCTCAAAGAAAAAAAAAAAAGAACCCTAGCCCCAAACTCCTCAGGGAGACTCCTTTGAGGTTTCCTCCTCATTTAGTGGCTTCACAAGTAAACCATTTTCTGCTACAACTCGGTGTCTCGGTATATTGACTTGCCGTGTACATCGGGCAAGGAACCTACTACTGTTACACTTTTGCCCTTCAAAATATATTGAGAAAATGAAAATGCACAAGTTGGGAGAAAATACTGTAAATCATATATCTGATAAAGAACTTACACAAAATAAATTTTAAAAAACTCAACTCAATAATAAGATAAACCAAAAAATTTTTTTCCTTTTTTTTTTTTTTTCTCTTTTTTTGAGACAGGTTCTCACTCTGTTGCCCAGGTTAAAGTATAGCTGTGCAATCTCCGCTCACTGCAGCCTCTACGTCATGGGTTCAAGCGATTCTCATGCCTCAGCCTTCCAAGTAGCTGGGATTACAGGCGTGCACTACCACTCCTGGCTAATTTTTGTATTTTCAGTAGAGACAGCGTTTTACCAGGTTGGCCAGGCTGGTCTTGAACTCCTGACCTCAGGTGATCTGCCCACCTCAGACTCCCAAAGTGCTGTGATTACAAGCATGAGCCACCATGTCCGGCCTAAGAAATAGGCAAAATATTTCAATATTTCAATAGTCATTTTACCAAAGAAGATACACAAATGGCTAATAAACATATGAAAAAAGATGCTCAACATCATTAGTTATCACAGAAGTACAAATCAAAATCACATGGCTGGGCAAAGTGGCTCATGCCTGTAATCCTAGCACTTTGGTAGGCCAAGATGGGCAGCTCTCTTGAGCCCAAGAGTTTGAGACCAGCCTAGGCAATACAGTGAGACACTGTCTCTACAAAAAGTAAACAAAATTAGCTGGGCATGGTTGTGTGTGCCTGCAGTCCTAGCTACTTAGGAGGCTGAGGTGGGGGGATCACTTGAGCTCAGGAGGTTAAGGCTTCAGTGAGCGGAGACGGCGCAGTGCACCGTAGCGCGGGTTACAGAGCAAGACCCTGTCTCAGGCAAATAAAAAAGACACAATTACATGGGATACCACGTCACATCTACTACAATGGCTATATTAAAAAAGACAAACAATAAGTGTAGGCAAGGATGAGGAGAAACTGAAACCTTAATACACTGCCGGAAGGAATGTAAAATTGCAAAGTCACTCTGGAAAATTGTTTGTCAATTTCTTTAAAAAGTTAAACATAAACTTATCATACAATCCAGCAATTCCACTTCTAGGAATCTATGCAAGAGGATGAAACATGTCCACACAAAGGCTTGCACAGGAATGTTTACAGTAGTACTATTCTTAATAGCCCCAAACTGAAAACGATCCAAATGTCCATCAACTGGGGAATGGATAAATACAATGTAATATATTCATACAATGGATACCATCAGCAATAAAAAACAATGAAGTACTGATATAGTCTATAATATGAATGAATCTAGAAAATATTATGCTAAGTGAAAGAAGCCAAATATAAAAGACTACACATAACATAGGATTCTGGACATTTATATGAAATGTCTAGAAAAGGCAAATCTATAGAGACAAAGTTGGCTATGCTTGTCTGGGGCTGGGGTTGGGAGCTGGGATTGACTGAAACTTAGCACAAAGGAATCTTTTTGGGGTGACGAAATATTCTAAAACTGGATTGTGGTGATGACTGCACAACTCCTTAAATTTACTAAAAAATCACTGAATGGTACACTTAGAATGGGAAAATTTATGGCTTGTAGATTACATCTCAATAAAACTGTTAGAAAACAAAAATCTCACGTGACCACGTAGTTCCTTGCTAGCACTTGTTGTGAAGTGTTAAGCATATTAAACCTTCAGAGGAGAAATACAAAGTCCTCTACAAGCATTTTGCTTCTTTAATAAGTAGAAAGATCACAGGCTCTAAAGCCAAGACTGATATATAAAATTCTAAGCCCCCCAGATAATTGAATGGATCCACCTTCTCAGCCAAGGAGATTGCAAAGAAACCTGAAAGGCTAGTTTAGGCCACCATGGGAAGAGGGGGTCAGGCATGCTTCATCATACCATCTTCATTCTGGAGTTCAGACAGACTGACCAGCACTAACTTTAAAACACAGATCCTAAGAGAGACAGAACAGACTCTTTGTAGCAATAAGATACCAACTCCAACCTGACTCTAGCATAACCTCACATGACAGATAAAGAAGGAAATAAAATGTTTTACCCTAAAATATGTTTCTTTGATGTATTTTGAAATGACCCTGCAAAGCCACCTTTTGTGGGGGAAAATTTGCATCTGGAATGAATCTTTTTGTTTTTGAGACGAAGTCTCTCTGTGTCATCCAGGCTTAAGTGCAGTGGCACGATCTCGGCTCACTGCAACCTACACCTCCTGGACTCAAGCAATTTCCCTGCCTCAGCCTCCTGAGTAGCTAGGATTACAGGCACCCATCACCCTGCCTAACTTTTGTATTTTTAGTACAGACGTGGTTTCGCCATGTTGGCCAGGCTGATGTTGAACTCCTGATCTCAGGTGATTCGCCTGCCTCAGCCTCCCAAAGTGCTGGGATTACAGGTGTGAGCCACTATACCCAGCCTGAATGTATCTCTATTACATAGAGATCTTTCCCCTTCCAGGCCCTCCCAATCCCGAAGAGATTAACGGAGAGTATAGCACCTTTTAAAGGTCTAAATGGAAACTTTTGCCATCTATTGTCATCTCTAAGGGTGGCCACCTATGAGTCTTCATCTAAACACTAAGAACCTTAGGCTAAGTGGGCTGAGTGCAGGGGCTCATGCCTGTAATCTCAACACTTTGGGAGGCTTAGGCCAGAGGATTGCTTGAGGCCAGGAGTTCAAAACAAGCCTGGGCAACACAGTGAGAGCCTGTCTCTAAAAAAAAAAAAAAAAAAAAAAAAAATTAGATGGGTATGGTGGCAAGTGCCTGTAGTCCCAGCTACTCAGGAGGCTGAGGTGGGAGGATCGCTTAAGCCCAGGAGTTTGAGGCTACACTGAGCTATGATTACACTGCTGCACTGTAGCCTGGGTGACACAGCCAGATCCTGTCTCTCAAAAAAATAAAATAAAATAAAATAAAATAAAATAAAATAAAATAAAACCTTGGTCTCCACAACCCTTTATCTTAACCCGGATACTCCTTTAGATAATAACTCTTCCAACCAATTGCCTACCAGAAAATCGTACAATTCATGTATGACCTGTAAGCCCCTTTGCTTCATGTTGTCCCATCTTTCTAGATCAAACCAACGTACACCTCACATGTATTGATTGATGCCTTATATTTCCCTAATATGTAAAATCAAGCTGTAAGCCACTTTGGGCACATGTCCTCAGGACCTCTTGAGACTGTGTTTCAGGCCATGGTCACTCATATTTGGCTCAGAACAAACCTCTTAAAATATTTTATGGGCCGGGCGCGGTGGCTCAAGCCTGTAATCCCAGCGCTTTGGGAGGCCGAGACGGGCGGATCACGAGGTCAGAAGATCGAGACCATCCTGGCTAACATGGTGAAACCCCGTCTCTACTAAAAAATACAAAAAACTAGCCGGGTGAGGTGGCGGGCGCCTGTAGTCCCAGCTACTCGGGAGGCTGAGGCAGGAGAATGGCGTAAACCCGGGAGGCGGAGCTTGCAGTGAGCTGAGATCCGGCCACTGCACTCCAGCCCGGGCGACAGAGCGAGACTCCGTCTCAAAAAAAAAAAAAAATATTTTATGAAGTTGGATTATTTCACCAACAAAACAATAATGTTCAAACTCCTGCTTCACCACTTACTAGCTGGGTCATTTTGGAAAGTTACTTAAAATCTCTTCAGTTCAGTAAAATAGGAACAAGAACAGTACAGATTGCTGTGATGATTAATGATAATATATGTATAATATTATCATTAAGCCCCTGTTGGGGTTCAGGACATGCTGCCCCGAAATATGGTACACCTTGCATTTGAGAAAACAGCAGAATCAGGAAGGCCACTCTCACCTTCTCTGCCCTTTCCCTCTGAAGCAGTCCATAAAATAATTCTCTAACTTTCCCCTAAAGTAGGTCCAAGACCCTCTTCAGAGAGGTATCTTCTGTATACCTGGAATAAAGGAATGTTCCTATCCCTGAAGAAAAGAATCTGGACAGGTCTTCCTAAGTTCCCCCCACTCCCATTTATTACTGAAAGAATTTTAGAGATAATCCTTTCGTCCTCCAATCATATTTCTCCATGAATCTCCACTCTTCATCAAAGTTAACATAAAAATACACAGGTGTCCCTGTTTATTTCTATCTTCATTTCTGAAGGTTTCCATGTCATGTAAAACTTGTATTAAATAAATTTCTATGCTTTTCTTTTGTTAATCTGCTTTTGTTTTAGGAGTCTCAGCCAGGAACTTTGTCATGGAAAAGGAAAAGATACTACCGCTGACCCTTGAACATGGATTTGAGCTGGGCAGGTCCATTTATACATGAATTTTTTTTTCAATAAAAGTTACACCGGCCGGGCGCGGTGGCTCAAGCCTGTAATCCCAGCACTTTGGGAGGCTGAGGCGGGCGGATCACAAGGTCAGGAGGTCGAGACCATCCTGGCTAACACAGTGAAACCCCGTCTCCACTTAAAAAATACAAAAAATTAGCCGGGCGAGATGGCGGGCGCCTGTAGTCCCAGCTACTCGGGAGGCTGAGGCAGGAGAATGGCCTGAACCCGGGAGGCGGAGCTTGCAGTGAGCTGAGATCCGGCCACTGCACTCCAGCCTGGGCGACGAGCGAGACTCCGTCTCAAAAAAAAAAAAAAAAGTTACACCAAGTGTGCCTGTCTCTCCTTCCACCTCCTCCACCTTTGCCATCCCTGAGTCAGCAAGACCAACTCCTCCTCCTCTTACTCAATGTGAAAATGATGAGGATGAAGATCTTCACAATGGTCCATTTCCACTTAATGAATAGTAAATTTTTTTTGTCCTTATAATTTTCTTACATTTTATTTTCTCTAGCTTGCTTTATTGTGAGAATATAGCATATTATACTTATGACATACCAAATACATGTTAATCAACTGTTTATGTTAATGGTAAGGCTCCTGCTCAACAGTAGGCTATCAGTAGTTAAGTTTTTGGGGAGTCAAAAGTTATGTGAACATTTCCCTTTGCCTT